>NC_138382.1:37448571-37494617 GCF_054177405.1 Leptonychotes weddellii | reverse complement strand
CCTTCCCCTATGATCCTCTGTCTTATTTCTCAAATTCCTCATATCAGTGAGATCATATGATACTTGTCTTTCTCTGATTGACTTACTTTGCTTAGCATAATACCCTCTAGTTCCATCCACGTCGTTGCAAATGGCAAGATTTCGTGTTATTTTGATGGCTGCATAATATTCCTCTGTGTGTGTGTGTGTGTGTGTGTGTGTGTATCACATCTTCTTTATCCATTCATCTGTTGATGGACATCTTGGCTCTTTCCATAGTTTGGCTATTATAGACATTGCTGTTATAAACATTGGGGTGCACGTACCCCTTTGGATCACTACGTTTGTATCTTCGGGGTAAATACCCAGTAGTGCAATTGCTGGGTCGTAGGGTAGCTCTATTTTCTTCTTCTTCTTTTTTTTTTTTTTAAGATTTTATTTATTTGACAGACACAGTGAGAGAGGGAACACAATCAAGGAGGGTGGGAGAGGGAGAAGCAGGTTTCCCACCGAGCAGGGAGCCTGATGCGGGGCTTGATCCCAGGACCCTGGGATCATGACCTGAGCCGAAGGCAGACTCCAATGACTGAGCCACCCGGGTACCCTAGGGTAGCTCTATTTTCCACTTTTTGAGGAATCTCCATACTGTTTTCCAGAGTGGCTGCACCAGCTTGCGTTCCCACCACCAAACTTTCTTAAGCCAGCATCAGCCTCTCTGTGGGGATTGGTTACATTTTTGATTTCCATAAATTAGAGGCAAGCATAACTTTTTGGAGTCTTTTTTTTTTTTTTCATTTGAAAAGCAAGAACATGCATGACTTTAGAAGTCATTTTCCTCGGCATTAGCCAGCTTATGAAAAAGACAACAAATAATTTTGTCATCTACCAGGTTTTTGAAAGTAGAGATGCAAATAAGTCATGGGGTAGTGGTGATTTTTTGAGTGTTTATTTTATTTTATTTTTAAAGATTTTATTTATTTATTTGAGAGAGAGAGAAAGAGAGAGAGCACATGAGAGGGGGAAATGTCAGGGGCAAAAAAGACTCCCCGCTGAGCAGGGAGCCCGATGCAGGACTTGATCCAGGGACTCCAGGATCATGACCTGAGCCGAAGGCAGTCGCCTAAACAACTGAGCCATCCAGGCGCCCTTTGAGTGTTTAAATATGAAAAGATTTTCTCTTTGAGACTGGAAAGTTAGACGGTAATATACTTAATTGGAATCAGCTTAATGTGACTGGCTTGCCACTTCTTTGGGGAAGCTGTTTTGACTTCTTGGTATTCTCACTGTCTGTCTGTCTGTCTCTCTCTCACACACACATACACATTCCAGAATCAAGATACATGATCTAAAAAATGGTTCAGAGAATTTGAATCTAAGACAGGTAGGACAGGTTCAGGAAATCCAAGATAATTTTCAAGTCCTGAAAGACTTCTGGTAGGAGATATTTATTCTTTTGCTCCTTGCTTCATAGATTGAAATTCTGTGAACAAAACTAATTTTTCTTGCTTCTGAAAATCAAATTTGAGAGGACTTCCCTGAGTCTTGCCCTATCCCTTTTGCCTTCAACCTGTATTCTTCCTGCTCAGGTAGTTCTGTGTTTAGATAAGACAAGAATAAAAATTCCCTTCCAGGGTGGGAGGATGGGTTAGCCTGGTGATGGGTATTAAAGAGGGCACGTTCTGCATGGAGCACTGGGTGTTATGCACAAACAATGAATCATGGAACACTACATCAAAAACTAATGATGTTATGTATGGTGATTAACATAACAATAAAAAATTCCCTTCCAGGAAGCTTATAATTTTCCTTTTGTAGCTTAGTTGCTCACCTTATCCAGAGAAGAGGTGTAAGTACTTTTAAAATGTTTGCGTACCTACTGTGGGCCAAGTTTAATGCAAATGCTGGGTTTGCATTGAATGAACACTGGATTTCTTTTTTCTTTCTAACCCTTGGCCAATTTTCAGGGGATAAGATATTCTCATCAACTCAGAGGACTAGAATAACCCTGCTCAGTTTCTGAAGGTAAGGAAAGGAGAGGAGGAATGAAAGAAAGGATGGAAGCAAGCAGGAGGGTAGGTGGGAGGGAGAAAGGAAAAGGAAAGAAAAGGAAAATTTCTAGCCACCAGACCAGGCTACTCTAGTGTGCTTTTAGGAGGAAAAATTATTGTAGTTTAAGGCATCCACTTCTTTTAGTGGGGTGCCAGAGACTTTATTATTGGACCCTGTCCCCAAAGGGCTTCTGAAGACCAAGGATGGCAAAAACTAAATACTTCCTCTTTTGGAAAGCTGGTCTTTTTGGTAGATCTTTAGATGGTCCAGTTGAATGTATATAAAACTGTTTTGTGTCTACAGCAAATCCTACCACGTGGAGCAGATTTTCCCAGATAAGCCAGAGATAGGTTGTTGCCAAATACATCTTTGAATATTTATTACAAAGTTACGGTTTTTTTCTTCAACAGAAACAACTGGTTTTAGTTGAGAGGAAATGTGAGGACTTCAGACCATGTGTGTTTTTTGTTTGTTTTCTTTGCTTTTGTATGTGGTATTAAAATACAAACTCATTTGGAATTTTTGAAAGCAAACCATGTCTTTCTTTAGGAAAGCCTTGATTTCCTTGACAAATCTAATTTGTTTAAGGAAGCCTTGATTCCTTTTGGGATGGTATCTAGATTCTTGTTAGAAGAATATGGTGCATTTTAGTCTTCTTATATGGGCCCTTGGAGAGAGAGCCAAGTGTAGTGAATTGAACAGACTGGGGATGCTTCTTGGACCCCCTCTGATTTTGATGCCCTTCCCAGGGGTCCCTTAGTTCTCTGTGCATAGGCCGTTCCAAATACTATTATTTATTTACTTCGTAAGTTTTTATTTTGAAATAATCTCAAACTTACAGAAAAGTTGTAAATATAGTACAAAGAGCTTTTCTTTCCTGAACCATCTGAGAGTATGTTGCCAGCATGGTTTGCTCCAATATCCTTAAATACTTTCGTGTTTATTTCCTGCGAACAAGGACATTCTCTTATACATCTGTAATACAACTGTTGAAGTCAGGAATTAGTATGGATGTGGTACCAACCTCTGCTCCTCAGATCCCATTCAAATTTTGCAGGTTGTGCCACTAATGTCCTTTATTTTTACAGCAAAAAGATCCAGTCTAGAATCAATGTATCATTTGGTTGTCATGTCTCTTTAGTCTCCTTTGAACTGACAATAATTCCTTGACTTTCATGAACTTGAAATTTTTTGAAGATTCGGGGCCAATTATTTAATAGATGGCCCTCAATTTAGGTTTGTATACTGGTTCCTCATGACCAGATTCAGGTTATACGCATTTCTGGCAGGAATATTACAGAAATAATGCCAGACTCCTGGCAAAGCACCTGATCATATGATCATGATTTCATTGTACCCATTATGACTGGGATGTTACTCTGATGATGTGATTCAGATGGTGTCTGCCAGGCCCCTCCACTGTAAATTATTTTTCCCCCCTTTTTGTAATTAATGAGTATTTTACTGGGAGATATTTTGAGAAAATGTGAATTTCTCATTCCTCCTCAAGCTTAAGTTTGTTCTTTTTTTTTTTAAAGATTTTATTTATTTATTTGACAGAGAGAGAGATAGCGAGAGAGGGAACACAAGCAGGGGGAGTGGGAGAGCGAGAAGCAGGCTTCCTGCCGAGCAGGGAGCCCAATGTGGGACTCGATCCCAGGACCCTGGGATCATGACCTGAGCCGAAGGCAGACGCTTAACGACTGAGCCACCCAGGCGCCCAAGCTTAAGTTTGTTCTTATATTTATTATATCATCACAGACTCATGGATATATATCTTTTTCACTGAGTTATAATCTATTACTATCATTTATTTTCATGCTTAAATGATCTTGATTTGGCCAACGGGAGCCCCTTCAGTCTGGTTTCTTTGTCTTTTTGACATGCTCTGATCAGTGTTTGGACACTTCCTGAGTTTTTGCTACAAGAAGATGTTCTAGGCTCATTTTCTATTTTGCTTGTGTCAGCCTTAGATTCAGCCATTTCTTCAAGGAGCATCCCGTTTTTAGTGGCTCTGAGACCCTGCATAGTTGTCTTTCCTGATAATTACCACCCTCACCTCCCCTGCTGTTGCTTACTTTGCTTGGCCCTGCCTAATAGCTTTTGGACTGACTTGTTCAGGAAGAGGAAGGGCACATTTTGTTTTGATTTAATCACTTACGTTAGCTTTGTGTGGATAGGGGTGTGGGGGGGGACTATAACATAGTTGATCTGTCATCCCTGAGGTCCTAATATATAATATAGTAAATGCTCAGTTAGGGTATAAATTCATTCAAAGACAAATACCTTACTGTGCATTTATTAGGACTCGGTCATTCCAGGCACTGGGTGGACACAACAGTGAACCAAATTTAAAAAAAACAAGAAAAACCCATGCATTTGCAGAAGCCCTGTGAATAGAAATAGTTCTTTGTGAAGGATGGAAATAATTTTCTAAGGCAACCATTTCCCCAACTGTGTTCATTTACATTAATATGTATTCAGTGAAAAAAAAGGTTTTGACTTTGCACTTTTTTAACTGTAGTTCTTGTTAGAGCGCACAGACTAAATGTGTCACAGATTTTTTTTTAAGCCTTGGTAATTTCTTTTCTTCTGTTACTGTAGTTCCTCTTTTCCCCCTGAAGAGTGCTGCTCCCTCACATATCGCTAACTGCTTTTAAGGGCAAAATGGAAATTCTAGCAATACACAAATGGTACATTAGTTAACTCCACCCTGTATAGTCTGTTAGTTTCTTTACCTTTGACCAGGGATACTTGCAGAGAAAAAAGTGATTTTTCTCATTACACTTTTGGTAGTAAGTAATAGAATGTAGAAACAGTAAGAATAGATCATAAGCTCCCTTCTGTTAACAGAGTTAATCATCTCTTATTTCATTTTAAGTCCTGAGGGTAGAGCTACGCTATGTATAGCATATAATCAAACCCTTTCTCTTTTTGCACTGTAAAATTATTCAAGCATATATTGGACTACCTGTGCTTTGCCAAGAATCTGCCTACCTACCTTTGCCAAGTACCTACCTCACAGGCCTCTTAAAGGATTAAACGAGACAATGTTTATGGTTTGTTCATAACACCTAATAAATATCTGTTGAATTGGAATGTGAAATTCTCTTGCTAGGCTGTAAGGTTGTGACATCAGGAGTTTTAAGTTTTTCTTAACATAAAAATGTTACTACATTATAATTGATACATCTGAGAATTGTGTGTGTTTTATATGTAAATTACAAAACAAACACCATAAACCTATCATTCAGTTTAAGAATGAGGATTAGAACATAAGTAGTGCCATTCAAACTACCTGTGTATACCTTTCTAGTCCATCCTTTGCCTCTCCCAGATGCAACTACTCTCCTGGCTTTTCCTGAACTTTTAAATGTGGTTTTACCACCAATGTGTCTGTCCTTCTATTTGTTCAGCTTTGCTTATTTTTGGTCTTTAGGAAAATGGTATAATACTGTAGGTAATTTTCTGTGACTTGCTTTATTTACTCAGTACTGTGTAAGATTTGTTCTTGTTCTGTTACTGATTTCACTGCTGTATAAGGGTCCATATAGCATGATTTGCATATCCATTCCCTTGTTATCTAGATATCTAGACTCACCCCTTTTTTGTTTGTTTTTGTTTTTGTTCCCCCCCCCCCCCCCCGCTGCTGTGAACAATACAGTTATGAACCTCCTTGGTCATGTCGTCAGTACACATGTGCAGGAGTTTCTCTAGGGCAGTGGATTTCAAACTTTTATGACTGTGACCCATAGTAAGAAATATGTTCTTAAAAAAAAAAAATACATTCTCCATAATGAAAGGACCCATATATATAAATATACATAAACAAATGAGACAAAAGCTTAGTAAATTAAAATTTTTTTTTTTTTTACATTACTACACAGGACTCAATCTATTTTATTTTATACCAGTTGACTTACAGACAGTGATGCAATCCATCGTACTGCTTTCCAGTCTCACTAATAGGTTCTGTTTGAATAACAATGCTCTGAATCAGTGGCTCTCAAACTGTAGGGCACGTGAGACTCACTTGGAGAGTTAGTAAACCTGAGGACTTATGTGCCCCACTACACAGATTCTTAATCGGTAGGTCTGGGATGGGCCTTAAGAATCTGAATTTCTGGGGCACCTTGGTGGCTCAGTGGGTTAACCAAATCCAGCTCTTGGTTTCAGTTCAGGTCTTGATCTTGGAGTCCTGGGATTGAGCCCTGCATAGGGCTCTGCGCTCAGTGGGGAGACTGCTTGGGATTCTCTCTCTCCCTCTCCCTCCCTCACCCCGTGCACACTCACTTGCGTGCACGTGTGCTCCCTCTCAAAAATAAAGTTTTTAAAAAATGCGCAAGCACATGAGAGAGAGAGAGAGCAGGAGCAGGGGCAGAGGGAGAGGGAGAAGCAGACTCCCTACTGAGCAGGGAGCCCAATGTGGGGCTCTATCCCAGGACCCTGTGATCATGACCTGAGCCGAAGGCAGACGCTTAACCAGCTGAGCCACCCAGGTGCTCCTAAATAAATAATTCTTGAAAAAAAAAAAAAAAAAAGAATCTGGCATTTCTAAAAAGCATCCAAGTAATACTGATGTTGCTGGTCTCCCGGCCCACTTAGAGAAATACTGCTTTATGGTATATGCCTACAAATGGAATTGCTGAGTCATAGGGCATTTACATATTTGGCTTTTTAATATTTTATATAGTAGTTGTAACAATTTTGAGTCCTATGTCAGCAATATGTAAAGAAATTCCATTGCACTCTTTTGTAGTCAGACTTGTTCATCTATGCCCATTTTGTAGGCATAAAATTATCTTATCACTGTCTGATCTTGTATTTCAGTGATTAGTAATGTGGCTAAGCATACATTTCAGTGGCCAGTTATGTTTCTTTCTCTGTGAAATGCGTTCATGTCTTCTGCTTATTTTTTTATTTATTTGTTGGGGGTCTTTTATATTCTGGAGATATGGATCCATTGGTTATATTTACTGTAGATATCTTTTTCTAGTTAGCTTATTTAGTGCCTTTTTTACTTTGTTTATGGTATCTTTCGATAAACAGAAATTCTTAATTTTATTTTTCTTTTTTTTTAATTATTATATTAATCACCATACATTACATCATTAGTTTTTGATGTAGTGTTCCATGATTCATTGTTTGCGTATAACACCCAGTGCTCCATGCAGAACGTGCCCTCTTTAAGGCTAACCCATCCCCCCACCCCCCCAGAAATTCTTAATTTTAATGTGGTCAGATTTTTTATGGTTAGTTCTTTTTGTGTCCTGCTTATTATGTTCTTCTATACCCCAAGGTCATATAGATAATCTCCAGTGTTTTTTTCTAACATGTTTGAGAAGTTTTGTCTAACATTTAAATATTTTCAAACATCTGGAATTGATTTTATGTATGGTATGAGGTAAGAGTCTAATTTAAATTTTTTTCCTATATAGAAAAGCAGTCCCAGTACATTTTATTGAGTTGTCTGTACTTTACCCAGGAATCCATAGTGCCTACCTTGTCCAATGTCAGATTTTCATATATTTGTGAATCTGTTGGGGGGGATGTGGTTCATTTTTATTCCATTGGTCAGTTTGTTGATCTCTGTAGTAGTATCATGATGTTGTAATTGCTGTAGTTTTAAAATGAGGTTTGCTATATGATGTGACAAGTTCTATTACATCATTCTTTTTTCTTCATATAAATTTTAGAATTAGTTTAAGTTCTTTGGAAAACTACTAGGATTTGGATTGAAATTGCATTGAATATGTGACTAATGAGTGTTCTATCCATGAAGCTAGTCTATCAGTGTATTTAGGCTTTCTTTAAAGTTGTTAAAATGTTAAGATATTTTTGATAAAGGTCTAACTGGTTTTTGTTTATTCCTAGGTTCTTTTAATTTTTTTTAATTGTTCTTGTAAGCAGACTCTTATTTTCTGTGTGTTGCTGATATGTAAATATACATACTGGAATTAAAAATTAATTAAAAATAGGCAGTTTACATTTGCAGATTGATGATTCTAACCATCTTACTAAACTTATTAATTCTAGTAAAAAAATTTTTTTTTTAAGATTATCATTTATTTTAGAGAGAGTGTGTGTGCTTGTGCATAGGAGGGGTGGGGCAGAGGGAGAGAATCTTCAAGCAGACTCCCCACTGAGTGTGGAGCCCATCACGGGGCTCCATCTCATAACCTGTCTCAGTCGCACAACTGACTGAGCCAACCAGGTGTCCCTAATTCTAGTGTTTATGTATAGTCCTTTAGTTTTCTATGTGGACTGTCATAATATGTAAATAATGACATGTTTTTCTTATTTTGTGTTTTTCTATCTTGTTTTCCCCTGCCTTTTGTGGTCTTCTGTTAGTAGGACTACCAGTAAACCATTAAGTATAAATGTTTTTGATTTTATTTTATTTATTTATTTATTTTTAAAAGATTTTATTTATTTATTTTTGACAGAGAGACAGCGAGAAAGGGATCACAAGCAGGGGGAGTGGGAGAGGGAGAAGCAGGCTTCCCGCTGAGCAGAGAGCCCGATGCAGGGCTCGATCCCAGAACCCTGGGATCATGACCTGAGCTGAAGGCAGATGCTTAACCGACTGAGCCACCCAGGTGCCCCAAATGTTTTTTATTTTAAAGGAAATAATTCTGGTAATTCACCATTTAGAATGTTGTTTGCATGGGATTTTAGTAGCTACGTTTTGTCATGTTAAGAAGTTTATCTCCTAGTCCTGTTTTGTTAAGAGTTTTGTTTTCTTTCTGTTTTAAAAAATCATACATGGATTTTTTTCTATCACACAACTTTTTAACATCTCTTGAGATGAACAGATGGTTTTGTTCATCATTAATCTGTTAATATGGTGCTTGACAAGCATTTTTATCATGCTAAACTATTCTTGGGATAAATTCTTGGGATATTCTTGGAATTCTTGATATAACCAATTTGATTCTGCTCTCTTAGGGTCCACTCCCAACTGGGTTAATAGTACTAATATTTTCTTCAAAAATTTTGCATCCATATTCTTCATTTATGTTTCTCTTACTCTTCTTGGCAAGTTTTGTTACTTTGATAATATTCACCACATGAAGTGAGAAATGTTTTCTGTTTTCCATCTTTTGGAAGAGTTTTTGTGAGATTGAAATTATCTTTTTCTAGAATTTGCTTGTAAAACCTTGTGGGCCTGATATTTTCTTTGCGGAAAGATTTTTAAACTACTTGTTTAATAAAGGATTATGCTTGAGTTTTGTTTCTTTGTGGGTCAGTTTTAGTAAGTCATGTTTGCCTAAGAATTTACTTTCAAATTTGTTGGTAAAAAATTATAGCTTTCTCATCTGTTGTTTTTTTTTTTAAGATTTTATTTATTTATGAGAGAGAGAGAAAGAGAGAGCACATGAGAGGGGGGAGGGTCAGAGGGAGAAGCAGACTCCCTGCCGAGCAGGGAGCCCAATGCGGGGCTTGATCCCAGGACCCTGGGATCATGACCTGAGCCGAAGGCGGGCGCTTAATGATTGAGCCAGCCAGGCGCGCCTACCATAATTTCTTCCTCAATTCATTTGTCTTCTTCCTGAAGTAAATCCTATGAAAATTCTTTTAGTGAAAGTCTCCTGTTAGTAAACTCAATTTTTGTTATACTATAAAAGTTTTGACTGTTGCCTCTGTTATGAAAAGTGGTTTTGCTGGTTATACAATTCTAGGTTGACATTACTTGCAATACTTTGAAAATATTATTTTGTTTTTGTGAAGTCTGATGTCAGTCTAATTCAGGGTTATGATAGTAGATGTTCAGCAGTTACCTTCCTGGGGGAGAAAGTCTTGGTTTTTAGGTTTATTTCTATGGTGTAATACTCATGCTGTGTTGGGTCAGTTTTGCTGAGCTGGGAGGAATGTGCAGTAGCACACAGTTATGAACTATTTCCCCTATTCTGATTGATAGACATAAGTAATTACTTCGAGAGCACAGATAATAATATGTAGTAAAATAATTAGGAAGTGATGAGTTTCATTTCTTACAACTGCTTTTTGTATTTTTCTACTTGTACATTTATATAATTTAACTTCTACTAATGACCTTTAAAAAAAACTGGCTCACAGAATTCCTGAAAATTTAAGAGTTGGCTCTTGTAAGCCTGTATTAGCCAGCTGTAGCATACCACTCATTTATATGTTTTTTTTTTTTCAGTAGGTGATCTCTTATTTTTTATTGCTTTTACAATCTTTTTTGTCTTTAGTGTTCTTCATTTTTAGTACAATGTGTCTAGGAGTAAATTCTTTTTCATTTATGTATATATCTTTATTTATTTATTTATTTTTTTAATAAATATTTATTTATTTGAGAGAGAGAATGAGAGAGAGAGAGCACATGAGAGGGGGGAGGGTCAGAGGGAGAAGCAGACCCCCTGCCGAGCAGGGAGCCCGATGCGGGACTCGATCCCGGGACTCCAGGATCATGACCTGAGCTGAAGGCAGTCGCTTAACCAACTGAGCCACCCAGGCGCCCCTTTTTTTATATTGTACTTACTCTTTTTGTGGATTCATGGCTTTTATGGTTTTGGAAAATTCTCAGCCATTATGTCACCTGTATTCCATATTTTTTCTGAGTCCCTGATTAGATATTATTTTTATTCTGTTCTCCATGCCTCTTAATAGCTTTTATAGTTTCCATTTTCTTGTATTTTTGTGTGCTTTCTGGCAGATTCTTCATATCTGTCTTCCAGTTCACTAATTCTTTTTTTTTTTTTTTAAGATTTATTTATGTATTTATTTGACAGAGAGAGACACAGGGAGAGAGGGAACACAAGCAGGGGGAATGGGAGAGGGAGAAGCAGGCTTCCTGCCAAGCAGGGAGCCTGATGCGGGGCTTGATCCCAGAACCCTGGGATCATGACCTGAGCTGAAGGCAGACGCTTAATACTGAGCCACCCAGGCGTCCCTGGTTCACTAATTATTTTCAACTGTGTTTAGTTTGTTGTTTAATCCATTGAGATATTAATTCCAACAGTGATTTTTTTCCTCCCTCCCATTTCTTAAAGTCTTATTTGTTTCTTTTCAGTGTCCTGATCTTTCTTATTCATTTCTTATTGCTTGGTCACTTTTTGGATTCCCACTTTTTTCTTTTTTCACACTTTATATATTATTATTATATATTTTGCATCTAATGATTCCTGTATGTAAGATCCTTAGGGCTCTTCCTCAGACTCTCAGATCACAGTGGCTTGTTTTTTTTTGTGTTCAGGAATATTTTTAAATTGTGAGTTCATATTTGATTTAACTGAACTTTTGGAATCCTGAAGTCTGAATTCAGGGTACTTTTCTCTAATAGCAGATTTGTGAAGGCTTCTCCTCAATTTCTGAGAGACTCTGAGGTTCAGGTTTCCAAATAGGCTATAGACTTCAGGTTTGGTCTTTGGAGACATGTGAGAACATAAACCTGTATGCCATTTGGGCAACCTCATCTCATGTAAAATTCACAGTTCACATTTTAACCCCTCCCTTCTCCTCTTTTTCTTTCTCTTTCATATACTCTTGATTCTTAGAATTTTCCTTTTTTAAAAATAAGCCCAGTGCTGAAGAATTTTGTAATTATCCAATATCTAGTTGTATTATAGTGAGAGTTCCCAAAGAGTCCACCATATTGCCCAAATTAGGTTTTTTCCCCAGAAACCATTGTACATCTAGTTTTTTTTTTTTTTTAAGATTTTATTTATTTATTTGACAGAGAGAGAGATAGTGAGAGCAGGAACACAAGCAGGGGGAGTGGGAGAGGGAGAAGCAGGCTTCCTGCCGAGCAGGGAGCTCGATGTGGGACTCGATCCCAGGACCCTGGGATCATGACCCGAGCCGAAGGCAGACTCTTAACGACTGAGCCACCTAGGCTCCTTGTACATCTAGTTTTACCATAGTTCTTCCCAAATCCTGGAGACTCAATGTGTAAGAATAACTACTGAGACAGGAGAGCGTAACTGTGATTATATTTTCCCATTATTTAATTGTGTCTCTGTTTGGGTTTTTTATTTTTGCAATGATTTGTTGAATTTCTATGTGCCAGGCACTGTGTTTCATCTTACACTTCCAGCTACTCCATCCCCATATATGTTGAAGATTGACTATTCTCTATGAGTAACAATTGCTTATCAAGCCTCATTGTCAGCAATTTAGCTAGTACTAAAAGAGAAGACTAGAATGATCTGGCCAATATGTTTTAAAGCTTGTTGAAGAAAAAAGAAATTGTAGAAAGGTAAATATATATAAACCTAGAAAGAGAAATGATATAATTATTACTTCAAGTTTCTAGTTTCAAACCACAAAAGTAAAGAGAAGTTTACTTGAAACTGCAAAGTCTTTAAATATAACTAGCTGTTAACAGTATTTAACTATAATTTAGAATTTAAGCCATAGCAAGTCAGGTTATAGTATATGAATAGAAGCATTTTAAACAAGATTGGATTCTGAAACAAAAGTATTTTATAGTATATACTACATAGCTGAAACTAGTCATTTGAGAAAGGAGGGCTTTTTAAAATCTTGTCTCCTTGGAATATTATTTTGTAAAATACTGAATATTTTTGCCATTGATACTTTACAGTTAAATTTATATTTATATGCAAATACAGTACTTCAATATATTTTCAATACTGAAGAAAATATTAATTGGGTTTACTTTTAATGCTTTTGAACAAAGGGCTAGGGAAATGAAAATTTAAATACTACTTATTTTGGGGCGTGTGGATGGCTCAGTAGTTAAGCCTCTGCCTTTGGGCGGGGGGGTCCTGGGATCGAGCCCTTTGTTGGGCTCCTTGCTCAGCGGGAGGCCTGCTTTTCCCTCTCCTACCCCCTCTGCATGTGTTCCCTCTTTCACTGTCTCTCTCTGTCTGTCAAATAAATAAATAAAATCTTTAAAAATAAATAAATACATACATACATACTACTTGTTCACTTTAGAACTGAATTTTCAGTTGTTTCCATTTCTCAGTTGTAAATATGATTTATAGATTTATTTTCCTCATCTTTAAATGGTATAAGTATAATGAATAAAACTCAGAATGTAATCTAAGTATCTTAAGCTAAATCTGTAGATTAGCGAGCTTGATTGCAGTTTGCTCAAAAACAAAAAGACTTTCAGACTACATCAGTAGGAAAAATGAAAAAATTTTAAAACACAGGAAGAGAGTGGTCACTTACTTCAATAGTTTCTCTTTTTCTAATGCAAAATTTATTTCACAAAGTCTCTGAAGTGCAAATGGGTACATGAAAGAAGAGAGAATGTAAAAGTACCTTTGGGAGGTTGAAAACATTTATTTTATATCAAATTAATTAATGTACATGGTTTAAAAGAATTAAATAGCAAGGGATGGTATTTAGCAAAACCGAGAAGTCCTATATCTCCCCCCCCCCCCCCCCCGCATCTTCTTTCCACTTCCTGGAAGGAAACAATTTAACTGTTTCCTCTCTTTTCTTTCTCTTTCTCTATTTTCTTTTTTCTCTTCTTTCCTTTTCCTTTCTCTTTTTTCCTTTCTTTTTTTTTAAATCTTTTTTTTTTTTTTAAGATTTTATTTATTTATTTGACAGAGAGAGAGAGAGAGCAACAGCAGGAACACAAGCAGGGGGAGTGGGGGAGGGAGAAGCAGGCTTCCTGCTGAGCAGGGAGTCCAATGCAGGGCTCGATCCCAGGACCCTGGGATCATGACCTGAGCCGAAGGCAGAGATGCTTAATGACTGAGCCACCCAGGCACCCCTCTTTTTTCTTTTTTTAAAGCTCTACAGTTACTGCCCAGAGTTTCCAGCTATATGCTTATGCTTCTATTTCTACAAGAGACTCTAACCCATTTGGTCCATCTACTTTTCCTCCTAGTATGTGACACCATTTTAAATTCTTAACTTGGATATAAGTTGGAGATATATATTTTTTTAATAACTTTATTTTTAAGTAACCTCTATACTCAATGTGGGGCTCAAACTCACAACCCCAAGATCAAAAGCTGCATGCTCCTCTGACTGAGCCAGCTAGGTATCCCTAACTTTCTAGATATTGAACCTTTTTGTTCCACCAACTCTGGACAGTGTCTTTTGCTTCTCAACTTTGGAAACTCAGAGTATCCTAGAGTTTCTTTCCCTTCTCTGTACCTGTTTCTACCTTTGTGCTTGTCATCCAAACATTTACTTTTTCGTTGTCACACTTGATAACATTGTGTTACATAACACATTTTAAGTTTTCTTGCTTATCTGAGTAGTGACTAGTAAGTGAAAGCACTTCCAGAGTTTCTGCTATGTGCCAAGCACATTAATTATAAGTAAATTAATTATATAAGTTGCATACAAATAGGCACACACACAAGACTTTACGTATATTAAACTTATTTAATCATCAAGTTGACCTTGATGGTTTAGGTGATATGGTCTCCATTTTACCGACAAAGAAATTTAAGTCACTTAGCAAGTGGCAGAGCTGATTAAATTAATTTCTTTCTTTCTTTTTTTTTTTTTAAGATTTTATTTATTTATTTGAGAGAGAGAGAATGAGAGACAGAGAGCATGAGAAGGAGGAAGGTCAGAGGGAGAAGCAGACTCCCTGCTGAGCAGGGAGCCCGATGCGGGACTCGATCCCGGGACGCCAGGATCATGACCTGAGCCGAAGGCAGTCGCTTAACCAACTGAGCCACCCAGGCGCCCCTCTTTTTTTTTTTTTTTTAAAATATTTTATTTATTTATTTGATAGAGAGAGACACAGCGAGAGGGGGAACACAAGCAGGGGGAGTGGGAGAGGGAGAAGCAGGCTTCCCGCCGAGCAGGGAGCCCATGCGGGGCTCGATCCCAGGACCCTGGGATCACGACCTGAGCTGAAGGCAGCCGCTTAACGACTGAACCACCCAGGCGCCCCTTGATTAAATTAATTTCTGCAAGTTGAAAATCAGTAAACACTGTGCATGGTTCTGAGTAGTTAAAATGTTTCTTAACAGCTAAGGTATGTACTGTTATTATATTTCCTTGTACAATCATTTGTTTGGGGCTTTAAAATTGCCTCCTTGTTTTTGTGCTAAATTTCTCACATTCCCTCTCTCTTTAAATACCTTCTATGGAGGCCCTGTGGCATCCTTTAGTTTTCATATTCATTGACCTCCCTACCCTACCACCTGTGGTGGTGATCATTTATTTGAGCACTATACATTTCTGTTATTTCAAATTATATAGTGTGGCAGATTTTTACATTGATTTTGAAAACGTTTAATTGTGAGATGAGATGGATCTTATACTTTTGTGATACTCTTTAAAATAATTGGAGGGATGCCTGGGTGGCTCAGTCGTTAAGCGTCTGCCTTCAGCTCAGGTCATGATCCTGGGGTCCTGGGATCGAGCCCCGCATCGGTCTCCCTGCTCCGCGGGGAGCCTGCTTCTCCCTCTCCCACTCCCCCTGCTTGTGTTCCCTCTCTCGCTGTGTCTCTCTGTCAAATAAATAAATAAAATCTTTAAAAAAAAATAAAATAAAATAATTGGAGATAACATGTGCTCTGTAGGTATATTAGAGGAAAGGTTGATTTTTCAGTATCGCACAGCCCTCTGAACATAGCCATTTTAATGTCTGTTAAGTTTAAAATAGTTATTTAGTAACAAAGACTCAAAGTTTAAGCCACTTGAAACATATATAGGAAGAGCCACTGATTTCAGAATAAGTTATTTGCCACCTACCAAAAACTAGTATGTTGTACCCCCTCTAATGGAACGAAGTAGAAGTTCCTTTATGTAGTTCTGCCTAGATGGCAGGCATGTTCAGTGTTGTTCTTTGAAAGTCATTGAGCCCCTACTCCTTTCTACCCATCCTTTTTTCATTTCCAGCTCAGGTTATGTTGGCAAGTTGGTTTCAAAACCAACTGACCTCTGAAACATTGGTGGATGTATACTGGTTGAGAGTATGGGCATTCAAGCCAGACCATCTGGGCTTGAATCTCAGTTCTACCACCAATTATAGCTAGGTCTTTGGGCACATTGGTTTTTGTGCCTCAGACTCTTCCCTTGTCAAATGGAGCTAATAATAGCTACTTCACAAGATTGTTGAGTTAGTCATTGGAAAGCTGCTACATCAGAGTCTGGGCTAGTAAGCATTTCACTGCCACCATGATCACCATCCCCCAGTGCAGTAGTCCTCTAAGTGGCCTTTCTTCACTCTGTACCCACCTGTAGCCTCTCCACCACATTGCTACCAGATGATCTTCCTAAAATGAATGGCTGTTCTTACTGACTTCCTCCTTCAAGTCCTCAAGTGTGTCTCTTTTGCTTGCCAGACATGCTCTTTGTACCTGTTATTAAGGCCAATCTGTCTTAATAAAGAATTGGCAGAACTCATAGCCTGGTATGGCTGAGGGGAATCTATTACTCTTCTAGATTCTCTCCTTGAATGATCAATATCATTTTTTGATTCTCTTTCATGTTATTTGTTCATTACTAATAGGGTGATTGCTGTATCTTTTGTCATTTGTGTAAAATCCAGCCTTAACTATATTTCTGTAGGTGTAGTTATATCTTTATTATTTAGTTGACTAATATATAGATCCAGGCAAATTGAGGAATTTGAGGATGTGATTCTTCATTTTCTTTAATCTGTCTGTTGCTCCTCCCTGGTCAAGTCTAGAAGAGGCTTTATTTTTTCTTCCCTGAGCTGTGGAGGTATACTGTAGAGTTCCTTCTAACTTCCTGGTTCAGTATCACCTCCAAAAATGATACAACATTATAAAAAAATATATAAAAACAAGTAAAACCTTCCAAAGCATTGTGCTCTATAACAGCAGACTTTTCTTTTTCTTTCTCGTATATGTATAAATATTTGATGTGCTTTTAATGTACAGGCCATTTAGATTGTTTTTGTTTTTTTTTTTTAAGATTTTATTTATTTATTTGAGAGAGAGAAAGAGCACAAGAGGGGGAAGCGGGAGAGGGAGAAGCAGACTCCCTGCTGAGCAGGGAGCCCGATGCAGGACTCGATCCCGGGACTCCAGGATCATGACCTGAGCCGAAGGCAGTCGCTTAACCAACTGAGCCACCCAGGCGCCCCATTTAGATTGTTTTTGAATGAAAGACCCCTGTTGCTCTTCTCAAGTACTATTTCTTTTCCGTTCATGTAATGTTCTTTTAGCTCCCTACCCATTGACTGATAAATGTTAAGTTTTGGGCCTTGTTGCTTCCAGTTTTAGCCTTGGTGTTCAAATCAATTTTGGTTATTTTTTTTCCTCATTAGTCTACCAGTTGTTGTTGAGATGTTTTCTGCTGTACAATCTTGTCTTAATATTTATTCATAAAACATTTATAAAGTCAAATGGTACTAAAAAGCCCATAAAAATTATCAGCAGTCCACTTTGCTCCACCATTCCCCCAATCCTACCGCCCCTCCCCCCCAACACAACTGTGTGGCTGTTTTTTGGGGTATTCATCTACCTATTTTGAAATATTGTTACTATTTCCTCAATTTTATTTCTTTTATAGTAGATCATGATTTTAAATTCAAGTAACTTCGCCTTTTCTAGTTGATTATCAAAAAGAAATTGTAGATCTCCTTTAAGTCAGAATTAACTTGATAAATTTGTCAGAATTAACTTGATGAATTTCTCCTTAAAATTTCAACCTCAAATATACATTTAAGGCCATTATTTTAAAGCATAGATCTTCACGAAATTTGTTTATTTTACTTTCTTCATTATATTTGGTATTATAATGTTTGCGTATTGTGGATCTTTTTCTAGTTTTTCAGAGTGAGTACTAAGTGTATTCTTATACTTGGTTCCCCTGCACCCCCTTGCCCCGCCCCTTCTTTTCCTTTTTAAAATAAATACAATAAAGGGTATACATTTTCTTTTTAGCATATGTTTTGCTGTGCTCCTAGATTTTTTTTTTTTTTAATTTATTTATTTGACAGAGACACAGCGAGAGAGGGAACACAAGCAGGGGGAGTGGGAGAGGGAGAAGCAGGCTTCCCGCTGAGCAGGGAGCCCGATGCAGGGCTCGATCCCAGGACCCCGGGACCATGACCTAAGCCGAAGGCAGGCGCTCAACGACTGAGCCACCCAGGTGCCTCTGTGCTCCTAGATTTTTTACATGAAATGGTCTTTTCATTATTTTCTTCTGACTGATTTGTCTTGATTTTTCTAATTTTATTGGAGTATGACCAACCAATATAATCCATTCAAGCATTTAAAATAGATTATTTTAAAGTTCATTTATGATACCTTTATGATTGTTTTTTTTCATTGTTTCATGGGCACATATAAAATCGTAAACTTTATGCAAGAGATAGAAAGTTTTATATATAATTATTAAATCAGATTTGTGGGTTTTTTCTGCCAGTTTCACTATGTCTATGCTCATTTCATTAAATCTGTCCATTTCTGACAAAGATTTAGTGATTTCTCATTTCAATGAAATGTTTTTCAAGTTTTTCTTATATATTCAATACCTTTTGCTTTATATAACATAGCTTCTAAATGGTTTATGCGTTTGGTCCTCTTAACTTTGAATTCTACATTGTGTGATATGAATGTAGCACTCATGCTTTCTTTCTTTTGGGGCCAATTAGTGGATAGTTCTTGGCCCATTCCTTCATCTTAAAACTTTTCTCAGTTGTTTGATGTTGTATTTCTTACAGTCTGTATATGCCCTTTGTCTTTTTAACCCAGTCTAACAATCTGTCTTTCAGTGGGAGAATTCAGCTTCCTTTTTTTATTCTGTGAGTAATACTTGATTTTATTACTTATATTTGTGACTTTTTCCATTTTTCTGAATTTTGCTTTTATTTTCAAGTTGATATTCACTTCTGAGTTTCCTACTGTTTATGTGGCAGTTCTGTACTTTTCCATTTCATTATTGACCACCTTCCCTTTCATTGGCTCATAATCCAGTTTTTTCTATTTTACCATGTAAAAATGATACCAGCATTTTCCCTCACCTTGATACTCCAACCTTCTCTAATGTACCTAAATTTCTAGAAATAATTTAATTTTTTAGATCCAGATTTTTGTTAGCCTTTTGTATGTGTATGTGTGTGTGTGTGTCAGGAATTCACATTCAGTACTTCTATTACATATTCCAGATAGTTGATTATCCATTTAGATTTAGTTCTGTATAGAAGACAAGGTACATTGCACTCTTGTTTCCTCTCCTCTCCATCTTCCCACACTGAAAGGTCTCATTTCTAATTCAGTTACTGTTTCGTTAAAATCCCTTCTCAAGTCCTTTCCTTAGATGGGGCAGTGGGTGATGTGCTCTTTGAATCCTTAAATTTTGGCAAACACTTCTTTCACACTGACTGTGTGTGTAGGATGTTTGGGTGGTTCTGCTTTTTCTCCCAGCAGTCTCAATTTTACTGTTCTTCTCAGTTCCACTGTTATAAAGTCCCATGTAATTTCATTCTTTTTTAGTTTTAAGTAATTATTCTTTCTGGTAACTTGTAAAGTTCTATTTTTATCCTTAAAGTTGAGGCATTTTAGCGTGATGTTCCTGAGTGTGTCTCTTTTATTAGTCCTGCCTGGATCTTGAAGAGCCCTGTGAGCTTGCAATTCAGTCTTTACTTTTTTTCCATATTACTTTATTACCTCTCTCCCATCTTTTCCTTTTCCTCCTTCAAGAGATTCTTCTGGAACTCTTCCTTGGTTGGTACATCAGTTAGGGCTCCTCAGTCTGTTCTTCAGGTTTCTTCTCTTTTCCATTAATGATTTTCGTCTCTTTGTATCTTTACTTTATGCTTTGAGATTTCTTCCAGTTGATCCTTCATGCCATCATCTAGAGTCTATCTTGTCCTTTTTTAAAAAATTTTATTTTATTATGTTATTTTAGTCACCATACATTAGTTTTTGATGTAGTGTTCCATGATTCATTGTTTGCATATAACCCTCAGTGCTCCATTCAATATGTGTCCTCCTTAATACCCATCACTAGGCTAACCCATCCCCCCACCTTCCTCCCCTCTAAAACCCTCAGTTTGTTTCTCAGAGTCCATAGTCTCTCATGGTTCGTCTAGAGTCTATCTTGTCCTTTAATTTATCTACTGAATTATTCAGCTTGGGGGTTTTATTTTTACATTTTATTTCAGCTAATATTTTAAATCCATGGAAATTTTTTTTTGTTCTCCGTTGTGCTTCTTCTGAAGTAATCATACTATTTTTGACCTCAGTGTTTCATCTGTGTCCTTCAGAAAATCTGGTAGGTCTGCTCTCTCATACTCTCACTGACTCTTAGATATGTTATTTATGTGCATTGGGTTCAGGTTGAGTTGTTAGAAGACCTTAGGTTTTTGTAATCCTATAAGTGATGAAAGGTACAGGCATTTCAGCCTCTACTGTAGATGCAGGCATGTTGTGTATTTCATGTGTATACACCTGGGAGACCCTCTACTTTCCTTCTGGTCTCCTTGCATCTCCAGCCTCAAGAGTAGAGGGGATTTCCCCCTCCTGTTGAGCGCCTCCTGAACATCCTTAGAGCAGGGAGGCTGGCCATACTTGTGCATATTATCTGTGTGCACAACTTTTCTGAGTCTTGCTTAGAGCCCAGAGCAGAGCAAGCCCTGTATCAGTCCTCTTTCAAGATGCCCGTCATCCCATGGCCACATTCTTCAGGCCTCATTCACTATCTGTTGGTCCCCAGAGCTGACTGGTTCAAGAAGGTAAATGGATTGGATTTGGGATTAAAGTTGGGGGAGGTAAGTCAAATTTAAGGTCCTCCTTTTCCCCAGAATCCTGAATTTTTATACTTTATTCTTAGCTTCAAATGGTCACCCTTCTGTGCCATTTGTCATGTGTTTAATGGTGTTACAGGAGAGATTTTTAGTTTGAAAGCTTATCTTTGACTGTTTTACCCAGCCTTTTGTATGCATACTCTTTTGGACTATATTACAGTTTCTAGGAAGTATCCTTTTCAGATGCACTGTGGACAAATAAACTTTTAGAGGAGAGTTTATTGCTTTTGGATAAATAAAACTCTTCTGGGAGGGTTTATTTGTCCGTATGCAGATTTCACTGAACAAGATATGAATGATCTGAAAATCTTGTACAACACAGAAGCTAGATGAAGTAGGACAGAGACCAAAAATAAGAGCATAAGTAAAGAGAAGAGACAGGAGCTGGAGAAAGAATCAGCTTTGCATTATCAGTGGCATTAGGAAGAAGACATGGCGATAACACAGTAGTTGAAAGCCACAAATAATCAGAAAACCTTATTTTGTCCACTAGTTAAGACCTTTTCGCAAGCTATCTACTAGAGTTGCTGACAAGTAGTATTAGAAGAGATTATACATTAAAAGGACCCATTTTGTTCCAGAAAATTAGAACAAGAAAGCATTCAGTAGAATCTGAGAGGATGAAAGAAAATTCTGTATCCTATATTCATAGGTAGTAAAGTTAGTGCAAATATGTATATGTATGTTTAAACACTCATTTGCCTTAAATATTTGAGGCTTGAATTACGCACACTTGCTCTCCCTAATATTGATATTCAGTTTGTCCTAATGAGCCTCAGGCAAAGAGAATTTGAATTACACAACACGTGTAAACTTCGCATTGAATGGTAATTAGTCTGTTCTGCTTAGTGGCACTTAATGTTGAAGTTAATAGTTCAGTAAAAATTTTAAAAAGCCAGTAGCTTGATCTCCAATATATATGGCATAGATAGGCTGAGAATTAGTAAAAGCTTTTATTCTGTGTCAGTAACAGTTTAATTCCTGACTTTGCATCTAAGTCTCTGTTTTACGTTTATTGCATGTTTGACTCTGGAGTCAGGGGACAGTATATCTTAACTTTGCCATTTATCACAAGGCCCAGGACAAAGAAAATGTTGTCCAGTATACTAGGGACCATTCTTCCACCATTTTGTTATTTCTTAAATTTTTATTTATCTGGGGTGTTACGGAATATGTTTTTCTTTTTACTTCTCAGTTGTCTTAATTTAAAAAGAGAGCTTTTTTGGTAAAGGGGCAGGTGCGAGAATAGCTGGGTGCCTTGCTTTTATGAAGATTTGTTGGGTTGGTGAAAAGCTGACAGTGGGCATTAAATACCTAGACCAACGTGGGAGTAAAAAGTTATAAAATTTCTGGAGTTTTATACTTAACATCATATGTATGTAATTAAGACGAATTTAAACTTTCTGTGACACAAGAGTCTGTCATATACCACTATGGACTTTGCATTAAGAATTCTAGTTTGTCCTACAAAAGGGTTTTAAAAATAAATCACGGGGGGCACCTGGGTGGCTGTCATTAAGCGTCTGCCTTCGGCTCAGGTCCTGATCCCAGAGTCCTGGGATCGAGCCCCTCACCAGACTCCCTGCTTGGCGGGAAGCCTGCTTCTCCCTCTCCCAGTTCCCCTGCTTGTGTTCCCTCTCTTACTGTGTCTTTCTCTGATAAATAAAATCTTAAAAAAAAAAAATCATGGAAGGACCTCTGTAGAAGTTTTTTTTTGGTACTGAAATTTACTGTTTTTTAATGCGTAATATTAGGAAACATGTTGGTAAGTAAAAATCTGTGTATTTTTAAAAGTCACATTTATAAAAATATGTGTAATACTCCATGAAGGTTGAATATTAAGCAGCAATGCTTGGGTGTTCTAGAGCTGTAATTAGAATACTGATCGCAAACTACCAAAATTCAGTGAGTCAACAAACCAATTAAAAAAAAAAACTCAAGGATATTAGATTTCAAATGTTCTTCCTTAATTTAGTTTGCCCATTATACTTTATTTTAATTATTCATAGTATTGCTTAACATGCCAGGAAATGTCTTGTAATAGAATTTATAAAATAATGTAGTTTCAGTAATATGAATACTATCTTTAGCATTCTGCTTTTAAATCTCAGATTGAGATTTTTTTTTTTTTTTTTCAGATTGAGATGTTTTGTAAGGAATCAGCTAGTTTGGTGCATAAAAGCATGTCTTTGCAAGTAACTTTATCCATTTTAGAAGTTTGAAACCAAATGCTCACTTGAGAAAAATAAATGGAATAATTGGTATATGTCATTTTGTTGTTGTTGAGCAAATGAGAAAAAAAATTGAGAAGAAAAAAATACATAGTCCCACTAACATAGAACAATAATTTTTCATTTTGAGTAGTACCTCTTTTTTTTTCAAGTTTTTATTTAAATTCCAGTTAACATAAAATATAATATTAGTTTCAGGTGTAGAATTGAGTGATTCCTCACTTGCATACAACAAGTGGTGCTCATCACAAGTGCACTCCTTAATCCCCATCACCTATTTCCCCCATCCTCCCTCCCCTCTGGTAACCATCTGTTTGTTCTCTGTAGTTAAGAGTCTTGTTGCTTGGTTCCCCGCCCCCCCCCCCCCAGCCCATGTTCATTTGTTTCTTAAATTCCATTTATGGGGTGCCTGGGTGGCTCAGTTGGTTAAGCATCCAACTCTTGATCTCAGCTCAGGTCTTGATCTCAGGATCATGAGTTCAAGCCCCACATTGGGCTACTTAAAAAAAAAAAAAATTCCACATATGGGTGAAATCATATAGTATCTGTCTTTCTCTGACTTATTTCGGTTAGCATAATAGTCTCTAGCCCCATCCACGTTGTTGCAAATGACAAGATTTCATTCTCTTTTATGACTGAATAATACTCCATTGTATGTATATATACCACATCTTTATCCATTCATCAGTCGATGGACATTGGGGCTCTTTCCATAATTTGACTATTATCAGTAATGCTGCTGTAGGGGCACCTGGGTGGCTCAGTCGTTAAGCGTCTGCCTTCAGCTCAGGTCATGATCCCAGAGTCCTGGGATCAAGTCCCACACTGGGCTCCCTGCTCAGTGGGAAGCCTTGTTTCTCCCTCTCCCACTCCCCCTGCTTGTGTTCCCTCTCTCGCTGTCTCTCTCTCTCTGTTGAAAAATAAATAAAATCTTTAAAAAAAAAAATAATGCTGCTGTAAACATCAAGGTGCATGTATCCCTTCAAATTAGTATTTTTGTATCATTCGGGTAAATACCTAGTAGTGCAATTGCTGGATCATAGAGTAGTTTTATTTTTAACTTCTTGAGGAACCTCCATACTGTTTTCCACAGTGACTGTATCAGTTTGCATTCCCACCAACAAAGCAAGAGAGTTCCTTTTACTCCATATCCTTGCTAACACTTATCATTTCTTGTGTTTTTGATTTTAGCCATTCCGATGGATATGAGGTGATACCTCATAGTAGTTTTGATTTATATTTCCTTGATGATGAGTGATGTTGAGCATCCTTTCATGTGTCTGTTGGCCATCTGTATGTCTGCTTATTCATGTCTTCTGCCCTTTTCTTAACTGGATTATTTTTTTTTGTTGAGTTTTATAAGTTCTTTATATATTTTGTATACTAATCCTTTATCAGATATGTCATTTGCAAATATCTTCTCCCATTCTGTAGGTTTCCTTTTAGTTTTGTTGGTTGTTAGCTTCACATTGAGTATTACTTTCTGATGCTTATTCATATATATGCTTTTTTTTGGGGGGGGAGCATAGACCCTAAAAGTATTGTTCATTTTAGGGAAAAGCGTAGCCCCTGCCCAGTATCTTTTCTGTATTGTGCTAGATATTGAAGGGATACAAGATTGGCTTACATAGCACTGATTTTAAGTGGGTGAGTTAGAGGTACAGCATAATAAGCAAACCATGGAGATGTAAATTCTGTTTGAAAATTTGGACATTTATTTGTCATTGGTTCCATTAGGAGGTGGAAGTAAGCAAGAAAGAGATTTTCTTTCATAGTATTGGTATGGATTTTTGCATGTCAAGGATCTACTTCTGTTTCTTATTCTTACTATTAATGGTAGAGGTTCACAAATATGTTAAGTATGGATTTAAATTTTGCTCCTAAATAGAAAGGTTCTGTGTAGGTTATATATTCTGAAGTACTTATATGAGTGAAAAAGTAGGTAACACATTTAGAATGGAATAGGCAGTGATGAACTCTTTCCTCATCATTGCACAACTGAAGACTTTTCAGTCCATTTAATAACTATTAGGTAAAAATCTTTGTTCTGTTCATTTTTTTTTTCCTTTGCTAGTAGATGGGAGACCTATTCCTTAGCTCTTGAAATTTGGATAGCAAAAAATAATTGCCTTTTATCTCAAATTGAGAATTATTTTTTCTTGAGTCTTGTGATTCTTTATATTAAAAAGCCATTTAAAATGTAATGTCATCCGGCCTGTGGATTAATATTACCCAACTCTGTGACCACTGGCTGTTTTTCTGCATCCTTCTCAATCTTTGCTATAGCTGAATGCTGTGTCCCAAGCATAATCTGTGCTTTGATCCCTCGTTGTTGTGCTTCACTCTAGTCCCTGGTCTGCAAGTACTTTCTCATTCTTCTCTTCATAGTAATTCCCTGTTGATCCTCAAGTATCTAGTTCAGGTTTGAATTCTCCATACACTTCTGAATTATTCTTGTCTCATGCCCCCCACGGAATTAACGGGCGCCCCCCCCCTTGTTTTTGTTGTCCTAGCATGTTATCGGTGGCTCTTGGAACCCCCACGGCTCCCGGCTACATCCTCGTTACTGAGAGTCGGGCTGTGTGTTACCCTTCTGTGTATCTCCCAGGACAGGCCCTCAGTGAACACCTGTTGAACTGAGACGGTTAGAGCGCCATGCTCGTCGTGCCGGGGCGGACGGCTGGGCCCCCCTGAACTCCTGGACCATCGTGGCCCTCGCCCAGCCTGTCCCCACCTGTTAGGCCGAGGCTCTGGCTGTGTCTTGCAGTGAATCTGCGAGCAGTCAAAGAGAGATCCTTCTCGTGGAGGTGGAGCATGCCGGGAAGCGGGCTTGCACCTCCTGGTTGCTCCGCAGCTCTGAGTTGCATCTTCTTGTCCCGTTTCTGCAGGACCCTAACAGGAGCATCCACACCAGCAGCAGCAGCTGCAGCAGCAGCAGCAGCAGCAGCAGCAGTAGCAGCAGCAGCAGCAGCAGCAGCAGCAGCAGCTGCAGCAGCAGCAGTAGCAGCTGCAGCAGCAGCTGCAGCAGCAGCACCAGTTTTTCAAAGCCTCACAAATTAATGAAGGAGCACAAGGAAAAACCTTCTAAAGACTCCAGAGAACATAAAAGTGCCTTCAAAGAACCTTCCAGGGATCACAACAAATCTTCCAAAGAATCCTCTAAGAAACCCAAAGAAAACAAACCACTGAAAGAAGAGAAGATCGTTCCGAAGATGGCCTTCAAGGAACCGAAACCCATGTCAAAAGAGCCCAAACCAGACAGTAACTTACTCACCGTCACCAGTGGGCAGCAAGACAAGAAGGCTCCCAGTAAAAGGCCCCCCGCTTCAGATTCCGAAGAACTCTCAGCCAAAAAGAGGAAGAAGAGTAGCTCAGAGGCTTTATTTAAGAGTTTCTCCAGTGCACCCCCACTGATCCTCACGTGTTCTGCCGACAAAAAACAGGCAAAAGATAAGTCTCACGTCAAGATGGGAAAGGTCAAAATTGAAAGCGAGACCTCCGAGAAGAAGAAGTCAACTTTACCGCCATTCGACGATATCGTGGATCCCAACGATTCCGACGCGGAGGAGAACATGTCCTCCAAATCTGACGTGAGTAGCCTTGTGGGTTTCCCTCCTCTCCCTTGTTAGTCTTCAGATTCTCTTTCGCGTGGCTGCAGGATAAGGAGCCAGGGAAGAAAATGACAGCTGAGCCATGAAGTGGTAGCATGGAAGTACCTAGAAGTGAATTTCCTTAACTCATGGAAAGAAGGAAATGAGATCATTAAAGAATCTGCACACACTTGGGCAGCAACTTAAATTCTTAAAGGAAGATACATTCCATAGAATAATGGGCCATTTGAATAGCAGCCGCAGAATTGAGATGCGCATTAGAGCTTAGTTTACTATGCTTTTCGGTGAGTGTTGATTTAGGAAAATGAGAAGAAGGCAATAGAACTTGAATATATGAGAAAATAAATTTGAAAGAGAAAGTTAGAAAATATTGGGGTGCGGCTCTAATGTTGATCGTTTTGGTGCAGGGATGTAATTTGTTTACAAAGATGGAAAGCTGGTCATGGTGTTTTTTTTTAAGCAGTGTTGTTTTAATTGATGTCACAATGTCCTGTATATATATTTAAAATGATTAATTCGATAGATTTTTGAGTTGTATGTGTGCTTGTGAAACCAGCTGGTGGTATTTTGAAAATGAAACGTTTGATTTTGTTTTCCTTGGCTAGCCATTGATTTGGGAGGGGGCGGGGAGTGTGATCTTCATTATGTTTTTGCTGATGGATAGGATTATCTTTTATGGATGCCTAAAAGACTATCTGACCCTCTAACGTCCCTCTGAAATGTTATCTGATGTTGGAGATTTAAACCAATAATTACAGATTTCTCAGAGATGAAAGGGATTTTCACGTTATCTCTTCTAATTTCCCACCAGTGTAAGAAATCTTAACACTTCTAATGACAGAACTATTAGTCATTTGAAAAGTATTCCATTCCATTTCTGGAGAATGAACATTACTTACTATGAACTCACGTTTGCTTTGTTACAAACTTTTGCCGCCTTTAGTTGCTTATTACGATCAGACCAAATAATCTCCTTATTTGGCTTGTCAGTATTTCTAAACAATGATCAAGGAAGATGTCTGGCTAAAACTGGCTGGCAGTTTGAGAATATTTCTCTTTCTGTCCCATACACACATTCCTAATTTAAATGCTGGCAGAGGTGGGGGGACTGAGCAGCAGAATCTCTTTTCTGCATTTGCTCTCGGTAGAAGGGAAGCCAGGGCTAGGACATGGTGTCAGTACTGATCCCCAGTTGTTGAGAGACTACTTCCTTCCCTACTACCTTCTACAGCTAATCTTGAAAATTTTTTTTAAGATTTTATTTTTACTTACTTTAGTGAGAGCGTGAGTGAGCAGGGGGTGGGGAAGCAGAGGGGGAGGGAGTGAGAATCCGAAGCAGACTCCATGCTCAGTGCGGAGCCCAACGTGGGGCTCCATCCTACAACCTTGAGATACGACCTGAGCCGAAACCAAAAGTCGGTCACCTAACTGACTGAGCCACCCAGGCATCCCTAATCTTGAATTTTTAATACAAGATTATTTATTTAGGGCGCCTGGGTGGCTCAGTTGGTTGGGCGACTGCCTTCGGCTCAGGTCATGATCCTGGAGTCTCTGGATCGAGTCCCGCATCGGGCTCCCTGCTCAGCGAGGAGCCTGCTTCTCCCTCTGACCCTCCCCCCTCTCATGTGCTCTCTCTCATTCTCTCACTCTCACAAATAAAAAAAAAAAAAAAAATCTTTAAAAAAAAAAAAGATTATTTATTTATTTATTCATAGCCACTCACGGGGGGAGGGGCAGAGGGAGAAGCAGGCTCCTCCCCCAGCAGGGAGCCCGACGTGGGCTCAATACCAGGACCTGGAGATCATGACCTGAGCCAAAGGCAGATGTCCAACCAACTGTGTCACCCAGGTGCCCCCCAATCTTGAAATTTTAATAGAAAACCAGATTGGGAGTAGAGTAGCATATAAAATACAAGATATTGGCGTGATTTGTCCCAGTGTTTGGCAAATGTTTTATAGTGATAGTTTATTGAATGAAGATGAGAACTAATGGGTTTGCTCCAATATATCTCAAGCATCTATTTTTCCTCCTGTGCTTTTTACTTAGGCTCTTCTTAATACAAAACTTGTTCTTAATGCAGATGTTATTTGGAAATTTTTTCTGTATGTTTGACTTTTACTTCAGATCACCCTAGAATGTTCATTGAGCCTCTTGGGATGTGATTAGTCTATCAATATTGTCAGGTTTAGCAACTTTGTCTTTCTGTATTCTGACATGTTGTGATTCTTGTAGAGCAGAGGTTTTCAAATTGTGGCTTCTGATTCACTGGTGAGCCATGAAACCAATTTAGCATGTCATCAGCAGTATTAAAAAAAAATCAGAATATGTTATAATTAGTATGGGTAAGTAATGGTTTGTAAAAATTTTATTTCATAGGATGTGTGTATTCCTTACAGTAGGTTGTGGTCAAATTCTGAAAGGCATCATTCTTGAATGTTTGCTGATTTATGAGAAGATCAAATGACATTCATAAAGCAAAGTTCTTTCTACATGAAATTATCACAAATAATCATTCTCTTTAGATAACTCTGTATATTCTTGTTTTTGTCTCTTGCTCCCTCCCTTTTATGAATGATTTATAAGATATGGCTTTTCATAAACTTCATGTTCAACTTAGTATATTTATCCAAAGCAGTATCTTAAAAAATCTTTTGGAGTGAAGAATTAGAATTGTAATTCCTTACAATAGGTAGCATGTGTTCAAAAACAATGCATGACATATCAGAGCCACACATCCGGTGATTGTTACAAGACTTTTTAAAATGGGTTCTGCACATCATTACAGAGAAAGCCTCTAAAGACTTTTAGGCATTATTTGGGTATAAAACCCAACAAATGTACTTCCTTTATCAGTTTTCTGGTAGTAGTGCTTTTATTATTGCTGTTGTTGGTTTAATTCTCTGCATGTAGGTGGTGGAGACAAAGAGAATTGACAAAGCGGTTCCAGATAAGCCAGGGCCCCAAACACCTTTCTGTGAGCGAAGGAGATAAAAGGGGGCTGAAATTCCCTTTATCCAATAGTAGAAATCACCTTTGTTTGGTTTTCTTCCTACTTGGTGTCCCTCCTGTGGGCAAGACAGAAGGAGTGGGAGGCCATTGTAATGGAGAGCAGTGAGAAGCCCAAATCCTCCCTTGGCCAGTAATGGATTTGTTAGCTTAGGACAGGCCCAATTTCAGGGGGCACTGTTCACAGTGTCCTGGTGGTGAGTGTGTCTGCATCTGAGTAAGTGTGATAAGATGACCTGATCTCGTTAACGTCCTTTCCAGCTTTGTTATTTGAATATGAGCCAGACTTGTGTTCATTTATGGCAGATGGGGTAGTGGGGTAATTTTAGACACAATGGGCAGAGATCATGGACTTTGAAACAGAAGAAAGAGACAAAAAAAGAAATTGGAAGAGTGTGAAGAATTAGGAAGGGCTAGGGAGAAAAGATTATTGACCTGGTAAGCCTGTGAAGTACACATCTTACCTCAGTACATGTTAGTTATAATTAAAAGGAAGAACTTTTTAAAGAAGCTTTTCCATAATTAAGGTAGATTCAAGTTTTATTTAAGAATAAAACCAGTGTTATTACGATGGATTAGGAAGCTCAGATTGCTGATTCAAATGGTTCTTTTGGATTAAGATTTTTATATACTTCGTGTAGAAAAGTAAAAGTACATCCATGCCTACATGTTTTTTGAGGGATCGTTTATTTGTTAAGTGCTTAGGCAGTTAGGTAGGTAGTCAAGTAATCGAGTAATTAAGGAGTTTGTATTGTGATTTTAGGCTATGTTTGGAAGCCCAGCTTTTCCGGTAATCTTGGGCAAACGTTTTTAACCTTCTGTATTTCTTAATTAATTCTTTTGTAAGATGGAGATCATAATAGTGTTTACTATGTAGGATTATTGTGAAAATGCTCAGTCTGGGGAAAGTACATAGCACGTTAACCAAAAAAATATTAGTTAACTATGATTATGTTTGATGTGGCTTCTGGAAATCTTTATAAGCTATAGCTTTGGAAGAGATTTTTTGCTCTTCAAAAATACCATAGAATTCTAATGTCCTTTTTCAAGGGTGTGGGCTATATGTTTTTAAGGGGACAAAGTACTTGGCATCTATGTCCTATTGCTCTGAATTTTGTCTTGAGGTATATTGCCTTGATATTGATATGCATTTGTTGCATGGTAACTGGAAAAATACAGGATGAAGAGTCTAAGTTTTAAATCAGAAGTTAAGCGAAAGTTTCCCAGGATCTTTTAGCTTTTAAATTAAAATAGATAAAGGACAAGAACATAGCTAGCACTGCATCAGGGAGGCACTTGGTTGTTTTTTTTTTATTGCTGTTCCTCTTAAAGGAAGACGTTCTAAGAAATGAGTTACCTTTGGGTTATTATTAATGTTACACAGAATCATTTTTAAATACATTTTGCAATCCCTGAAGTGTTTTTTCTAAAGAAATTCAATATTATCACATGAAAGTAGATCAGTGATTTCCCCCCCCCCCCCCCCAGAATTCAAGAGGTACAAGGTGGGTGGATAGGGAGGTAGAAGGACTGGTTTATAGTGGGTGAGCATTTAGCAAATACAGAAATCATGATAAGAGCATGTTTTTGCTATGTCTGTAAATGTTAGCATGAAGAATATTTTACCTTCAAGGACCTAGGTAATTCCCGTTAGAGTAAAGCTGTTCTTGGTTTAGGAAATCATCATTTTGTGGTCATGATGGTCATTTATGGAAAGTGACCTTACTAGTGCAGCTGGAAGGGTGGGAATCTGTATTAGGGTCAAGTAAAAGTTTATAATTGGAGTTTGTATTAACTTGTTTAAACTTGAATCGACAATTAAAAAGTACCCAAAATGTCTATTGCCCTTCCTGTAATTTCCTAGGTTTTGTTTTTCATATAATTCAGCTTCTGAAGAGAAGTCTGTGGAGTTGATCTTGTTTTGTGATATGAGGGAGCTTGGTCTTCATAGCACAGAAGGAGGGGAAAAAGAGTAAAATAAAATTGGAGTAACTATTTATAATCAGATTTGGTTATGGTAGCGAAAAAGAGTAAAATAAAATTGGAGTAACTATTTATAGTCAGATTTGGTTATGGTAGCAATTACCTTATCATTGCCTTTGCTTTTTGCTTTGCTTTATAGAGATTTAATTGTAATTTAAAAGCACAGTCGTTAAAAATTTTAATTGTCTTTCCTTGAAAATTGGCAGATTGCATTTGGTAAAATGTTACAGACTTCAACCTGCAGTGTGAGGAATGAGATTGTAATCCTGTCTTTCCATACTTTGGCTTACCAGTGTTTTCTTGGATAAAATCTTCCTGTGGGAAAAGGATGAAATCTCATCAGATGGTAGCATTTTACCAAGGGCGGGTGGTGGTTCAGCTGCAGGATAAAGACTGCAAACCACCTTAGCCAAAGTTTCTTTGAAAAAGAAAAAAAGAAGGAAAAAGAAACTTCCCTTCTTTTGTTGTGCCTCATTTCCTCCCACCCCACCCTGTTCCTTGCCCTGCTTAAACTGTCTCGAGTTGGCAGTAAACGTCCTGCTGTTGAAGCACTGGCCTTAGGTTTTTATGTGATGGAAGGTTGTAGCAGTCAGAGAAGAAGGTCTTTATTGTATTTTCAAAGTGGCTTTTTTAATGACTTGTAATTCCAGCAAATGCAAGAGCTGTAAAGTCTGTAAGTATGGTGAACGAGCAGCTGGAGAGGCCATTCATTAAAGGGCGGCCCTGCCTGGTAGGGGGGAGGGAAAGGGTGGACTCTCATTCTGGACTCCTGTTCTCTGCATTTTATAACGGAGGTAAACATACCTGAAGCGTTGCAATTCTTCCTTGGGTAGATTCAGCTCATTGTGGAACATTCATTAAAATTCACCTGGCCTTATTTTCAAATGCTTTTGCATTTGTTTTCTGTATAAGGTGTGATGGGTAGAGGGGAGGGGATGGTCCAACCAATCGACTGTTCATTTATTAAGCCACTTGACTAACTTAGTCCAAAACAGGATTTGGCGCAGTTTTTAAAAGGGAGATTTTTACTTTAAGACAAAATTAGGGGGCTTCCGCTCTTTCTTGTTTGTCTACCATACTCAGCCTCAATTGTTTCTTAGTTTTTAAATTAAAGAATTCCTTAGAAGCCTTTCGGTAGCTGAGGGCCATGGACAGACAGGAGGTTCTGTCATTGCACAGTTGGTTACCACCAATAATTGCTAAAACTCCGTATTTTTACTTAGTTGTATTGAATTGAATCTCTAAATAAATTCCATGAGCTTCCTTTAAGAGAGCTGCATTGCCTATTCATTGCACTAGTGTTTCTTACTCTAGGGCCCATGATCTTTACCTAATTGTCTCATCTGTCATCTTTAGACACAAAATCAAAGATGTGATTCAACATGGTCTTTGCATGGCCAGCCTTACCATACCACAGGGAGACTGTATGGTTGTAGTTAAACATGCCTTGAGCGCTTTCTATGTGCAGTCACCAGTCTAAGCACTTGACTTGTTTCAACTCACTTAAGTCTCAAAGCAACTTTATGAAATAGGTACTATTATCCCCATTTTATTTTATTTTATTTATTTATTTTTTAAGATTTTATTTATTTGACAGAGAGATAGCGAGAGCAGGAACACAAGCAGGGGGAGTGGGAGAAGGAGAAGCAGTCCTCCTGCGGAGCAGGAAGCCCGATGCAGGGCTCGATCCCAGGACCCTGGGATCATGACCTGAGCCGAAGGCAGACGCTTAACGACTGAGCCACCCAGGCGCCCCAATTATCCCCATTTTATAGATGGGGAAACTGAGGCTCAAAGGCTTAAGAGACTTGCCTAAAGTTGCCAGCTGGTGGATCCAGAATTGGATCCCACTTGGTAGAGAATTCACTCAAGAGGAATTTTGGAATGAAGCAAATCTGATTTTCTCATGAATTCATATTACATTTGCAGAGTTGGGCTTTCATGAAATTGGCCTCACACTGTGAAAGCCTTTGATGTCATAGTCTTGTTCCATTTATGAGTCATGTTTCTTTGACCTACCTATTGATTTGGGCTTTTACCAACAGCCTTCAGGAAGTGACAGGTCATCCTTAAAGCTGGATTTGGCACCCATAGCCTGAAGTGAGGGAGGAGCTTTGAAGTGTCCAGGAATCTCTGACTTCTCACACAGGCTTGCTGCAACTACAGCAGACTCTCATGGCTCTGTTTTTCACATTATTACATCATCAGCGCTGTTTTCCTGCTCCCAGAATTTTCTCACTTGCTTTTGTGAGTAATTTATGTTTAACAGAGCTGAGCTGCAATATCAAGCTTTCCCAGAAGGTGCCACCAAATAACAAATGGTGTCCTACGGTTTGAAGATCACTTCTTTTTTTTTTTGAATCTTCTAACTATATTTTGTAATTTCATGTTATACATGTTATTCAAAATGTAGGCTGCACTTTCTGTGTATCAGGGGGCAAGATAATGCAATGGCATAGATCAGAGAGTGGTTTTCTTTTGGTGTCTAGGTAATTATTTAATCAAGTTTGAGAAATTGTTCTCAGTAGGTAACAATTTATGACTGTAAACTTTCAAGGCAGTGTCAAAGTCCACAAAGAAAAATCACCCCTAAGAGGCTACTTTAGGTCACAAAAGGTGACTGCACAGTGAGATGTTCCCAGATAACGTCGAAGATCCTTCTATTAGGAGAAAATGGAAAAGTATTTACGGACGTATTTGGGGACAACAAACTTTGCCTTTGAATCCTGTGGGGGCACTGGGATAGGGAGAAATACTCAGAATTGGTGACACAGAGAAAAGGAAATTTTCTTGCCTTTCTTGGTCATGAGAGAATATGGGATCCTCAGATGTGATGTGATGTTACATATTTATTTAACCATTTTTTGGTTCAAGTATAATTAACATACAGTGTTATGTTAGTTTCCAGTGTACAATATTCATTAAAGTGTCAAAGTGTCCAACAATTCGATACATTAGCGCTTATCATGATAAGTGTACTCTTAATCCTCTTCACCTATTTCACCCATCCCCCTACCCATCTCCCGTCTGACAACCACCAGTTTGTTCTGTATTTAAGAGTCTGCTTTTTTGTTTCTCTTTTTCTCTTTATTTGTTTCTTAAGTTCCACATATGAGTGAAATCATATGATATTTGTCTTTCTCTGACTTATTTCGCTTAGCATTATATCCTCTGGATCATCCATGTTGTTGCAAATGGCAAGATGTCATTCTTTTTTAGGACTGCGTAGTATTCCATTGTGGTAGAAGATGTGGTATATATCACATCGTCTACAGTCACTCATCTGTGGATGGACACTTGGGCTGCTTCCATATCTTGGCTATTGTAAATAATGCTGCAGTAAACATAGGGGTACATTTGAGGTACCACCATACTGTTTTGCACAGTGGCTGCACCAGTTTGCATTCCCACCAGCAGTACACAAGGGTTCCTTTTTCTCCACATCCTCATCAACACTTGTTTCTTATGTTTTTGATTTTAGCCATTCTGACAGGTATGAGATGATATTGCATCATGGTTTTGATTTGCATTACCCTGATGTTAGTCAGCTTGCCATCTGGATATCCTCTTTGGAGAAATGTCTGTTCAGGTCCTGTATTCATTTTTTAATTGGATTATTTGGTTCTTTTTGGAATTGAGTTGTTTAAGTTCTTTACATATTTTAGATATTAACCCCTTATCAGATATATCATTTGCAAATATCTTTTCCCATTCAGTAGGTTGCCTTTTTGTTTTGTTGATGGTTTCCTTTCCTGTGCAAAAGCTTTTTATTTTGGTTTAGTCCCAATAGTTTAATTTTGCTTTTGTTTCCTTTGCCAGAAGAGACATATCTAGAAAATTTTTTCTACAGCTAATGTCAAAGAAATTACTGCCTATATTTTCTTCTAGGAATTTTAGGGTTTCAGGCCTCAGATTTAGGTCCTTAATTTATTTTGAGTTTATTTTTGTGTATGGTGTAAGGAAGTGGTCCAGTTTCTTTAGTTTCTTTTTTCTTTTTCTTTCTTTTTTTTTTTTTTTTTTGCCTGTAGCTGTCCAGTTTTCCCAACATCATTTGTTGAAGAGACTTTTTTCCCATTGTATATTCTTGTCTCCTTTGTTATAGATTAATTGGCCATAAAAAAGTTTGGGTTTATTTCTGGACTCTATTCTGTTCCATTGATCTATATATCTATTTTTGTGTTAGTACCACACTATTCTGATTACTGCAGCTTTGTAGTATATCTTGAAAGTTAGGATTGTGACACCTACAATTTTTTCTTTGTTTTCAAGATTATTTTGGCTATTTGGGGTCTTTTATAGTTCCATACAAATTTTAGTGTTATTTGTTCTAGTTCTGTGAAAAATGCTTTTGGTATTGTGATAACGGTTTGCATTGACTCTGTAGATTGCTTTGGTTAGTATGGATGTTGTAATGATAGTGGTTCTTCCGATCAGTGAGCATGGGAGATGTTATTTTAAATAAATAAATAAAGTAAGTAAGTAAATAAAGTAAGGTGCCCTGGTTTGGAACCTCAGTGTTTAGAATTATGGTACTGTTTTTTTTTTTTAATTAAATTCTTGACACCTGCTTTATTTTGTGGCTCTTTTATTTATTTATTTATTTTACATATGATAAACTGCTATATCACTTTGAGTACCTACAAACATTTCCTTCTAAACAAGTTTAAATTTTTAAAGATATTTTTTGATTACTTTAGTGATGTTTAGTAACATTCGAAAATATTTATGTGGTAGATACTCCTGTATATAAACACTGTGTTAGATGGTACAGATGGTACAAAATTAATATTTAGGCTGAGCTTGGAAGAAAGAAAAGCATGAATAAGAGGGGATGAGGGGTGGAGTAGGCAGGACAAGCCGTTCTTGATCAGAGGAAACAACTTGAAAAAAAAAAAAAAAGAACTGTTGGCAAACATAGCTTATTCTATGTTGTCCTTACTGAGAATGAAGAGAGATCTTATAAGTGAATCCTGCCAAGAATTTATCAAACTGGTTTATCAGGAATGAAGGAAGTCTTATCGAACTCTATTCTTGCTGGGAGTGTGCTGGACACTGTCACTCAATACCCTCTTTTTTTTTTTTTTTAAGATTTTATTTATTTATATGAGAGAGAGAGAGAACACAATTAGAGAGAGGAGCAGAGGGAGAGGGACAAGCAGACTCCATGCTGAGCACAGAGCCTGACACGGGACTCGATCCCAGGACCCTGAGATCATGACCCAAGCCAATATCAAGAGTCAGACGCTTAACCAACTGAGCCATCCAGGCGCCCCTTGATACCCTTTTTTAATCCATGTAGTTTGTGTCATAGCTTTTGTTCTCCTCCTACAGATGTAGATGTGGCAGAGCTAGAATTTGAATCCAGTTTTCACTAATGCCAAGCCCCATGCTTTTTTGTACCATATCACCAATTAAACCTTAGTGAGAGAGAAATCACATCAAGTGAAAACCACTGTGGTACTGATAAAACCTTTTCCAGAAAAAAATCTAGCTGGGAAGATTAACTAGGTAATGGTGCCACAGTTCATTGAAAGGGGTAGAGTAAGAAATAAGATGTAGCCACAATACTTGGATACTTGGCTATGAATAATGGGGAGCAAGAGGACCTGGCTGGGATTTCCAAAATGATGATCAACTCATGCTTCCTATGCATCCCTACATTTTCTAAGAAGCAGAATTGCAGAAAGTATTGAATAGCTGTGCTACCTTAGAGTCTATCCAAGTGAACCGTCTTATTAGATTGTATCATATACTTCACACTTGGGACAAGACATGGCCAGGGTTACTGTGTGAGAGGTCCCATTTACTTTATTGCATCATCTAAGGGTTGTACTCATGAAGGACCTGAAGAAGGAAGGTAGGTTCAGAGTTCTACAAGATAGTGGCGTAGGAGGATCCTGAACTTGCTACTTCCCATGGACACAGCAAATCTACAGCTACATATGGACGGACCATTTCCCTCTGAAAAAGATCTGAAAACTAGATGAACTGCTTCTCTAGAAAAAGAGAGAAAATAACCACATCAAGACAGGTAGGAGAGGCAAAGACTCAGTCTCACCAAAAACCCCACTCAGTGCTTCTCTTAGAGGAGCAAGGGGTTGGTGCTCCCCACATCAGGTGCCCAACCCTTGGGATCTATACTGGAAAGAAAAGTACTCAAAATGTCTGGCTTAGGAAACTAACGGGGCTGCCATCCAAGAGACCTAAAGTGCTGAAGGAAACTGAGATTTCTCTTTGAAAGGGCTGGCATGTGGTCTTACTCTGAGGTGCAGCAAAAAAGAGCAGTTTGAAAAGTGCCTAAATAGGAAGGAGATTCAGTTGCTAATCTAAAAGTATCTGCTCGAGGGGCAGGGGACAGTCAAAACTCTCCCTGGTAATGGAGGCAGTAGGGGACACTATTTTTGCACTCTCAAACTACCCTGTTAGCACAGGTAAGCGAGCTCTGTTTTGGCACCCTCCCACTGCCTTCCTAAGACAGGTGGGGGTGAGCAGTTGCAGCTCTATTCTGCTGCCTTGCTGAAGCTAGACAGTGCAGTTGTAGTACTCCCCCACTCCCTGGCTGGGGCAGGCAAGCATGAGTGGTTATGGTATTCTTCCACTTGTAGCCCAAAGCCAGGGGCACTCTCCCACTATATTCCTGGTCTACAGATATTCACAGTCAAGACATTTTGCTGCTGCCTTTCTGAAGCTGGTGAGTGTGCCCCACCTCCAGCTGCCTACATAAAGCCAGTGAGCACATGCAATCCACACAGAGAATGCCCCTTGATCACCTGGCCCTGGTGACCAAGGGGTCAGATAGTCCTGAGCTCCACAAGAATGTAATAATCAGACAGTTCTTGGCAGACTACAACAACCCCCCGGGCACTGCACAGACAGCAGACTTAAACACAACCCCAGTCTTCCTATGAGAAAGGCCTCTTGACTTAGAATGGAGCTTCAGCCTAAGAGGAAGGCTTCAGGTTTCCCATACATCTAGGTGCTTCCAGGGAATGTAAGCAGGGAGACAGTGTTCTTTTAAACCCCCTTGGCCTCACTACAGCTCAACATGGCCTCCCAGAAAGGAGCTCATACATTTGTCTAGAGCCCTGATTTTTGCAGCTGTCACCTGCAGGACACCTCCAGATATTCTGGTCTGGAAGCCAGGAGGGTTTAAAATTGCAGCCCCATAAGACTGTACATATTTGCATACTTTTAAAAGCTCCTCCCTGAGGGTCTGTCTCCCAGTCAGCCTGAAACTAGGTGCTAAATGAGATTCCTCCCCTTGGAACAGTGATAGATCTTGCACACCCTCAACGATGGGGACACATCAAGAATAAATCAGGCAGTTTGGAAAATCACAAAGGTTTGAGAGACAACCAAGAGCTAGGGCAATGTTCAATGAGAAGGTTTATCACCTACACAAGGCCACACCTTCAAGACGGAGAGAGGTAGCTGTTCAGCCCAATACATAGAAAGAACACAGAGCATCCAGCAAAATGAGGAAAGAGAAATATGTTCCAAATCAAAGAATAAGATAAACCTCAGAAAAAGACCTTAATGATACAGAGATAAGTCATCTATCTGATGAAGAACTCAAAGTAAGGGTCACAGAGATGCCCACTGAACTCAGAAGAATGGATGAACACAGTGAAAACTTAGATAAAAAGAGAAAGTATATGAGAAAGTAGCAAACAGGGGCACCTGGGTGGCCCAGATGGTGGCATCTGACTCAGTTTCAGCTCAGGTCACAGTCTCAGGGTCGTGAGATTGAGAGCCCTCGGCTCCACACTCCATGCTTAAGATTCTCTCTCTCTACCCACCCCACCCCCCAAAAAATAACAAACAAAAGTCAAAGAGCTGAAGAATACAGTAACTGAATTGGATTATACACGATCAGCAAGCTGGGAGACAAAGCAATGAAATTAACTTCTCAGAACAGCAAAAAGTAAAAATATTTTTTATTGTTTAAGATTTTATTTATTTATTTGTCAGAGAGAACGTGGCAGGCAGAGGGAGATAAGGAGCCCAGTGTGGGACTGGATCCCAGGACTCTGGGATCATGACCTGAGCCCAAGGCAGACACTTAACCGACTGATCCACCCAGGTGTCCTGGAAAAAGGTTTTTAAAAAAATGATGATAACTTAAGAGACCTATGGGACATCAAGTGGAATAACATTTGCTTTATAGAGGTCCCAGAAAGAGACAAGAGAGAGAACAGGGCAGAAAACTTACTTGAGGAAATAATGACTGAAAACTTTCCTAACCTAGGGAAAGGAACAGATATTCAGGTTCAGGAATTCCAGGGAGTTCCAAGTAAGATGAACCAAAAGAGAACCACATCAAGACATTATAATCAAACCATCAAAAGTTAAAGATAAAAAGGGAATCTTAAAAGCACCAAGAGAAAAACAAATTGTTACATGCAAGGGAAACTCCAGGAGGCTATCAGCAGATTTCTCAGCAGAAACTTTGCAAGCCAGAAGGGAGTGGTATAATATATTCAAAGTGATGAATGGAATGGAAAAAACTTCCAACCAAGAGTACTCTACTTAGAAGGGTTATTTTTCAGAATTGAAAGAGAGAGTTTTCCAGAGAAGCTAAATGAGTTTATCACTACTAAGTTGGCTTTTACAAGAAATGTTAAAGGGACTTATTTAAGCTGAAAAGAAATGACACTAATTAATAACAAGAAAACATATGAAAGTAAAAAATCTCCTTTGAAAGGTAAATATGTAGTAAAGGTCGTGGATTAATCACTTACAAAGCTAGTATGAAAGTAGTAAAATTAACTAAAACTATAATAGTTAGGTAAGGGATGCATAAAAAGATGTAATATGTGACCTCAAAAAACAAAACATGGTTGGGGGAGTAAAAATGTAGAGTTTTGGAATGTGTTCAAATTTAAGTTGTTATCAACTTCAAATAGATAGTTACATGCATAGGATGACATACGAGAACATCACGGTAACCACAAAGCAAACACTTAAACTAAATACATAAAAGAAAATAAGGAATCTAAACATATCCCTAAAGAAAATCATTAAATCACAAGGAAAGAGAAAGAGAAGAAACAGGTAGTACAAAAACAACTCTATAAAAAACAGTTAACAAAATGGCAATAAGTACATACCTATCAAGAATTACTTTAAAATTAAATGGACTAAATGCTCCAATGAAAAGCCACTGAGTGGCTGAATAGATTTAAAGAAAAAGAAATCTATATGCTGCCTAGAACTAGAGTTTGACTTCAAAAATAAGGACACATAACAGACTGAAAGTGAAAGAATGGGAAAAGATCTTCCCTGTAGTTTGAAATGAAAAGAAAGCTGTTGTAGCTATACTCATATCAGGTAAAATATACTTTAAAACAAAGACTGTAATAGAAAACAAAGAGGGGAACTACATAGTAATGAAGGGGTTATTCCAACAAGAAGATACAGCATTTATATCTGTACCCAGCATTGGAGCATCAAAATACATAAAGCAAGTGTTAACATAACTAAAAGGAGAAAATGACAGCAATACAATAATAGTATGAGACTTTAATACCCCACTTACATATCAATGGATATATCATCCAAATAGAAAATCAATATGGGAACACCGGCCTTAAACAACACATTAGACTATATGGACTTACTAGATGTATACAGAACATTCTGTCTAAAAGCAGCAGAATACACATTCTTCTCAAGTGTGCATGGAACATTCTCCAGAATAGATCATATGTTAGGCCACAAAACAAGTCTCAATAAATTCAAGGAGATTGAAATCAAATCAATTACAGAAAGAAAAAAGAAACCACAAATACATTGAAATTAAACAACCTGTTACTGAACAGCTACTGGGTCATAAAAGAAATGAAAGGAGAAACAAACACATACCCAAAGGCAAATGAAAACAGAAATATATATGAAAATTGGGGGTGGGGGTGCATGGGTGGCTCAGTCGGTTAAGTGCCCGACTTTCGGTTTTGGCTGGGGTCATGATCTCAGGGTCCTGGGATCAAGCCCCGTGTCAGGCTCCATGCTCAGTGGGGAGTCTGCTTCAGGATTCTCTCAGTCCCTCTGCCCCCCTGCCAATAATAAATAAATTAAAAAAAAAAAAAAAAAGAAAATCTGTGGGATGTGGCAAAAGTGGTTCTAAGAGAGAAGTTTACAGTAATACAGGCCTGCCTCAAGAAACAAGAGAAATAATAATTTAACTTCATGCCTGAAGGAACTAGAAAAAGCAGAGCAAATGATGTCAAAAATTAGTAGAAGGAAGGAAATAATAAAGACCAGAGCAGAAATAAATGAAATAGAGACTAAAAAAGACAAAAGAAAAGATCAATGAAACTAAGAGCTGGTTCTTGGACAAAATGAACAAACCTTCAGCAAGATTCACCACCACCATCCCCCCAGAAAGGGGGGGGGGCTCAAATAAAATAAAAAATGAAAGAAGTTAAACGGGATATCACTGAAAAAGAGGATCATGAGACTACTATGAACAATTATACACCAACAAATTGGACAACTTAGAAAAAATGGATAAATTCCCAGAAACTTATAATCTTCCAAAACTGGGTTATGAAGAAAAAGAAAATCTCAATAGACCAATTACTAGTAAGGAGATTGATGAATCAGTAATCAAAAACTTCCCAACAAACGAAAGTCCTGGACCAGATGGCTTCACTGCTAATTCTACCAAACATTCAAAGAAAATTTAGTACCTATCCTTCTCAAACTCTTCCAAAAAAATAGAAGAGGAAGACTTCTAATCTTGTTTTAGAAGGCCAGCATTATCCTAATACCAAAACCAAACAAAGACACTACAGAGGAAGAAAATTAAAGGCCAGTATACCTGATGAACAAAGATGCAAAAATCCTCAACAGATATTAATGCAAACTGAATTCAGCCATATATTAAAAGGTTGAGACACCATGATCACATGGGATATATTCCAGGGATGCAGGAATGGTTAAACATCTGCAAATCAATCAGTGTGATACATCACATTAACATAATGACAGATAAAATCATGTGATCATCTCAATAAATACAGAAAAAGCATTTGATAAATTTCTAACATCCATCTGTGAAAAAAACTCTCAATAAAGGTATAGAGGAAATGTACTTCAACGTAATAAAGACCATATATGACCAATAGTCAATACCATACTCAGTGGTGAAAAGCCAAAAGCTTTTCCACTAAGTTCAGGAACAAGACAAGGATGCCTGCTCTTTCTGCTTTTATTCATCATGGTATTGGAAGTTCTAGCCACAGCAATTAGGCAAGAAAAAGAAATGAGGCATCTAAATTGGAAAGGAAGAAGTAAAACTATCACTATTTGTAGATGATATACTATATATAGAAAACTCTAACAACACCAAAAAAACTTTTAGAACTAATAAATGAATTTGGTAAATTTGCAGGATACAAAATTAATGAACAGAAATCTGCATTTCACTACATTAATAAACTATTAGAGAAATTAAGAAAACAATCCGTTTACAATTGCATTAAAAAAAAAAATACCTAGGAATAAATTTAACCTAGGAGATGAAAGACCTGTACTCTGAAAACTACAAGATACTGATTAAAGAAATTGAAGAAGAGGGGTGTCTGGGTGGCTCAGTCGGTTAAGTGGCTGCCTTCAACCCAGGTCATGATCCCAGGGTCCTGGGATCGAGCCCTTCATCAGGCTCCTTGCTCAGCAGGAGCCTGCTTCTCCCTCTCCCTCTGCTTGCCACTCCCCCTGCTTGTTCTCTCTCTCTCTGTGTGTCAAATAAATAAATAAAATATTAAAAAAAATAAATAAGTTGAAGAAGATCAAAAATAAGTAGAAGAATATTCCATGTTTATGTACTGGAAGAATTAATATTGTTAAAATGTCCATAATACCAAAAGCAATCTACAGATTCAGTGCAATCCCTATCCAAATTCAAATGGCATTTTTCACAGAACTAGAACAAATAATTTTAAAACTTAAATGGAATCACAAAATATCCAAAAAACTTGAGAAAGAACAAAGGTATCAGGGAGGTATGATGCTCCCTGTTCTCAAACTATACTACACAGTTATAATAATCCAACAGTATGGTATTGGCATAAAAACAGACACATGGTGATGGAACAAAATAGAGAGCTCAGAAATAAACCCACAGATAAATAATCAAACAATTTATGACAAAGGCAAGAATGTACAATAGGGAAAGGACATTCTCTTCAAAAAATGGTGGTGGGAAAACTGGACAGCTACATGCAAAAGAATGAACTTGGACCAGTGCCTTAAACCATATACAAAAATTAACTCAAAATGGATTGACAGACTTGAATGTGAGACCTGAAACCATAAAACTCCTAGAAGAAAATATATACACCAAGCTCCTGAACAGCAGTCTTAACCATGTTTTTTTGGATCTGACTCCAAAGGTAAGAGAAACAAAAGTAAAATAAACTATTGAAACTACATCAAACTAAAGCTTCTTCTGTACAGTCAAGGAAGCCATCAACAAAATGAAAAAGCATCCTACTGATTGGAAGAAAATATTTACAAATCATATATCTGATAAAAGTTTTATCCAGAATATAGTAAGAACTCCTACAACTCAATTAAAAAATCCAATCAAAAATGGGGAAAGGGTCTATAAATAGAGATTTTTACAAAGAAGGTCCACAGATGGTCAACAGACACAAAAAAGATGCTCAACTCACTAATCAACAGGGAAATGCAAATCAAACCTTCAACGAGATACCACCTTACACCTGTCAGAATGGCTATTATTAAAGAGACAAGAAATAACAAGTGTTGGCGAGGATGTGGGAAAAATGGGAAACCTTGTGCATTGTTGGTGGGAATGCAAAATGGTGCAGCCACTATGGAAAACAGTATGGAGGTTCCTTGGAAATCAAAACTAGAACTACCATATGATCCAGTAATTCTACCACTCATGGGTATTTATATGAAGAAAAGGAAAACGCTAATTTGAAAAGATACATGTACCCGTATAGTCATTGCAGCATTAATTATAACAGTCAAGATATGGAAACAACCTACGTGTCCATTGATGGATGAATGAATGTGGTACAGATACCTATAATGGAATACCATTCAGCCATTAAAAAAGAATGAAATCGTGTCATTTGTGATAAAATGGGTGGACCTAGAGAGTATTATGCTAAGTGAAATAAATCAGAGGAAGACAAATACCAAATGATTTCACTTATATGTAGAATCTAAAAAACAAAAGCAAGCCCAGACTTATAGATACAGAGAAAAATTTGGTGGTTGCAAGAGGGGAGGGGCTATGGCAGTGGGAGGGTGACATGTATAAAGGAGATCAAGAAGTGCAAGCTTCCAGTTATAAAATAAATAAGTATGGGGATATAATGTACAGCATGGACAATATAGTCAATAACATTGTGATAAATTTGTATGATGAGAGATGGTAACTTACTATGGTGATCATTTCACAATGTATACAAATGTTGATTTACTATGTTACACACCTGAAACTGATAGAATATGGTATGCCAGTTTTACCTTAATTTAAAAAAAGAGGGAAGGTAAACTCTTTTTTCTTGGAACATAGCCATATCTGGCTATTTCTTACCTTCCTGGGCCCGATGTGGAGGGGGGCGGGGGGCGCGTAGTCCAGGAGGCATGGTCCAACAGCAGACACTTGGATTCAAAAGACTAGCCCAGTTCAGCTGGAACTATACTATGTTGATTTTTAATAATAATGATGAGATTTTCGATGCAAACTGCCATTCAGGTATCAGTTGAAGCAAAAATATTAATTATGTCCTAGACAAAGACTTAACCTTTTTTGTTTGGTAACTGATGAATTGTGTTCCGTGAAGACCTGGTGTTCGTAAATGTTCTCATAAAGATGGGAGATGTAAAGCCACAGTCTAGGAAGTTAGTGATTTATAATGTACAGTCATAGTTGTTGTTTTAATTCCTGCATGTGTTTCTAAAATGTCATCTCCAGGGGCTCTTGGGTCTCAAGTCGGATAAGTGTCTGATTTTTGATTTTGGCTCCAGGCATGATCTCAGGGTAGTAAGGTTGAGCCCTGCCTTGGGCTTTGTGATCAGTGAGGAGTCTACATAAGATTCTCTCCCTCTGCCTCTCCCCCAGCTCAGGCTTGTGTGTGCACATGCATTCTCTCTCTCTCTCTCTCTCTCTCTCTCTCTCAAATAAATAAATAAATCTTGGGATGCCTGGGTGGCTCAGTCGGTTAAGCGTCTGCCTTTGGCTCAGGTCATGATCTCAGGGTCCTGGGATCAAGTCCCGTGTGGGGCTCCTTGCTCATGGGGGAGCCTGCTTCTCCCTCAGCTTGCCACTCCCCTTGCTTATGTTCTCTCTCTTTCTCTCTCTCTGACAAATAAGTAAATAAATCTTTAAAAAAAAAAGTTTAAAAATAAATAAATCTTAAAAAAATAAATTAAAAAAAAAGTCACTTCCAGTGACATCTCCAATGGCCTAACCTTAGATTATTTTAGGAATCCAAGCATAGTCTTTTT
>NC_138382.1:37442521-37448471 GCF_054177405.1 Leptonychotes weddellii | reverse complement strand
TTTTTTTTAAAGATTTTATTTATTTATTTGACAGAGACAGAGACAGCGAGAGCAGGAACACAAGCAGGGGGAGTGGGAGAGGGAGAAGCAGGCTTCCTGCTGAGCCGGGAGCCCGATGTGGGACTCGATCCCAGGACCCTGGGATCATGACCTGAGCCGAAGGCAGTCACTTAACCAACTGAGCCACCCAGGCGCCCCAGGAATCCAAGCATAGTCTTGCTGAAAGTCCACCCTAGTTTAAAATGCTTAGTATCTGACAAATTCTAATCAAGGTGACCTGACACATTTTCAGTGTTAAAAAGTACTCACTGTATTTTCAAGCTTCCTCCCCTCCCTTATTATTTTCCAGGGATTTTTTAATTAAAGGTTAACATCACACTTCTTGCTGATCTTGTGATGGGTTGTTTCACAGTGCTGGGTTATCTGATGATCTTGGACCCAAGTCATGCTTTTACTCTTGCTTACCAAGCCTGCTTTCATTGTCCAGCAGCTTTCAGACTTCCAACAAGTCCCTTCCCCCTTGTAAAGATAAGTCACGCACAGTCTTCCTTGTTTTGTATAAGAAAAGCATTGAGTCTCACAGTTTATTCCCAAAAACAAAGGTTTGAAGGAAGGAGGTGGTGTGTCCTGTGCTTCCCATCTCTTTATCCTTGTCATATTAATAGTTCTGTTGTCTCTCCTTTCTTTAGAAAACCCACTCTGGCTTAACGTGCCCTCTGAAAGGTTTAAGGCCAAATTTAGAAACCATGAACAACTGTCTTTAAGACAGCATTTACTTCATGATTTAAAAACATCATAGGAATTTTATTTTATTTCTTTTAAAGATTTTATTTATTTGACAGAGAGATAGAGAGCACAAGTAGGTAGAGCGGCAGGCAGAGGGAGAGGGAGAAGCAGACTCCCCGCGGAGCAGGGAGCCCGATGCGGGGCTCGATCCCAGGACTCTGAGATCATGACCTGAGCCGAAGGCAGACGCTTAACTGACTGAGCCACTCAGGCGCCCCCATCATAGGAATTTTAAAGCAGAAAGAGACTTCAGAAATTTCCTTTAAGAACTTCGATTTTGCAGAGGAGAACTTGAAGCCAAGTTTCAAAACTTGCCCAAGACCATGGAGCTCTCATTGCTGGGGGGGAAAAAAAGGCCCTAACATGCAGGTCCCTAATTGGCATGCCATTATCACTTCCAATTCAAACAGTTTATAACCCCTCACATGTCCCTCGCTTCCTGTCCCAAACTATCCTCCACTTGATATCACCAAGTGGTTCCTAATGGGTTGTTTATGCTCATCAGGCATATGGTTGGTGTCAGCTCTTGGCCCTGCATTTAAATCTGTGCCCTTCTGTTGAATGAATGAACCTCACATTTCATATCCCCAGCAGAATCCCACCTGAAATACCTGATGTCATATCTCAGTGAGGGTATTGTTGATGTCTCAATGTACGTTACAGAGATCAATTGGTGGAAAAATTTGATAGACTTTGTGCCCTGGTCATCCTGGATTATCTCTGGGGAATTAAAAACCAGCATAATCATGGCTTGCTATATTTCAGGGAGAAAAATATCATTAGGCTAAACAGAAAATGACTCATTTAAGTATCTGGCAAATCAAAGGTCTTACTATTATTTAATAATAAAAAATGGAAAGAGCATTCAAAACCTTATTTACATTTGCACTCAGTTCATTTTCTATCAATGAAACCTTTCCTTGGACAAGCTAGTATTCTTAGAGATGAAACCTGAATCCTACTACCACCTGCTTTCCAGTATCTTCAGTATCTGCCTCTGTGTCCTGTATTGTTGCCCTTAGTCTCGCTACAAGTGTACTTATGGAGAGCTTCCCTCCTACCAAACAGCCAGCCTCACACCTGTGCTCACCTGCCTCCAACTTTTCTGATTAACCTCGATGCTCTTCAGACTGTAGGCCCTTCATTTCCTTCCCTTCACTGGCAGATATATCAAAAGCTCCCGTTCTCCAACCCATTGCGGTCTGGCTTGTGCTTTTGTAACTTCTTAGAAGTACCCCTGGAAAGGTCACTAATGCCTTCCAGATTCTTCCATAGAAACTGTCTGGTAAGTATTGGGTTTGATCTTTCTGGCACCTTTGACTTGCTTTTCTGTTCTGTTCCTTGGCCCTGTTATACCCACCCTGATCTTCCTAACCATTCTCGGAGTTTCCTTTGCCAGCTGATCTTCCCCTACCACCCTGAAGTTTGCCATGGCCAGTCTCCTTTTTTGTTATAAATCTTTCTGTGCACAGTCATCTCTTACCAATGTGCATTTTATATTTTCTTCTTCTGCCTCCCAACTGTTCTCAGAAAGCTACCAATTTGAAACGTCTGACCAAGAGATACTTGAGGCATTTTCTGAACTTACATATATTTCAGATGCTGTTTGTTGTTTATTCCGTATCTATTCTACTTTTAGTCTTTCTAACAAAATTTTGATTTTATTGGGGCGGTAGTAATGGTCAGAACATTTCCCCCAGCCTTCCTTGGAAATAGATATGATCATATGACCAAGTCTGGCTCATGAGATTTACATAGAAGTTATTAGGTGGGAGTTACAGGAAAACATCTTGAAAAGGAGCTGACTCAGCTGGCATGTACCATTTTGTCCTTTTCCCTTCTTCTACTTCCTGCCTGAAACTTGGATGTGATGGCTTGTATTCTAGCAGCCATATTGTGAAAAGCATATCCTAAGGATAAAGGAGCACAAAATACAAGAAGATACTGGAGTTTTGATGACATTGTGAAGCTGCCATATTGATTCTGTCTATCACAGTGGATTTCTCATTCAGTGGAAGTTATAGTTCATTTTTCAGATGTCTGTTATTTAACAGCTGAGTATATTTAGTCAATTCCACCTATTATCCCCAAACACCTGTGTCTCCTAATTAAATTGATATGTACTGCATCTATTTATTAACCCAAGTTAGAAATATCAGCTATTATTGAATATATTTTTTCAACAAACAGTTACTAAGCACTTCTCATGTATTGTTGGCCCCTAGAAATAAAACAAGGAATAAGACAGGCACAGAGCTTACCTTCTACTGAGATACCTAATTTTAGGTAATGATCGGCACTATGAAAATTATTTCTTTTCCCTTCAATCTCATTTCAGTAGGTTATGATGCCTTGTCAGGTTTGCTCTTAAAAGGTCTGTGAGTCTGTCCCTTCTCCTGCTGCTACTCCTCAGCTTCTCACCACCCAGCTTGACTGAGGTTGGAGACTTTGCGTTAATCTTCCTTTCTCCTCTCTTTCCTTTCCCAGGCCCTCCTCTGCATAATGATCTGAAACACAGACAAATTCTGGAAGGAAATGTGCAAAAGGATGTAAAATAACTAGTTAAAGTCGTGGTCTTTTTAAAAATATTATCTTTAATATGGCTGTTTTCATACAGCATTTCATTGTTTTCAAAACTCCGGATCTCATATGGGCTAAATACCAAATTCTCTTTAGCATTCCCTTTTTCCCCCTTTTGTAATATATTTTTGTAAGATTTTATTTATTTATTTATTTGGGAGAGTGAGAGAGAACAAGCCAGGGGAAGGAACAGAGGGAGAGAGAGAAGCAGGCTCCCCGCCAAGCAGGGAGCCCAATGCGGGGCTCGATCCCAGGACCCCGGGATCATATCCTGAGCCAAAGGCAGGCAGATGCTTAACTGACTGAGCCACCCAGGCGCCCATTTTTTTGGTAATATTTTTAATGGAGAATTTAAAATATACACAAATATGCAGAATAGTATAACGAGCCCGCCATTTTTCCATCACTCAGCTTCAACAGTTATTAACTGAAGGCCAATTTGTGTCAAATGTAGCACCATCAACCCTTCCCCATTATATTTTTAAATGAAATCCAGGATGTCATATTATTTCATTCATAGGTATTTCAGTGTGAATCTCTAAAAGATAAGGATTTTTAAAAGGCAGAATTAAAATATTATTATCACATCTGAGCAAACTAATAATTCTTAGTATCAAATTTCTGGGCAAGTTTCCAGTAGAATCAAAATGTCATAAATTTTGTTCTTACAGTTCATTTGAATCAGGATCCAAATAAAGTTCGCATCTTGAAATGTATAAAAATGTTAGTTTCTTTTAATCTATAGGTTCTCTCTCATCTCTCTTTCTTCATATAGAAGTTTCAAGGAAAGAAAACCACTAGGTTGTTTGTCTTATGGAGTTTCTTAGTTTAGATTGTGCTGATGGTATCTTTGTGGTGTATTTTCTATAAACTAGAAGCATGGTCAGATTTAGGTTAGGTTTTTGGTTTTATTTTATTTTATTTATTTTTTTAAGAGATTTTATTTTATTTAACAGATAGAGACACAGCAAAAGAGGGAACACAAGCAGTAGGGAGTGGGAGAGGGAGAAGCAGGCTTCCTGCTGAGCACGGAGCCCGATGCAGGGCTCGATCCCAGGACCCTGGGATCACGACCTGAGCCGAAGGCAGACGCTTAATGACTGAGCCACCCAGGCGCCCCAGGTTTTTGGTTTAGTTTTCGGGCCAGACTATTTCCTGGGTAGAGTTGTGTACCTTTCATGAGGTGTCCTGATGAAAAGGTGACGTGTGAAGTGAGGTTAATCTTTTTTTTGTGTGTGTGAGGTTAGCACCCGTTGGTGCTCAGTGCCTATATGCATTAATTCATTAGGGGTTGCAAGTTGACAGTATTTTTATTCCATCATTCTTCATTTATCAGCCAGAATTCACCTGTAAAGAGCAACTCTCCCCCTTCTCCCTTTTGTGTAACCAGCAGTACAATTTGTACATGAAAAGTAAAACATGGTGCTTGATTTTTTTTGCCTAACCAGTTTTCAAAAGAATGGGTTTGGTTCCATAGTATCCTTCAAGAATGTCTTTTTTTTTTTTAAAGTATCGCTTTTAAGAACTCTTCAATATGACCTTTCCAACCTCAGCTTTCTTTGCTCCCCCTTATATGTTAGTGATCCTAAAATATTAGCAATCTTCAATTCTTATATCATTCCCTGCTATTTTATGCCCTAATGAAATACCCTTGGTCTTTTATGACCTGGTTAATGTTCAACTTTTCTTTGAAACATTTCTAAATTACTTGCCCCGCGTAAAGTCATCCCTCTCTGCTTGGTGCTCCCTCCATTAAGAATATGTATGCTTTGACAATAGGTGTTATTCTCTCATATTAAAGTGCTTTTCTCCCAATCAGTGGAATATTTTGAGGACAGATACTGTCTCTCAATTATCTGATTTCTCAGCTCTTTGTACTGTGCCTAGCACTTGGTTCTCAACAAATGTTGAGTCACAGCGCAAAGATTTATTTATACTTATGTATATGTATTTATGTGTTTACAGTAAAGACTCCTCTTAACTAATTTATGTGTTTATAGTTAGGGAGTCTTAAATACATCCAAATGATCTGGAAATACGATTTTTTTTTGGCCTCTCTCCTTGATGGAGGTGCAGTAGATGGGCCACAGTGAGTGGGAGAGTTCACTATGAAGACAAGTCTCGGCCCTCCCAGAGGCACACAGTTCAGGGTGTAAGCACCCCTCTACAAATAAGTTCATACAACAGAATCCTGGGATAAATGGGAGGCCACAGAAAGCAAGTTGTATAAATTAGATTGCACTTTACCTGTCTTTGTGTTGGAGATATAAGCTAGCCAAGGAGTGTGGAGCTCTTGAAAACTCCCATAAAATGACCTGAGATTTTTTTTTTTTCAACTGATCCTAACAATGAAGAGTATTAAACCACAAACGTAACAAAAGAAGGCAAGGACCACAAATTAATCTTTTATTGGACAGCAGAGGGATGTCAGAGTTTAAAATCCCAAAACATTTGCTTCTGTATTTTAAAAAAGCAAATAGTTTTCAGAGAAATCTCAATAACAGGATGTTGAAGTGGAAGAAATTTCTGCCTCCCAGTTTCCTATAGGGACTGTGCAGGGGCATGATAACATGAAAGTTATACG
>NC_138382.1:37349780-37442021 GCF_054177405.1 Leptonychotes weddellii | reverse complement strand
AAATTAATCTTTTATTGGACAGCAGAGGGATGTCAGAGTTTAAAATCCCAAAACATTTGCTTCTGTATTTTAAAAAAGCAAATAGTTTTCAGAGAAATCTCAATAACAGGATGTTGAAGTGGAAGAAATTTCTGCCTCCCAGTTTCCTATAGGGACTGTGCAGGGGCATGATAACATGAAAGTTATACGACCACCTTGTTTTTGCTGTCTTTGTGATCATGAAATATGATTATATTCCCTCTAATGTTTGTATGTACTCTTGAAATTATTGAAACTGGTAAAATAACCACTCGTATACTATAAAAAAGGAACTATTGTTTCCCCTTCTGTTTTCTCAGGTTGCATAATTATCATGACAGATTAACTTTAAATTAATAACCTTAATTTGGTTGTTAAGTATTTATTTAACCATCACATTTGAGTATGTGCAACTGTGCAATTAAATGTTTATTGTATATGCGGGAGAATGAAAAATACAAAAGATTTATGTTCCTAACCACAAGGGGCAAGCATTGTAAAAAAAACCAAAAAACAGTTTTACTCAACAATAACACTTAGGCAGAGAGGAAAAAGATGTGGGGGATACATTTAGTTTCCCTAAAGAATTAGCATCTTAGGTCTCAAATATATATTTAATTATACTCATTGGAGACTGTTAGCATTTCTAAGAGTGGTTTAAAAGTCATTATTACACTATAAAACTAGAATTATAACCACATATAATTTGTCACTGTGGGAGGTTGAATTTATTAATTGAAAAAAATGAATTAAAGATGGCAGTCATTATTTTGGAAAGAAAATGTTATCACAGCCAACCTATGTTAAGGAAATACATTGCTCCAGTGCATGTACCTTGAAACCTTATTAAGGTATCATTAAATTTATATATTGATGGAGTCCCTCCTGTCTTCAGTTCTGGGGATCCCCTAAATCGGAATGTGCATGCTGGTGCATCCTCAACAGTTGCCCTTCTACCCAGCCCTTACAGGATCCTGCACGTACCGTACCCGAAGGACGCTCAGCTAATGGGCCTGCCCTGGTAACACTGCTCACCATTCCCCTATGAAACATGCTCAGTGTGCTCTTCACTGGTGGACACTTTCTTATACTGTGGACTTCTGCTCCCACAGGTTGAGTGCTACACTCACCAGGAAGCCAATGTAGTTGTTCCTAAACATGTGTGTCCGTTCTACTTGTAATTACATTCATTAATTAAATGTTATGTAAACCAATAATGTCCACAAAAAGTAACTGTTTGGAAACTCAGTTGAAATCTGAAGGGAAGTCCCTTGAGAAAATTTGCTTTCAAAATAGGTGTAAAACACCAAGGGAAAAATCATAAGAATTTAGTAGGACTCTGCATTCTAACAGCTATGAAAGTTTCTGACTTATTGCTTATGTATAGATGGTGATAATAGATAATGCCTTGAATGTGGTTTATGTGAGACTTTTTAGACTCTACTCAAAACTCCTTGATCTGACATCAAAAGATGAGCTGATTAATGTGTATTTATAAACTTTAAGTAAAATATTTAAGGGATGTGTGTATTTTTTTTTTTTTTTTACTTGTTCTGGAATCTTCTCTCTGTCGGATGTTCACTAGCCAAAAAACTTGACTGCTCCTCACCTATGATTCTGGTACTTTTTTTCTTGATCCTTGAGTTAAAAATGAGCCTTACTCCAGAACAGCAATCTCTTACCTCTCCTTTCCCCCCATTATTCCATTTTATGAATGATGATTTTATTCATACCTCACCTTGGATGCAGCATTTTCCAGATGAGTTTGTAGGTTTGCTCAGGTTTGGTAGCATCCACATCCACCAACACTTGCCTGCAACATTAGTATGCTCATGTACGTGTCATGGACATAGGAATTGGCTTATAAACCATAGTGTGGTCCAGGAAAGCCGGTCATCCATAGTTTGGTGAGGAACACAGACCCTCTATTTTTATAAACCAAGTAAAAAAAGTGTCTCAGAAAGAGTCTTAAGAGCTCCAGGTCTGATAGTTGTACTCCCTTTGTGATCAGGGGCAAAATACCCATTTTGAGTCTTGATTTTGTAATCTCTGAAATGTGAATAATATCTCCCCAAATTGTTGTGTGAATCAAATGAGTAGCAAACAGTACCTGGCATGTAGTTGGTAGTTGGTAAATGCTAAGAGAATCTGAATATTTCTAAACTTGCCCCCCCCTTTTAATACAGTGGGGATCCTAGTAATGCCCACCTCACTGACTGTTAGGATTATATGGGTAAAGGGCTTCCCAAATTTTAAAATCCTGCTCAAAAGATGTTGAGAAATGACTTTATGCTTAAAAATAATGGAAAACATGGTCTACCCTAAGCATTTCGTTCTTCTAGCTGATAGGGTTTATTCTGCTTTGATATGAAATCACTTTGTGTTCATATGTGTTGGCTGGCTTTTGCCCAGTATGCTTCATCTTGTCTTCTGATTAAGATCGTGAATTTTGTTGCCAAATACTGTGCACTCTCCCAAGAAGCCTGTCTGTCCTGACCACAGGGTCAGAAGTTCCTGAAGTATAGGTATCAGTGGTTTTCCTTCACCTTGTTTACCTGCTGCTCAGCTGTCACTACTTTTGATGGCTTTTTAGCAGCCTAAATCCGATAAAAATGCAGCCTTGGCTAGCATGGCTTACTCCATCTTAGGGTGCATAATGTACAACATAGGATTTATTATGCTTTCATTGTGTGTGGTTGTGAACCGTGTCAGTAAGTCAAAGGAAAACCTTTTAATTGTTACAGAAAGGGCAGTTAAAAGGTGTTTAACCTAAATTTCTTTCTGAATGCCAAATATCTTTCCAGGGGAGAAAGATGCCAAGTATTTTCTGATTAGTTCATTACAGAATAGTGAACACATAGCCAAGATCAAAAGGCAACATGGTTTTGCATTAGATTCATAGCTGCATGTTTTAAAGTAGCTTTAAAAGTTACCCCGTTAGTACCTTTTAAAGCTACCCATAAAATGCCACTTTACATCTGGCATCAGATCTATTAATTTGAGTATTATGAATATGTAGGAATATTTTTGAAAACTCCTGTGGTCTTGTAAAACCTCCAGGCCCTTATTAGCGGAAAAATCTTGCCTTCTGCCAGGGCATGGAGCCAAAGTAAGATCTTTAAGTAGATAACATTTACCATTTGAAATAATAATAATGAAAGAGAAGTCCATGTGGAGCTTTCAAGTTGTTATCCATTTGAAATATCCAGTATGGAGTTGGAGTCCGAGGGAGAAGATTCAGCAGATGTCAGGCTTGTTTCGGCAGGATGCACTGCTTAACCACCTTCCCTCCAAAGTGTTTTATGCCTAGCATCCTGGGAAGGGCACTGACTAATTCATTTGATCCATCTGTTGCTCTGGGAGACACTATGGGTTGGTTCCTCCAACTATTAGCTTCACAGGTGGTGACCAATGAACTTGGGGAAGATTATGGCTTTTCATTATGCTTGTGGGTCCTTTCTTTCATCTACCCTTCTCTCACATGAGTCACCTTGGACTTATCCTCTCACCCCCGCTGCCACAACCCGCCCCCGCCCCCATCACAACCTCCCCCCCGCAAAAAAAACCTCAGGACACAGCTTCTTTAAGTAGGCTCATTTTCAAAAAAATACTGAAATAGGCCAGGACTTTTTCTCTAGAACCCTTATTTTCCAAATTCTTTCTTGTATTTTCTATTACTCTATTTCTTATTTTATTGTCTTTTCTGAGGAAGAATTTAAAAATACTTTCCATGGTTGTTACAGCTATATCTTATAGCCAGTGTTGAACATGTTGTGAATGAAGATAATCTCCCCCACTAAGGTGACCTCTGGAGTGGTGGAGGAAGGTTACAACTAGTTCCATATTCTGAGTAGACCAGTTCTTTCCTCCAGGTTGTAGAGTTATACTCCTAAACAGAGAGCTGGCATCCTCTTTGCAGATCCCCAGTTTTCCTATTAGGGGTATTGAGTTAAGTTACTACCATTTGGTTTCCCCTTCTTACCCACCCTCTCATGCCCCGCCTTCCCAATTAGGCCTTTGTGGGAGCCTTGAACTCAGGGCCAGGTCACCAACTGGCTCATTGTCTAGGTAGAAGGAACCATAGCTGGATTTCTTTCTTTCTTTTTTTTTTTTTTTTAGATTTTATTTATTTATTTGACAGAGACAGGCACAGCGAGAGAGGGAACACAAGCAGGGGGAGTGGGAGAGGGAGAAGCAGGCTTCCCGCTGACCAGGGAGCCCGATGCAGTGCTCCATCCCAGGACCCTGGGATCATGACCTGAGCTGAAAGCAGATACTTAACGACTGAGCCACCCAGGCGCCCCCCATAGCTGGATTTCTTAAAACTGCTCACCATCCTCTTGCTTGGCTTAGGTATTTATTTTGCATTCAGGTCGGGAAGTGCTTCTCTCCTTTCCTACCTCCACAAGTGGCATATACCTGAAACCTTGATTCTGATTCTGGAAGAGGAGGTACCTTCCCTCAACCCTACCCCTGCCTGCTTCGGGTGGGGGGGCATATCCCCTCTGTTGGGCTCTCAGCCTGCAACCAGAAGCCTATGTGGGAATCAAGCCTGCACCTTGTGGAGGAGTTAGTGGAAATTATACAAACTCTGTATGAGTCATTTTCTTCATCTGGAAAGAAGCACTGAATGAATTTGATAGAGTTGTTGTTAAGGACAATTAAAACGACTACAAATGTTTTTCCGATGTGAAACTTTGTAGGAATAATAAGTCTTATTAATCAATGATGAAATGCTTTCAAGTGAAGCATCAAAGAACCAGAACCAATTTATTATAATTGGTTTCAAATCGATAATGTCAGTTATAAGTATATCACGATTTAGGGTTTATCACTTGTTCTTGTTACTCTAATTTTTGTGGTCCTAAAGTATATTTACCTGTTTCTGTTAGGTGACTGGTACTTAAAAAAAAAAGCATAACTAATTATTACGTAGGGCCAATAATGATTTTGTTTCTTTTTCAATTAGCATTACTTTTGCCAGGCAATTAAAAGTAGTTACGTCAGGCATCAGCCTTGGGATAAAAAAGGAGGTATTGCACATAGTTGCCGCCCTCAGTCACTGGCCTTTTCCTAGCAAATAACCTACAACGTTCTGCCCTCTGTGTAATTATGTGCTGGCAAAATGCTCAATTGCTCAATTTTTGACCATTTTCATTGCCCCTCCCCCACACAGGCAGAATTATATCATTGAATAACTTTGAAATTAAGAGGCAATCTTTATAGCAAGTCTGCTGAAGATAATGTAATTCTACCATTAAAGACAGTGTTACAGTGAGTAATAGGAGTATTTAGCCCTGGAAATAAAACAGTCAGCATGCAGTGATAAAGTGAGCACAGTCTCCCATGAGTAGTCCTGACATATCCTTAGATTCCTGAAACTGCAGATTGGCAAATCCCCCATTGTTTCCTAATGAAACTCTAGAGTTGAATTTGAAATATGCAACTAAGGAGCAGTTGAAAAGGATTGTGGCTATCACTAGGTTTTAATGGGTTTTTATACCTAAATAATCTAATTTTCTTATTATAAGGTTGACTAGAGAATAGAGTGACTCATCAGTCTTTTAATGAAACAGGAGGAGAGGTAGAGGAGATATGAAAACCGGGTGATTTTTCAGGTAGGTGGATTTGTGTGGCCTGAACAAGTGTATTTAAAGAGCTCATGTCAGCCTGTAAAGAGATCTCTTACAGAGCTTTTTGCATTTTTCATGTCTTATTTGTTATTTCTATAGTGAGTTTTGTAAAGATGGAAGTCATGCTCACCAGTGACTCAAAGATGGGAGGGATAGTGTATTACATATTATCCCAGAATTAATGACTAAATATTCTTAAGCAAGTAGAAAGCTGGACTAAAATGCAAGAAAGTGAAATTTAACAAAGATAAATATAAGTTCCTTCTTTCAAAATCAAGTAATTGTTTTGATTAGTAAAAGATAAGGGCAGATCAGCCTTAGAGATAGTTTTTATGGGAGAGAAAAGTCTTGGGAACTTTTAATGGATCATCAGTGTTATAGAATTAATTTTATCTGAGACTGTAGTAATAGAAAAATTGTATTATATTATTATATACTATAGTATATAGTATACTGTGTTATGTTTATATAGTTATGTATTATATTTATGTTATACAATTTATATAATATGTACTATATTATAAATAGCATAATAGAATAGTATAATAGATTATAGTACAATCTTAGTTTTCCCAAACTTGTGTAATTTCTAGTTATTCTATCACATACTTGTGTTCCTTTGATTAACTTCAACTTTAGAGAATGACATTTGATAGGGATAAAGAATTTTTTTATTTTACCCTACCTTATTTTAGGAAAAATAGTGTGGAGTAGCTTACAGAAATAATGCTTTATATGCAATAGCATATTGATTAAGTTTTAAAGAGGTAGATGTGGAAAGTGGGTTGGGACAGATAAGCATAGGATCCTTTTCATAAACTGGAATATTTTCTTGTGAAAATGTTAAATAAATAAATAGATGGATGGATAGATGGGATGGGACAATTATTCCATGTGTTGTGAGCTGCTCTTTGACTCTTATAGGCTCACAGTATGCTGCTCCTGAGCTCTAGCGTGATGTCTTTGGTTCCATGCCTTAACTGTAACAATTTCCTCATACTGTCCACCCTCCCTGCAAAATAAATATGGGCAGAATAACTCCTTCCATGTATAGTCTCTCTCATTTACCACTTACATTAGTCCTGTTTGTAGAAACCAATTCTGCTTTGTTTTCTTCTTTTTTGTACCATTTTCCCCTTTTCTAGTAATTACCCAGTATTTTCTATGCAGAGATGATCAGTCATCTAGATGTGATTTTATTACTACAGAATGATTCACCAATATCATTTGGCTTGGCTTTTACAAAATCTTCTACCCAGTTCACTGGGAGAGTTGCTAGGGCCAACCAAGCAATCCATTGTCATTACTTAGCAAACCATTGTCCAAAGTTGTCATTAGGGAAACTGTTCTATTTTGATCTGATGATAGTTACATGGGTATCTACATATGTAAAAATTAATCGGGCTGTACACCTAGATTTGTGCACTTTACTGCATATAAGTTATACCTCAGTTTAACCTATGTATTATTTAATTTGCCCTCCTATTATAGGAAGGAAATGATTTCTCTGACCATAAATTCCTACTGCTAACCTTGATTTTAAATGTTTGAATAGTTGCAGCCAATTTGCTAGAGTTCTTCATAAATGTGAAATTTTGAAGCAAAAGGCAGTTAAATGTTAAACCGTAAATTAGACTGTAAAGCCTCTGGGCAGGAATCATAGCTCAACGTTGTTTCCCCAGGGTGCTAACACTTTTCCAGACACACAGTAGCCATGAAAGAGCAAGTCAATAAAAGACATTTTTCATATGGACAAAATTTGCTGATATGTTTTACATGAAGGAATTCATTTATGATTATTTTGGGATCAGTATTTTGATCTGTGTATATTTGTATCTCTATTTTTATTTTACCTTAATGCTAGATTTTTTTTTTTTTTCCAGTAAGTAGAAGTTAGACTGTGTAACACGGTTTTAAGTTGTGTTTTCAAAGCCCTGTCTGTATTTACAACCGTGGAGAAAGATTAATACCCTACTTTTTTTTTTTTTTTTTTTTTTTTAAGTAGGCTTCACGTCCAGCATGGAGCCAGTCCAGGGCTTGAACTCACAACCCTGAGATCAAGACCTGAGCTGAGATCAAGAGTATGACGCTTAACTGACTGAGCCACCCAGGCGCCCCAATACCCTACTTTTTAGTTCTCTATTTAAACTTGCCACCTTTTACCTCCAAATATCTCAACATATTTTTCTAATTTTTATTCTTCTTAATGTAACACTATCAAATCTACTACTGTTTAATTTGGCTAATGTTTCACATTTTATCTGTAGTTTGTTAGAAAGGTTACTGCCAAACTTACCATTAAATTCTTCTGGTTGAGTCTCATAACATTTCCATTTTAGGAGCTTCCATAATAATCTGATGGGCTGAGTATCCCCGAAGTATATATAATTTAATTACGTCAGTCTTTAAAAACATAGGGTTTGAATCTAATTGCCATACTGGACAAAGTAAGAAAAGGAAAAATAATTGAGCAATTGCCAGGAAATATTTAGTGTAGTTTTCTAAAAACAACTTTATATAATTCACAATATGTACAGTTCGCCCATTTGAAGTTTATGATTCATTGGTTTTCATTGTATTCACAGAGCTGTGCAACCATTATTACCACAATCAATTTTTGAACATTTTCATTGCCCCTCCCCCACCCCAAAACTCCATACTTTTTAGCCATCATCTGTCTCCCAGATTCTCTCTTGTTCCCTAGCCCTAGCAATCTACTCATCTACTTTCTGTCTATAGATTTGCCTATTCTGGACAATTCATAACAATGGGATCATATTACACACTGTCTATTGTGATTAGCTTCTTTTACTCAGTGTGGTGTTTTCAAGGTTCATCTGTTTTGTAGCATGTAGCAGAATTTCATTCCTTTTTATGGCTGAATAATATTCTCTTACTTGGATATACCACAATTTGCTTACCTGTTGATGAGTTAATGGAGATTTGAATTGTTTTAACCTTTTGGCTCTGGTGAATAATGCTACTAGTTTTACATAATGCGTTTTTGATAAAATGTTACCTTCTTATTGGCATAATTGTCTATTTCTTTTTAACTCTGAGCATCTTGAGAAAGTTTAGAGAATTCTGATAGATGTTGAGGGAGATGGGTTATTTTTCTCTCCAGTGGAATGCCCCCTTGGGTCAATTAGTTAGGTATCCTCAGTACAAAAAACAAAATAAACTATATGCCCCCACCCACATCTTTATTACTGGTGGGGAGAATTCTTGTATAGTTATGCAACTATATAAAAAATATGGAAATTATTAAGATTTGCAATTTGTTTTTGACAATTATTATCATTGCCCTTTAATGGGAGATTCTTTTGAGGGAAAACAGGTTCATTTAAAAAAAATTCTATTATCTTCAATGTAAACCTTTGATTTTTCTTTTTAGCTGACTGTTCAGTTTGTTGTTTATTAGAATAAGTATTCAAAAGAGAGAGTCAAGTACAAATTTTTTAACTCATTCAGCAGTACTTGATTTTTTTGTTTTGAAGTTTACACAAGGATCAATTTGGTTAAAGATTCTAGTTTGGAGCGTTTCCTCTAGGTGAGAATTAAAACACTGAATCTTCACAGATGTCAATTTGAACTTAAAACACATGTACTTATTTTACGTGGCTAGATAATATTTTGGGCAATTGTCATGTTACCCTCCCATCCCCCCATGAGCTAGTCCTGTGTTTCTGTTTACAGAACTTGAACTTCCAGATATCTAAAATTTACCCATTTTAAATACTTGGTCTTTCCAAAACAATTAATGAATTGCTTTGCTAAATGAGTGACCTTTGGATAGCCTTCCTGTAGGGGTTTGCAGTGGCTTTGGAATTCTAAGTTTGTAACTTTTCCCAACTGCCTTTTTCAAGATGTTGCTGTGTCAGAAGGACTGCTGTTTATCTGGTAAAGAGTAATTTATTGATGAGAACTTTATTTGTACACATTCAACAATATAATTGGCATGAAAACTCTTCAGGATAATATATCACAGTTATGACTCTCACAACAACAACGAGAAGCTTGGACAACAAGGTCAGAACATTGCTCTTTCATGGGATAAAATTGTTTAGTTGCCATCAGACAGAGTGTTTTAAAGGAGTTGAAAACCACATAGCTAGCAAATGAGGTCATTAAGCTTTTTTTTTTCTTATTTTGCAAAAAACAAAGAATGTTGTTTGTACAAACAGAAATGGACCAGGAGAAATGATATGGTGAATTCAATCAGAGAAATTTGGTTTAACCCACTATAAGCAAGAAGTTGTGCTAAGTACCCCATAGGGTAGGAATCAGCGAACTTCAAAGCCCTTGGACCAAATCTGGTGTGCTGCTTGTTTTTGTAAATAAAGTTTTATTGGAACAAAGCCATGCCCATTTGTTTACATATTGTCTGTCCATGGCTGTTTTCATGCTACAGGGTCAAAGTTGAGTAGTTCCAACAGAGACTGTACAGCTTGTGAAGTCTAAAATGTTTACTGTTGGTTTAGTAATAGGTTGAGAAAGGTTTCCAACTCCCTCCATAGAGGGTGCAAAGTAAGTAAAATGTACTTTCTTTCCTCATCTTTGTCCTTAGTGGGATTGCAGAGGGAAGTGTTTAATGCAAGTATTCAAATAACTCCTACACAAAGCAAAATACAGAATAGTAGAATTATCTGTGATGAAAAGGACTAACAGGCATCTTAATATATTAAGGCCCTAAGAAGCAGAATTTGTACGTTGGAGAGTAATGGATATCAGGATAGAACAGCAATAGATGGCCTAAATTCATTATCTAGGTTCAGTTCAGGACAGTTTGGAATTTTACATGTATATCCAGAAAATAGCATGCCTGTTACCATAGGAGCAGAGTGGCCAGTACTAATAGCCATAAAAGGCAGTTGGCATTTCTTAACTGGGAATTCTCTGAGGTCTGGAATATCTGATGTGATTGTATATTCTCTTGGCTGTATCATTTCAGCACATCTTTGGAATAGAAGCTTGGGGCATCCATGGAATGGAGTCTGTCACCTCCAGTGATGACTGTGGCAGCTGTGAGCTTCTATTAATAGGCTTTGTTCACTCCTACAAGGTTCATTTCTCCAGCGATTGGGCCTCCAAACAAATCTTGATGACAGCAACCAGACCAAGTCCTTCTTGGTCTTTCTTTAGCAAAGCTATAGCCAAGAAAAAGAAAACCACACCAATTTCAGAGGCTAACTTGTCAGACTTTGGGTTTATTGGCTTCTAAGGGGATAGGCCCGGGACTACTGACCAGAGGGGGATTTAAATGATCCTTCTCCCCACTCTTTGACTGTGCCTTGGAAATTGTTCTCTAACCATTGTATTGTGTCACTTCAGGCCCAGAACACGCTTTCTCTAAATGTAAACCAACTGATAATACCACTCTTGTATTCACCAATTCTAACCGCAAACTCTGATTTCAGAGAAAATTATGTAAAGTATGTGTCTTCACATGGTGCTTTTTGGACGCTGTTCACCAAACGGCATGCGTCTGTACTTGTTCTGATATGGAGTCCAGAAATGGCGGTACCAACTGGAAATGGGAATTTGGTTTCAACCAAAGGGACTGCAGCGGTGCCCTAGGAGAACTAAAGTGGAATTATAGGCCAGATCACGGAAGCGAGAGATTGGATGCAAATATCTCAGAAGGCAGAGGTTCTAGTTTCCTCTGAAATGTATCTTTGTGTGAATACCAGAGAGAGATCATTGAAATGCATTTTGTTAGACCAAAAGTGTCATTTCGTGGTGATCTCAGAATTAGAACTTTATTAAAATGGAATACTGTGCCTATCGTGGTATATGATTAGATGAAACCCCTATAGGCGACTGTAAGAAAACACTAGCCTAGAGTAGTGGTTCTCAACCCGGGGTGATTTTGCCTGCCCCCCTCTCCCCGATATTTAGCATTGTCTGGAGACCTTTTTTTTAATTGTCATGACCTGGGCACGTGTGTGTGTGTGTATGTGTATGGGGGGTTGCCACTGGCATCTAGTGGGTAGAAGCCAGAGATGCCACTAAGCATCCTACAATGCACAGGACATTCCTCACAATAAAGAATTTTCCAGTCCAAAATGTCAATCGTTGAGAAATTTTGGACATTGAACAAAAATTCTTAGCTGAGATTTCAGCTTATTAGGGCCAATTATTAAACTTTTCTGAATTCCTTTTGGACATAGAAAGGGAGTATTTCTTACTGCTTTAGGATGGTCTCAATTAAGCCAAGAAAATATATTTTATTTCTTGCTTATATTTCAAACATTGTATTTTTAAATTTTTTTAAAGTACAGTATAGGTTTATAATTATAAAAAAATAATAAAACACAGCATGATCCCACTACTTATTTGTACATTTCCTTCAAGATTAGAAATATCATGGAACAGAATGGTTTATCCATAGAATATCCTCTGTAGAGAAACAGCTGAAAGAGAATGGAATTTTTTTCTGGGCGTTCTTCCTGCTTGTATTATCTGTTCCTAGCCCCTTCTTTTTCAAATAATACTGCTGTCACACAAAGTTTAGGGTCAGTTTATCAGAAAGTGATTAGACCATAAATACCTGAGTTGAATTCCCAACGTCAGGAATTCTCATTGATATTTAAGTAGAGTGAGAAAAAAGTCTTGTGAGATTTTATTATTTTTGGTATGTATGTGCTAAATAATTTAGAGGTTTTTATTTCATACCTTTATTAATGGTAGGTTTCATTAATAAATAAAAGTATTTTCTAACTTTCCAGTCTGAACCTAGATGTAACTTGTTACTTTCCAGATGAATGTTTAGTTGATTAAGAGATCTGTAAAAGCAAGGGAGAGGAACAGACCAGATATTCTAGACCACCATACAATAGTATCCCTGAACTTCAAAAGCCCAGGAGGGAGCAGCTGGGGAGTGCTATATTTTCTGTACTCTTGGTGAGCTAAATTTGGTTTGGCAGAGAATTTTTAGGAGTAGATAAGGCTCTGTAAGTAAAGCTGCAGTTTTAGCCAAAGAAAACAGACTGTAGATTTGATGACTCTATTTGATTTATTAGTGCCATATGCAGGGCCTTTTGATCTTCAGAATTCAGTAAACTAACGAATTGATATTTATCAGAACTCCATCACATGGGAAGAAATCTTAATTTGCCTGTAGTGTTGATGCTAATATAATTACCCAACACCTGCATCCTATTGATGATAATTGTGTTAGGTTATATTAAATTTTAATGATAGGTACTGATGAACATTAAAAACAAGTTTTGGGGTAGCATTAACATTGGAAGTAATCTTATTTCTCAAGTATATCAAATTTGCTTACTTCAGTATATACAGAACCTCTTACCAGGAGTGCAGGAACTGCATGTAGTGATTGTGATTTTCAAACAAAGAAAGGGAGATAACTTGACATTGATGATACCACATGAACAGATGATCTATAATGCTATTTACAGTCTTAATTTGTCAGACAATGTAAAGAAGTTCCAATTAAGTTTGAGGTTTTACCCACTTCTGAATTTCCTTGTAATACTTTTATAAGGTAGCAAAACCACAGGATAAATATCTCTCCCACTAAGCCATCAGCATCCATCAGTTTTTGTCTTTTAACTCCTAAGACAAGTTAACATATGACAGAAATGTATATGTCTGTAAAATTGAGATGAAATGTCAGGAACAATATCATGGTATTAGTATTTTCTTTAAATAGATCTTTTTTTGAGACTCTTGGGGTCCATGTTTTTGTGGGTGGAAAAGCTTATGGGTCTCAATCAGTGGGATGCCCTAAATGAGTCTTACTTTCTTTTTTTTGTGAATTCTTAATTATTACCTGACCAGACAATTCTTACCTGTAAGTGATTTGTACTTAGATTAACTATCAGTTTTTAATTCTCATCCTTTCTTATTCCGTTTGTGTAGAGGTCCTTTCTGTAGTGTCTATTATATCAAGCATTGAACTAGGCATTTTATCAGCTCCCTCCTCCAAGAGAAGTTTAAAGGGGAAAAAATTTTTTTTTGGATCAGTCTAGAAGAGGTTGCCTTATTTCTTAAAGTGTCATATATTTCTGGGAATACTGTTACAGGGGGAGGGGTGAGCAAACCAAATAGACACATACATGACTTTTCTCAGGCATTATACTTCTACAGTTGTTGTAATTGGTAATAACAGTGGCTATTTATTCCATGCTCTATTCTCAATGCTTTACTTGCATTATCTACGTTCTCATCCTAACAATGTGAAGTAGTACATTATTAATTTCATTCCCTCTTTTTAGAGATGAAGAAACCAAGACTTGGAGAGATAATGTTACTTGCCTGAGGTCACTCGGCTAGAAAGTGGTGGAATCAGGATTCACACCAGGACTAATGTTTCTAGAACCTGACCCCAAATCATTATATTATTCTATTCGTTTCATCTTCACTCTATAACCCTTGAGTTTTCAGAGTATTTGACATTCAAGATGTAAGTGCAAAATTCATGTCAAAAGTAAGATAATTATTTTAAAATTGTTGGCCATTAAAAAAAATGAGATTTATTTATTTATTTTTAGGGGGAGGAGCATATGCAAGTTGAGGGAGGGACAGAGGGAGAGAGAGACTCACAAGCAGACTCCCTGCTGAGCTAGGAGCCTGACGCCTGGCTGGATCTCACAACCCTGAGATCATGACCTGAGCTGAAACCAAGAGTCGGACGCTTAACCAACTGAGCCACCTAGGTGCCCCTGTTTGCCATTTTTTTTTTAATAACTTTTTTTTTTTTTTAAGATTTTATTCATCTATTTGAGAGAGAAGAGAGATCACGAGCAGGGGTGAAGGGTACAGGGAGAAGCAGACTCCCTGCTGAGCAGAGAGCCTAATATGGGACTTGATCTCAGGACTCTGGGATCATGACCTGAGCCAAAGGCAGACGCGCAACTGAAAAAGCCACCCAGGTTTGCCATTTTTTATAGCCTGTCCTTTTATCACAGAGTCAATAACTGTGTGTGGCTTTCTGCATCTAACAACACATCTTACTATATATGAATCTCCATACATGTGCATACATATAACACATACGTATATACAAACATATATATGACATAGCAGTGTCGTAGGTACAGCTCATAGCTGTGTCCAAATAATGCCCTCTGTGTTTCCGGTTTTTTATTTACTGGAAGATGTTACTGGAGCCCCAGTAATGAATAGGAGCTTAAAGTTCATGTTCTGTATTTCCACCTTTTAACCCTACCACCCTTTATTTGTGCAAGAAAATGTGATCCTCTGCAGTGACTTTGCCCTGTTTATGGAATAGGAGCGTATTACTGAAAGGATGGGCAAGTCTTACCGTTAAAATACTTGTGAGACAAATAGATTTTGGATCTTCAAATGGTCATTCCTTTACTACGTGCTTCATAAAACTTCAGGCTAGAGGGAGTGTACTCAGCTGACTTAAGTTGCTGAGTCACAGTTACTTTAGAGAAGTGTTCTGAATACTAAAGCAATGAGATTCAAGATCAGGTATACTGAGAGAGATAGTTAAGTATTTGACATCTGATCTCTTCAGCAGAATGTATGCTTACCACACAGAGGGTAGTATCAGATGGAAGAAGCTAGTTTCTAAAACAGTTTGGGTTGGATGTTTGCTTCTGATTAGCCTGTGTGTGTGTGTTGGATGAATGAGCAATTGGGAAGTCATGACCATGTGTTTGCTGTCATTTAAACCGCCATTCTAATCTAAATATACATGTGGGTGCTTAAGGAGACTTCTTTCTTTTCAAGAGGATCATTCTTAACAGCTCTCAACTCCTTGCCGGCACACGTGAACTTTGGGGCACTTCTGTTTTCCTGAGGGCTACTCTGTTTTCTTTTAAAAGAGGTGAGGATGATTTCTTCGCTTGCTGTATTTCTGATTTTTAAAGGCCAGCTGTATGTAAAGTTTATTTACCATGAGCAATCACTTCATAGGAAAGACAGCTTCTAGGATGTTCTACAAGGTAATGAAAGAGGGGGATAAGCATGAGGAGACAAATAAAAGACACGGGGTTTCTTTTTATAGGAGAATTCAGGAAAAACTTAACTGATTTTAGATCACTAATTTGCATATAGCATGCACTAATCTAATAAAAAATTAGAGAAGTTTATAAAATAGGAGGTATGATTTTCTAATACATCATCATATAATGGAACCCTCATGTGTGTTTTTTTTCCCCTCAGAGTGATTTAAAGTAGAAAAAAAAAAAGATACCCTTCTCCCTTGACTTCAAAGCATTTACATATATTTTATCTACCTGGGAATTATTAAAATACACATTAAAGAAGTTAGAAGTTACATAGAAGTTTCTTCTGCTCATGATTATAATAGTATAGACTTCCTTTTATTTTCTTAGAGAAGCTAAGGATTAGGCTTGTAAGTATTTTACTAATCTGGAATGAATCTTTTCATTCAGAAAAGAATAATACTGGTCTTTCATTTTTTCATAATTATATAGCTTATTTTTGAAGAGCCATATGGCCAAATGTTTTTCTTTGCCCATTCACACATTTTTAGGTATAAGAGCAAACAGTGTAAAATACAACTTATGAAAAAATAACACCCCTTGTCATCTAACTACTAGGGTATTTGATAAAAATTAGTTACCACTTAATTACACATGAAAATGTTTCCTTAATATTTTTTTGATAATCCTAGGGAGACTGTGTTATTTTTTTAAAAAAATTATTGCTGTGTAAATTCTTAAACAAATACATGTATTTAACTTTTAATTTACTTAATAGTTATACTGTATGCCTGTTTGGAAGTTGCCTTACAGATTAATATATGTGACAAATGTAAACTAAGGTAAGTAGTAACAAAATTTAAAGAACGGAGTGTTTATTCAGAGTTAGGCAAATTTTCTACGTGGGCAATAAGGTCTACCATTTTTTTCCTAGAGAAATATGAGAGTTATATAGTTTTATATTTGGAATATCATAACGCATGCACATTCATTGGCAGAAAGAAATTTTCCTGGAACTATATTCCAGGAGAATTTACCATATGGGTCTCTAGATGTCCAAATAGTTAATGTTCTGTGTAAGTGGGCAAAGTAATTTCATGTAAATACTAATCTCATAAATTAAAATTATTTTTTTCTGATGGGGTAGAACATCCAGGCATGGAAATATCTAAAGGCTTAAGAAACATTTTTTGAACAGCATTTCCTTTCTAAATGTTTTCATTTCAGCATAATTTCAGAGAAAACAGAAGCTGATGATAATAAATCCCTGTCATTCCAGGAAGAGTCATATTTAGTAAATTCTATTCTAGAGCAATAAGTGGAGCCTTCGTGTTTGCTTCACAGCTAGTTTCTCCCTTCCCCCTCCCTTCCCTCCCCCATTGCTCAGCCCACACTCAGGGAATTGGGCAATTTGCTCAGTTCATCAGGAAGTTTATGAGAATAATATCAATATTTCTAATTTTCTTTCTGATTTTTTAGTCTATAAGAAAACACCACTTTCTGGACTAATTTGACTTTCAGGTTTCTAGCAGCCAGCTGGTAAAGAGGACGTGATCTATTACACATTTCACATTGTTATGAGATAAAAACCAATCTCTTAGGAGATGTTTAAGTCAAATGCAATTAAGTGGAAAGACGAGTCTGTGTTTTCTACTTGCTTTTCAGCACTTGGCCTTTTAAGTATAGTGGATAAAAAGGTAATAAGTAGCATTTACCATAGAGGAAGAAATTTGAATGCCGTATTATAAACTAAATGTGCTGAAGTTTTAAATTATAATGTATATATTTGAAGCATGCATGCATAGGTGAGTATGGTGAGGTTTGTGGAATTGAGCTTTTCCTGAATAGTGATTGTATGAGTAGGGAATGCTGTCGTTTCATGAAGATTAAAAAACAAGTTTAAGGTCTTTAAATCATTCTTGAGATATTGAAATTGAATGAGTTTCTGAGGATCAATTCAGAAACAGTTCCAAAACATCCTCTGAGAATGCGGTAAATCATGTGTGCTGGGGCTCTAATTGAACAGCGTGGATCTGAATCCTCATTAACTTGTCTGTAGGGAAGAGAAAATTGAGGAGAGCAAGGAAGAGGCCGAGGAGAAGACCTTTAGCCGGTGCTGGCCTGAGCTGCCATTGTTGAAGGACATCCTTTGAGCTAATTTCAGTCCCATAAAAAAAAGAATCTATTTAGTGATTAGTAACCAGTGGATAAGAGCAGAAAGCCCAAGTGAATAAAGGCCATAAATACCGAAGTCCTTGGGATAACAGCCTGTAAAACTGTCAGAAAGCATTGCTTAAGTGACAAAAGATAGCCCAAAGTAACAAGAAGTGCTAGGTCACTAGGCAATACTCCGTGTTCTCGGACAGAAGACAAAATTTAGTTTTCCCCAAAAATAGAGGTTCTTCTTGAATCCAGGACCTGCCCCACTTTATTTATTTGTAGTGGCTGGTGTCTCTGCTTTTAATTTATGGTTGATTGCATTTGCTTGTCGGAATCTTGAGGCCTGTTAAAGATAGCGTTTCCAAAAGTAGCACTAGGATTCCTGAAACTTCTGTTTAGATCCATCAAGATCTACTTACTTCCTAAGAATGTTTAGCCTAACTAGAGTGAGTGGGTAAGTGTGTGTGTGTGTGTGTGTGTATTTTTTAAAAAGCAGATGGTTAGGGATTAGATGCTGTCGAGTGCCTTTCTCTTGTTTTTAATTTAAAGTCTGAAGTTCACCATCCTTAAATAGTTTTTCCTAAGGGAAAAATAAGTAAATAAAGCTAGAAGAATGTAAGTTTATATTATAAACTATTTTGTTATTACTGTGCACTGTTAGGATCACAAATGATTAAAGTCTTACCAGCCCGTACTTCAGAGGTGTTTAGAGTTAGAGAAAATTCAGAATGATTATGGAATCAAGGGTCTTTATTCCAAGCTCCTGTTGTTCTGTGATGATGATTTTATGGCATTTGAATTACGGTGTTAGCCAGCAAAATGATATGTTTTTACAGTTTTACAGTATAACCTTCAAATCCCAGATGTGTGTTTGAGAGCTGTGTCTTCAGTGTACTCAAAGTGTTGTGCTTCTTCAAGTTAGAGAATTTTGTCAACTTAAGGGTATTTGCTTCTCAGCGTTCCGGCTGTGAGAACTAGAGGTGTCATTCACTTGAAGGGAGCAGATGTTAAAGGTTCTTGCCCCTGCCTCCCTAATCCCAAACACCCTTGAAGAAGAGAAACGTCCTATTACCCAAATAGGCATCTTTCTGATGGTGAGAAAAGGCGGTAAAAGGCAGTAAATCTGCCTTCTCATTATGAAGTGCAACAATAGATTGATTTATGAAGAAAAGCAACTGTTGGGTTTATATGTGTGCATGGAAATGTAAGTTCCTTTAGAGCCTTAGAAGCAGTAGCTTTCCTCCTGTTCTTGATAAGAGTTTAATATTACTAATACGGGTTGTGTTGATTCTAAATGCCACATTTTTTTAAGGGGGTACATTGAGAAGAAAACAAACAAAAGTCCACCTCCTAATGTTTTCGCATGAGCACAGTCTCTTAAATAGGCTATGTTGTTGCTATTTCAGTTCATTTTCATTAAGATCGAGGGGAATTCTTAAAAACAGTTTTATTTTTATCAACTTTGTGTTAGTACTTAACACTTTAAATAAAAGTGAGTGTAAGTATAGCATATTTAGATGTTAGGCTGTTTGTAAAATTTTCAGTTTCACTTAATGTGTCATTTTCAGCAAACACTATAAAACTACCGGATAGACCCACAGTAAAGATAATTTCAAATTTCAAGGGTAGGGGAGGTCATGTTATGTATTTTGTGTTGGGTTTTTAAGAAGGTCTTTGTGCACTTTAAAATCTTTTAAATAAGTCTGTGTTACCTCTTATTTAGTAAGAAGCTTTGTTAGAGGATTTCTATTTAACTTAAAAGGTAAAATTTAAGCTCTAAGTCAATTTTGAGCATAAAATATTATAAAAAACAAAAATCTGGATGGTCTCTAGATAAATTGATATGATACTGGCCTTGTATATTTAGCACCTAGTACTCCAGAATTTGAAATCTATGTGATATAATTAAGATTTGAGCATGCAGATTACAGAATTCAAACTGATAATTATCTATAGAGTTGATGTTAAAGCTCATCTCTTTCAGTAAACATTTATCCCCAATGTATGTATATTTCTAAAATTGTAGTAACAGCTGTGCTAACATACTATGTACAAGAAGGTACATATAAATACTTGAAAAACTAAAAGAAAAAGAAAAGTATTATTTGAATAAAGGTTCTGTTCTTTTCTTTTACCGCTATGGCCTACCTTACATACATCTATGTGCACATGCATGTGCATACCCACACCCAAGGAATTGTAGAGCGCTCTGATCTAGAAGAAAGGGATTCAGTGTGTTACCTGAAAAAATGCACTGTTATTTTAATTAGGAAGATACAAGGCTTGTAAAGACTTATTCCTTGCAACTATCAACAGTCTTTGTGATAAATAATAGACTGATAATGAGAAATGTTGCATTTTGACCTGCTGATGATTGGATAGTTTTAAATCAATACTTTTTTTTCCCAGTGGACTTTGGTTATTTTGGAAGTCAAAATACCATGGAAATAAAGGTCTTGGCAAATAAAACGAAGTCTTGATGTCGCTGCTATGATCGTAAATCTAAGCTTCACATTTAATGGGGAAAATTCTCTAAGATGTCCAAAGATGAAAATTAATAAAACTTCTTGACATTTGTGTAAGTCTATAAAGATTCTATAGGTGTCAATCAAATGCTCTTTGGCCTTTTTCAAGTAAACCATTTTTTAAAAAGGTCTAAAGTTAATGAGAAAATGCAATTAAAATGTCTTGTCAAATGATCTCTTCAGGTGTATCTGTGTTTTACTTCATTTCAATTAATTACTATCTTTATGATACCCTGAATTCATTCTATTTAATTTTAAATTTTATAATCCAAAGCTGAGAGCTTAGCACCACACCACATATAACGTACTTTCAGGACTCTGTTCAATTCAACCCTGCCCTTATAGAGCGAGAGGAATATAATATTTTACATTATTTTGAGCGTCCTGCACTCTGCACAGGTGGGTTATTTCACAAGCAACTGAATAGTTGTTCTGACAACAGTTTCAGGATCTTACTGTTAACTGATGAGCAGTGGTGTTTTGATGTTCATTGGTCAGCTTCAATAATGGTTATTTATGGGGCAATTCCATGAGGAAACTTGTTTTTTCTTTCTCTTTTGTGAGGCATTACAGCTCTAAGCCCTCTGCCTTGTAACTTTTTCTTTCTCTACCCTAATCCTCAAAATACACAAGAGAGGGGGGAAAAAGGACCAGTTAAAAGACATGTGTCTGGTATTATAACTCAGTGGTATATTTTATGGCCAGTTGTGAGACACGACTTCTCACGGTCTTTGCTCAAGGGATAGCAACATGCTTAGAGGTGGTGCAACTGTAAATGGCCTGTTTCCAGATGATTTCTCATTCTTACAGCTCTGAACAAGTGAGGGATTTTTGGAACACATCTGGTACACCATCTTGCAACAACCGGATTTTTTGAAAGATCATATGTTCTGGCCACAATAGTCAGTAGCAGCCTACTGACTATGAGAGATACAAGACTTGGGGCTCTTGTGCTTAAAAGACAGGAAACTAAAAGAAAATTATCGCCATCCCTACGTGTGGGAAAGGGTCTCCTGGAAAGATTTCTAGACCCTTGTTCCCCAAGTCCATTTCGTTTCCTAATGGGATTCTGTGTTCTCAGACAGGGCACAAATGGTGACACATTTAATAATAGCAGCAAAGAGGACAATAATAAGGGAGAAAGCAAATGCAGTTGTTAAAACCAGAGGCACCACAATGTAAAGCCAATTATCTTGGCATCCAGGATGATTTTGTCCGTAAGTTTGAATAGGTCACAAAAATAAGGACCTTTGCTGTCTGTAGAGACGGTAATTCTTAGGATCTTTCTCTCTTACCAGCAAATGATGGGCATGACGATAGCTTTTGATAATATAAGGGCCCAGCAGGCTAAATACACTTATAATTTAACATCAAGTTCATTTAATTTGTCATAATATCTACAAAGGGAGAGGGTTTGCCAAAGAGAGATGGGGTGTCTCCCCCGTGGTCACAGACTTGAGTAACTGTCCAGCCGTAACTTGAGTAACTGTCCAGCAAGTTGTAGCTGCCTATTCCAGTGTCCTTTCCCCAATTTCACCTTGTTTTCAAAGAAAGACCTGTTGGCAAATTATTTAAAGCAATAAATCTGTTTTTTTTTCCTGGAGATTATGTATAGATTGTATGGAAGAGTTGAGTAACAAGACTAGATCACTTTAGAAGGCAAATAAAATAAATGATCGTAGTGGGTTGTCTGATGTCAGTCTTCTTGATCAGTACCAATGCCATTCTAGGAGAAAAGTCCTTGCTTTTAAAAACAAAACTTATTGAACTAGTGAGGTGAGTACCCAGGATCTCTTGTAGTATTGATTGGACAAATGTTAGAAGCAATTGACACAGACGCACCCATTCAGACCCAGGGATGAAGTATTTTGTTTTATCACTGGTTTGCCTTGGGTGCCAATCACAAGATATCCCTTAGGAACAGAGGGATATTCAGGGCAGCTTTCACAGTGACATAGAAAACTGTGTTCCCTGACTGGTGGTATAAGAGGCTGTTAGTGTGTTCAGAATACTGCTTTAAATTAATTCCACCTTTTCAAGGTTAATAGGTGTAGTAGAAAGAGAACTGGATGAGAAGTCAGAAAACTTGGTGCTAAATCCACCTAAATATTACCTACTGGCCACTTAATCTTATTGTGCTTTAGTTCCATCAGCAATAAAATGGGGATAAAAAATATGTCCTTTTGTCTTAATCAGCTTGGGCTGCCATAACAAAATACCGTAGAGTTAGGTGGCTTAAACACAGGGATTTATTTCCTACTGTACTGGAGGCTGGGAAAGCCAAGATCAAGGTGCTGTCTGATTTGGTTCCTCTCTGAGGGTTATTTTCTTGACTTGGATTTGGTTACCTTCTCACTGTGTCTTCACATGCTGGGCGGGGAGTGAGACAGGGAGCAAGCTCTCTGGTGTCTCTTCTAAATAAGGGCACTAATCGCATCATGAAAGCCCCACCCTCATGACCACATCTAAACTTAATCACTTCCCAAAGGCCCCATCTCCAAATACCATCACATGGGGGTTTAGGACTTTAACATAGGAATTTTAGTGGGACATATTCAGTCTGTAGCACTTGCCTTTCTCATGGTAGAGCGAATAAAATAATATGATAAGGCTACGCAAAGATATATTAAGAGGTTAGAGTTATTGACTGATGTTTGTCCAATTGGATTTTCATATACCTTTCTATATAATAAAGTTTTGTTCTTGGGGTGCCTGGGTGGCTCAATTGGTTAAGTGTCTGCCTTCGACTCAGGTCAGGATCTCAGGGTTCCTGGATCCAGCCCCCTGCCAGCTCCCTGCTCAGTAGGGTGTCTGCTTCTCCCTCTGCCTCTCCCCCTGCTTGTGTTCCCTCCCTCTTTCTCTCTGTCAAATAAATCTTTAAAAAAATAAAATTTTGTTCTTTTAGCATGCTTATTTTGAAGCAGGTATTAATGTAAAACTAAATGAAATAAAAGTTCTCATTTCTAGCTTTTTGACAAGTCACTCTTGCATCATTCTTGTTAGATTAACTTAATGTAAGTGTTATTTCACAACTTTTCAATCCTTAGTTCTTTGCTTAACTGTGAGCTTACCTTTTATTGAAACAGCTATCACAATATGTTAGCTATCTATGGGAATTGGTAAGAGAATGCATTTATGTGATGAACATTTTCCACAGTTGTTTAAAATGGATGTCATTATTCTTTAAAAATGTATTAAATGTATACTTGAAAGTTGAGTTGGATTATCCTCAGTTTCTTACAGAAGGTTTCTTACTACTAAATAAGGTTTCTTACAGTAAGTTTCTTATTACTAAATAAGGTAGTTCTTTTTTTCAGTTTTATCAAGCTATAATTGATGTATCAAATCATGTTACACACCTTAAGCTCATACAGTGTTATAAATGTGTATATTGTGAAATGACTGCCACTGTAAATTCAGTCCACATCCATTATAAATGAGACAGTCTTTTAAATGATACTATATGCTAAGAAAAAAAAAGTGTCAGATGATTATTAATTTGTAGTGAAGGAAGCACTAAACTGACAAGAACCTAGTAGCTCAGTCATGGAAATTGAATAGAGACATAAATAAAAGTATATTTACATTTGTATTTTCTTTGATTAGTACTCACCCTTGACATAGTCTTTCTGGATATTTGTGCAAAAAAAAGAATTTTTATTGCAGGCTATGTGTTTTCTTTTTCTAAACAACGTAGAAATTTTGTGAAAAACTATAGCAATGTGTCTAAAATAATTTCTGTTTAACTGCTTAGACTGTATTCTCTCCCTTTCCCCTGAAGAAAAAAAAAAGGTGTACATTATTCTTCCCCTTTTTCTTTATTTTGATTGTTTTAAAGATCCAGTTGAAATTCTGGTCATAAATATATGTTGCCTGTGAGAAAAGATGGAACTTTTATCTTCTGATTACCTAAGGAGGAAGCCTGCTGCCAGTGTTAAGAAACAATGCCAGATTTTACCAGCCCTCTCGCCTGACCTGCCTTGATAGGTGTTCTCTTTTGAAGCACTTGTAGGAGTTGTAAACATGTAGTTTTTCTTACTTGTCTTGGACAAAAATAATCCTCCTTTGAAAATCCATTACAAAATGATTTTGCATAGCCATTTAATGTTGAAGATTCCATTGCAAATCTTGGTAGGCCATTGTTTTGGTAGTAAAGATATATCTTGTTTTAGGCAAAAGAGGAGTATGTGGTCTATTGTAAATAAGAGGAGCAACCAAATGTTGATTAGCTACCACTGGAAGAGTAGAGGGCTAGGAGTTTTTACTTTACTTCTACATGAGGCTCAGTGCCCTCACTGTATGAGGACATTAATGCCTAAGCAGTCTTCCCAAAAACCTACACAGTAAGCAATAGAACTTAAGATTTTTTTTTTTAAATCTGAATAAAGTCAGGTTTTTATTAGATATTGGGAAAAGGCTTGAGCAGGCAAGGTGAGAGATTTCTAAATTTTAACACTCAATGAATGTTTGATATGATAGTGATTGTCATAGAATTTGAGTTTTTTTTTAATTTAAATTCACTTAATTAACATGTAGTGTATTATTAGTTTCAGAGGTAGAGTTTAGTGATTCATCATCAGTTGCATGTAACACCCAGTGCTCATTACATCATGTGCCCTCCTTAATGCCCATCACCCAGTTACCCCAGCCCTTCACCACCTCCCCTCCTGCAACCCTCAGTTTGTTTCTTCTAGTTAAGAGTCTCTTAAGGTTTGTCTCCCGAATTTGAGGTTCTTAAGACTAGACTTTTGTCACTGTGGAGCATGGCATTTAAAGACATTTCATGTCTAGTGTTTGATTACTCAGGAGGTAAGCTAAACATGTGACTTTGGGCATCAACAGGAAGAAGTCAAAAGCTTTTTTTTAGTGGGGAGAATTTTGATATTTCAAAAACAAGTATCAAATTAGTAATGGGAAAAATCAGAACCTCGTTGAAGTTCCCTATATTTAGGTTTTGGCACATATACACATAAGGAGGGGAAAAGAGGATGCAGTAATCTTTTCAGTCCTTGGGTACTTTAAAGACCTTACTCTAGCTCTGTTTATGGTGAATATTTTAAAAAATAAACCAAACAACATTTTCTAGGTTATAAAATCATCCTTGATTTGCATTTTTGGAGAATAAATATGATTTTATTTTCAAATAAAATACAGACTGAAAGTGAACAACAGCTCCGTTCGGTTGGATTTGATAAAATAGAAGACTGTGTCACCCTCATCTAGTAGCAGAATGGCTTTTTGAACAGTTACCATTTAGTTGAATTCTGTCCTGGTCTGGCTAGGTAAGTTTAAGGTCCATCCACTATGACATGATTTTGTACATGCTTCTTAGATGTTTTTATTGAGAGGTAATTGCATTCTTTCCGGGTGTTTTCTTGCAAAATACTTTGATGAGTATGCAGGGATGCTACTTCTGGATACATCAGTTAAGTTTCTAATTTTTCTCATGATGCTTTTTTTTTTTTTCTCTTATGCTTTCTTAGATTTGTGATTCTTTCCAAAACATGCTTTTGCATTTAGAGGAAAAGAAATGACTAACATATTATCAGTGGTGTTTTACTTGGAATTGTCATTAATATCATTTGTTTGAACAAAATATGCCTGGACCCCCCACACCAAACCCACTTAATCAGAATTTCCTTATGTATAGAATGCCCCCGACTGATTCTGATGAATATCCATGGCTACAAATCTCTGGAGCCTTGATCATTGGTTCTTAAAAGTCTGGTTGGTCCCCAGAACAGTGGCAGCAGCATCACTTGGAAACTTTTTATGGAATCTAGGTTCTCATCCCTATCCCAGAATTATTGACTCAGAAACTCTGGAGTGGGACCCAGCTGTCTGTGTCTTAACAAGTCCTTCAGGTAATTCTAATGCCCATGAAATTGTGAGACTCCCTGTCTTTGATCATCCCAAGGGGTCTCCTTGGCTCCAAAACCACAAATCCTTGTCCTGGTTACAAAAAGCTTCCAGGACATTGGATTTGCTGCCCACCATTCAACATTTTATCCTTCTCCATTCACCTCTGTTGCTTTAAAGTTTCTCTTTTAATATTGTCGGTGAATTAATGTGTCTTCTACCATAAACCTTAAATGCTTTGTGGATCAGGCATGGTGGTAATGATAAACATTGAATGAAAGCCTTTTTCTCCTGTTGTATTATGTTCTTTACTCTTCGTCAATTTTCTGAGGGTTGGTAACTGGATTTACTAACCTTGTTTGTGGTTAAGAAGCTAAAAGAAGGCTGCCTGCAGGTTTGGTTCTGGCACTGGCATGAGGCTTGAGACAGATGGATCAAGTTTAGCATGGGGTGGTTGGGGAGATGGCCACCATCCCCTCTTGCTTTCCTGATTAGTGTCACTCTCAGCAAATAGCTCTGGCAGAATGGCTCCTTTAAGTCCAGTGCAACATGACTGGTCCAGCAGGAGGGGGAATTAGAGCTCTCTCCACTCACTGTAAGGAAACCTCTTTTTTGGCTCCCAAATGGTTTCCAGAGCTATCAAAATAATACCATTTGCAGACACTTTTCATGGCTGAAAAGAGCAACTTGGAGAGGAGAAATGTTTTGCAGCTGGGCATTGCACATAGCTGCTAACTGAATGCCCTTGCAGTGTGTAGCTCACTTTTGTGGCTCAACAGTGGAAGAGCCACTCAACAGAAATGAAGAGTCCCTCACACAGGCGTTTGTGCTTGTAAACCAGCTTTTCTTTGTGGGCCACAGACAGCAATGTGTCGGACGTTGTACTGCAAAGCTCAAGTAAATCTTGCAGTGGTAAAGGGTAGGTGGCCGCCTGCCGCTCATTAGAGATCCTGTCTGGCTCTTTTCCTGCGGAATGAGTGGTAGATTGCTGACACCTGTTTTCCCATCCAGCCTGAGGATGTGAAGTGTGCATTAGGAATGCTTGAAAGTGCTTCCTTGTGTCCGAGGCTGGATCTCGGTGTTGCTTGCAGAGAAGGGGGTTGGGATTCAGTGCTGAGAAGGGAGATGAAAAAAAAAAAATCTGTGGTGAGAAAACTGCATTATCAACTGAACTGAGATTCTCCTCCTCATTTAGTGGCTTCTGATGGTGCTCTTAGTTTGTCTTCCACGTGGCCCCGATAACTTGGGTCATCCAATGAGCGAAGTCGAAAGAAGAAAGATAATGTCCTGTACGTGAAAAGACCTCATCTATGTCTCAAATAACAAGTGTATAGTTGAGACTGTGAGCACATTAGAAATGGGATAGAAATAGTCCAACATTAAGTTATTTTCAATTTGGCCTAAATACGTAAAATTCAAGTGTGTTGATGGTATGATCAATTTCTTTGCACACTTCTGTCCATGTATTTGTTCTTCCCACCTTTACCTACTGTAAAGCCTCATAAAAACTGGCAGGTAGAGCAGAGGACCTAATGCTCTGCCTTCAGTCCCAGATGCAGAGTGCCTGCTGTATGCAGTGCATTATGCTAAGTATGAGTGGATAACAAGCACAAGACAGACCCCCACACCCCTGCCTTTTCAAGTCCCTGCAGTCTACTGGAGAGGAAGCACACACATCAAAGGCAGCATAACAGTGCAGCACATCAGATAAGCAAACAGATGAGATCCACATTTTCAGTGGGTTTGGAGAAGGAAGACAACTGTGAGTTGGACAGGTAAAGGAGGATGTGGACCTTGTTCTGGGTATTAGGGGATGAGGAGAATTTATGGTGAGAGAGTGGGGCATGTGTGTGATGCTCTTTACCTGCATACATAGGCTGTGGATTTAGAGGGTGGTGTGTGTGTGTGTGTTTGAAGTAGTGGCAGTATTTCCCATTGATTCGTTTGTGGGACTTGGCCAGATCTCCTTGTGAACATTACCTCCATTTGTGAACTGTGGATGAATGGGGTTAGAGTTGGGTCATGGCCTTGGACCAGAGTGAAATTAACTGGCTCGTAATGTGATTGAACTAATGACCTTGGCCTCATTACCACTATGTTTTAACCAGTTGAGTCAATCAAAGATTGCAGAAAGGGTAATCAAGGTAATCTTTTTAGAAAGAGATTTGGATAGCAGCAAACAGGAGTGAAATCAAAGCCGTCGTGTCAACACCCAGGTGTTTGTCTTATCATCCTTGAGTTTATATACTTGTTTCTGCATCTAGTAAAAACATGGTGGACAAAACAAAAAGGATACCGTGGTTCTACTGTGTCGCTGTTTTTGGCATAATGCAATGTGTATTCATTTTTCTTGCACAGCATCGGATGGTTTTTGCAGAGCAAAGTATTTTTGAGCAGTGATGTTGTTCTTTAATTTTAGATGTGTAGTGTCCCATAAATTTATTGATGATGGCTTTCTCTTCTTCTTTAAAGTCTGAACAACCCAGCCCTGCCAGCTCCAGCTCCAGCTCCAGCTCCAGCTTCACACCGTCCCAGCCCCGGCAACAAGGTATCAGTATCTCCCAGGCAAATGATGGGACATTTTCCTCGTAAAACATCTTAATGAGTTGATTTATGGCCTGTTTTCTACTGTTTTATTATTGGAATGATAACTTGGCTTTTATGCAGTTGTATTTATTTCCCCTAGGCATGCACTTGAGTATTGTTCTGATGCATGAGGCCGGCCTCTAGAAATTCCTCTTTTTCCAGTCCCTGCCATCAGAGTCCCATTTTACAAAAGGATTATAGACACACACAGCCCATTCCGGGGAGCTCCCAAAGGAAATACAATAGCAAAAGCTGGAGTTGAGAGGCTCTGACATAGAGAAATAGGTTTTTACTCTCCCTCCTGGAGGTCTTTCATTTTATTTATTTATTTTTTTCTGCAGATTAATAGACCTGTTTTCTTTGGCAAGTGTTAGTTTGCTGTCTTTAAAATTTATTTTCCCTCTGCTTGAGCTTAAAGAAATTTAAATTGAAAGAAATCTAATAAAGAAGTTTAAGCCAGAACATTAAATATATATTTTATACTTTTTGGTGTGTGCAAATCTTCAAGTAAGGTCTCCCCCCGCTTTTTTTTTTTTTTTTAACATGAAAAGTGAGATCATATGAAGGAATAATTTGTTCTTGAGCATCATGTTGCACATGACCTCTTTCATGGACCATACTCAATTTCTGATGGCCTTGTATGTTTTGAAAAGGATTAAATTGTTGTATGTATTTGGGCTAAGGCTAAGCTTCCTTATATTTTTTATATAATATATATTTATATATATTATATATATTTTATATATATTATATATATAAAACTGACCATTTTGGCTAATCAGATTTCTTGTTACACTGACTTCCAAAGGTAGAGAAATTTGGGTTTTGCAAAGTCTGAGATTGCAGAGAATCAATACTTATTTTAGAGCCGATTTAGTGAGAACTCAGATATTCATGTCCTAGATTAGGCTTTAGGAATTGCCTAATCCAGAATAAAAGTGCCTCTCTCACTTTCTTGATTGCCTCCATAATCTCTTCTTTAACATAAAAAAGAGTGATCTTGTTTTCATCACGTTTAGAGCAGTCAAGTGAAAATAAGCCACGCTGAATTTTGGTTTTGGTTTTGTTTTTTCCCCAGTTATGTCCTGTTCTAGAATAAAACTAGTTATGACTTAAATTTTTTTCTCTCCCATCTAATACTGGATACTCTCTTGAATTTTCTGGGCACCTGACTTATTACATGGTTTTATTTATGCAAATATATGCTGGTGTTTTGCCAGGAATTTCTTAAAAGATAAAATAAAAATCGGCTGCATAAAATTGTTGCTTGAACAAGACCTTGTGTCCAAGATCAATATGAAGATCAGAGATAGGACATTACACCATGGAATTGAAATACTTCATAATCTGAACTTGACTGAAATGCTTGCTTGACCTGAAATTGACCTTGAAATAAAAGGAACAGCTAAACCTTAATAGATCAAAAACTACCACACAAAGGCTGCATTGCCAAGAACAAGTTACAACCACGGTGATTTATTAGCCTCAACTTTTCAATACATGGATTAACCTAACAAAACATTCAATTTACTAATAGATCTTTCTGTTCCTTTTTAGGTGTAATTTTTCTTAGGGAAGAAAAAAATACATAGAAAAACATTCCTAGGAAATAGAGATTTTCCAGTGAACATCCTGGGGCATCTGTTGTGAAAACAGTAGTGTTTCGTTTAGATGTTACAGTCCAGAAACTACCAAATATGTCTTGTCAATTGTATAAATATATATGATAGTGGGGGTGTTTTTTTGGTTTTGTTTTGTTTTGTTTTGTTTTTGATTTTTTGGCCAACGTTCCGTGCTGGATAGCAGTCCCCTGTGTCCAATATGACTAAATGTGTATGAAGTCGTGTGTTTGATTGTGGTACACTGTCATTCCTCAGGTCCTTTAAGGTCTATAATGAAAGATCTGCATTCCGATGACAATGAGGAGGAATCAGATGAGGCAGAGGATAATGACAATGACTCCGAAATGGAGAGACCTGTAAATAGAGGAGGCAGCCGAAGCCGCAGGTGAGTGTGTCTTGGCAGGAACGCAGCTCCCTGTTATGGAATCATGCCTTTTCCCCAAACTTACCAGTATATAACCACCGCAGAGGTGTGCAACACCAAAAACAGTGGCAGAAAATGGTCACATTCATTTAAGCTGGGTCACCTAGGCATGCTTTTATTCCTCTCTCCAGGGAACTGTGTATCCCTTTTCTCAGAAAGCAGAGGTTTTTTTCCTCTAAAAATTCTATAGGGAAAACATCCTACTAGGAGTTCTTGTTTTTGAAAGTCTATGCCAAGGTAGCAGGACTGATTGCTGAAATCAACTCCGTTTTCATTTGAAGAGTTTGTGTAGATCCATTGCTATAGCTTCAGAGTTTGAGGAAGCATGTTTGCTGTTTGTAGTTAGAAATACGTAATTGGCTTCAGTGAATTATGTGTGACCTAATTAAAACTAGGATCACCTGTGTGTGTTTTCCAGCAAATAAATTCCTTTTAAGTGTGCTGACAATTAGGTTCCTTAAGTAGCTTTAATGCTGTGAGGCATAATTCCACATTATAAGATGGTAATTCATGTCACTTATAATTAATAGTCAACTTGAAATTGCCTTGAGGGTTTTATTTCTTTATCATGAGGAAAACAAATAGGCATGCTTACTTTAATGTGTTTGAGTAGAAAAAATATGAATCTACTTGAACTTAAAATCCAATTACATTTATAATACATCACATTAAATCTTTTCCCATTATCCATTACTGTGTGGAAGGCCCTAAAATTCCTCAAAAGAATACCATCTTAGTCCCAGCTGGACAGATCAGATGTTTACTAATCGGTAATTCCTTAGTGTTCTTTGAGAAGGGCTTCCCGGAGTATATACGCCTTTTCAGATCTCTCAGTGATGCTTGTAGCCATAATCAATACTTATATCCAATACCTCTTTCTCCACCTTGTCTCCCAAACTCACCCATATATATACATATATGTATTTTTTATTTTTTTTTGAATAGGAGAAAATAAGGAGACTTATCACCTTGGTGTTATAACATTTCCCTTTAGAACTCTTGAATCTGACAAGAAGGAAACTAACTGGTAGGAGAGAAAGTCTAAAAATGGACTGGAACGTGGCAGTGAGCATACTTATAACCACCAAAATCCTGACTGCTGGCTGCTCTCAAATTTACCTGATGAAAAATGCATGACCTATTTAGCCAATTTCCAGTTATTGTTATTTAGAAAATCTGGATATTCCGTGATTGGCCGTTGCCCACCCACTTGCTGCCCCCTGCCCTGAGTCGGTGCGGGTCAAATCGCTCAGGCTTGTGCGTTGTCTGATGTGATCCCCGTTGTTGGAGATTCGCTTCTTTCCCCCCACCTGACATGTGCTGTTAGTACAGCAGCGCCAATGTAACATTTGGTCTTCCTTGCACTTGTGAAGTCTCAACTGTTTAATCAGTTTAAATACTCAGCCTTCCACTTCAGTCAAGAAGCATTTTAAAGCAGCGCTTCAACGGAACACTTCATTAATGTAATTTAGTTAAGAAAAACAAGTTCCATCAGTTTTTGCTAAAAGGATGTCCCAGCGTATCCTTTTCATTTCCTATCTTGTATCTTGTCTATCTGAATATATTATAGAGCTGGAATGTGATTGCCTATTCAGAGCAAAAGAAAAACTATCCTGATTTCTAAAGCATTTTCTGTTTCTGAAAAGAATATTATATTAGGTGACTGTATAGCCAAAGAGAGCAAACACTGAAGGACATTTCAGAAGGAGGGTATACATTCAGTAGAGTAGAATAAAGAAATATCTCCTACCCTGGCTACAAAGAAAATTCTATTTTGTTCTGAAAGGAAAAAAACAGGGGAGGGGTGATGTTTTTATATTGTCTTTGGTTGTTGAAAGATACGCTCTTTCTTGAAAGCAGTTATCCCAAACACACTGTCTCTTCATGTTGCTGAAGTATATTTCCAATGAATTATTGTAGCAGTGGTCAAGACTAGGGACAGCCTTGAATCATTACACGGTAGAAATAGTTGGTGTGGGTCTAGCATCTTGGGCTTCCACTCCCACAGCCTGGGTTCACCCACAGCAAAGAGGCAGGAGGAAAAGGAAACTAAAGGGTAGTAACCTACAAAATATCTAATTTTGCTGACCTGGCAGCTTGGGTAACATGCTTGGTGATAGCAGGCGGGTGGAGTTGGAGCAGGGAGATATAAGAATAAATGGGGCCAGTACAATATAGCTGCTGAGCACCAACGTCGGGTACCATTGCCCGGGTTTGAATCCCAGAACCGCCCCTTTTACCTCTTGACCGTAGGCAGGTGGCCTAGTTGAAGTCCGCTTCCTCATCTGTTGAAATAAGGGTCATTAAGTGAGAAAGAGGCGCTAAAACACCTAACAGGGTTCCAACCCAGAGTGAGCACCACTATGGGTTAGCGGTTGTAGGAGTTGCACCAAGTTTCCGGTGATTAGTGTTTGGATTCCTTGCTCTCTGCGCCTATTTCCATAGATATTTCAAGAACTGTCTAGACTGATGCGTGTGACTTCTGTTTCTTTTCAGAGTTAGCTTAAGTGACGGTAGCGACAGTGAAAGCAGCTCAGCTTCTTCGCCCCTGCATCACGAACCCCCGCCACCTTTATTAAAAACCAACAACAACCAGGTAAATTGCTGCGTTTGCCCTCTTCAGGACTCTGCCAAACGAGGCGTGATCATTTTTACAAAGCACACAAAACTTTTTATCCCTTAATTTTAAACAAAATTTCTCTCACTATCAAATAAATGGGAATCTACAACCTTCGGAATAAACACATAGTTGGGGTGAAAGAACTTTTGTTGTCATGGGAAAAGTGTGTTCCATCGGATGGGTTAATTATATCGACGCAGGAAGGGACGGTGACAGAAAGTGTTGCTCATTTTCTCCTGATCCCTGTGGGGTTTTTTTTCCCCCCTTCGGCAGTAAATAGGCTAATTTAATGAATTAGAAAGAATATAACCTTTGGAGCTAGGATAAAGCCTGGTTCTTTGTTTTACTAATTTACAGTAATGTACTGGTGGGAAATTAACTTTGAACTTTTGATTCTCAGTTTCCTCATCCATAAACGGGGATATTTATACCTGCCTTGCTGACTGTTGGAACAATGATGAATACTGTATTTGTAAAGAGCAAGAGGCCATGCTCATGCCTACTGGGCACTCAGTTGATGAGAATAGATGTTTATTATTATTATAGGTGCTCTGCCCCTGTGTGCTCATCCAGGAAAAGAGGGTCATCATTTGAAATTGTAAGGAATAGTTAATAAAATGCAGAATAAATAATGGTCATTATCGTTGTTATGAATCAAGCAAAAAGGAAGCCTTATTAATAGTCAATTCAGAATAAAGTTATTTGGATAAGGTCTAGGCAAAACTTTGAAAGCTATGATGAAGAGCTTTTGTTAAATGATTAAGAATGGGATATTTTAAATACTAAAATAAACTAATTTCAAATATCATGAATATTGTAAAAGCCTCATAGTGCATTGAGTTGATACACTCATTTATGTAAGCTATTCTTATCTCTTTGTTTAGGCAGATTCCCTGTGACCTCTAAAATAATTGCTTAATCACGTTACCCTATGAATATTATGAACTTGAGAATAAAAGAACTGAGCTTCTCTGAAATTATTCTCTTTCACAGATGTCCTACAATTTTAAACAGCCTTGTCCTTGAATTTGTGATCTTTGCTTTACTGGGAAATGTGATTTTTATAGCTGAAGATTTTCTTTTTAAATTTTGCATAAAGCATAAGATCTCTTAAAATTTAAAATACCTCATTTATAAAGTTTATCCGCAACTTAAAGCCTTCATTATGGAGTAGGAATAATATCAGTGTTCTCTGCCTCACCGTGTTCATACAGTTTCTTTGTGGACTACATGTAAATGCAAGCCCAGCCTCATCATCTGTTACAGACTGGCTGGCTGTTCAAGGAGTTAGTACATTCTTACTCCTTACCCTACCTCCCGGCATCCCTGCGTTCCCCAGCTCCAGTGCCAGTCATACCCTTGGCTCTCTCCTCTCACGTGGCTGCCTACCACCACATATCAAGCACTTCTGGGGCAGGTGAAGAATAAGGGCATAACCATCACTGCCAATCAGTTGGGAAGAGCCCTGGGCTGGCTAACTAGATAACTTGAGTTTCTTTTGTAAATCTGTGCTTCCGTATAAGCTGGCAAAGTTTAGAATTTGGACTTTGAATATATTTGCATATTTAATTTAAGCCTCCTGAACCCTGATTTCCGCTTCAGGTGGGAAGTGTGTTAGAACCAGGGTCCCTTACGGGCAGCAGCAGGGCACTGTCAGGAGTTAAGGGTATTAGGTAAGCCCCTCCTTAAGCCCCTTCAGCTTCATTCCCAGTCAAGGTTAAGACTGTGCTTGATAAATAAATGCAGCTCCACAAAGCCCCCATCTTGCCTTTCAAACCACCCTCAACACTTCCTGGATGGGCAGGCTTGAGCTGACTTGGCTCAAGTCTTGGCTTCAGGGAAAGGTTTGGATTCTTTGTCAGTTTTTTTTTTTTTTGTTTGTTTAATACCTGTCTAGCAAAACGAGACTAAAAAAAAATGAATGGTATCATCTATCTGGTGAGGGTAAAAATTACTTTATCCAATTAGATAGCATACCACTGGTTTCTTGGCATATGTTTATTCGACAAATGTAGCTTCACACATGTGAATCATCAATCTGTCAGGAATACTCAGTTATATGTCACTTCCTCCATGCACCTATAAGCATAATAAGAAAGTCCATATGCTTTCACTTTTAGCTAGTCTAGGGTAGGAAATAGGTGTAGTACCGCAAGAGCACTTACCTCCTTGTTGCTGTCTTGGAACAGAGAGCAGAGAAGGGTTTTAAAACTTTGTTTAGTATTGATTTCTTAACCCCTCAAATCACCTGCTTCGGGTCAGGTGTGTGTTGCTGTCCCTTTAAGTCTGTGTTTTAGGACTTCTTAAAAATTAGCTAGTCTTTCTTAGTTCTCCCTGCCAGTGAAGTGGAATAGTGAAAATTAATTAAAAATATAAAAGTCCCCTGAATTTCACCCTAGAATGTGTTTTCCATCTTTATTTGAATGTATGTGTGATAATTTGAAATTTCACATCAAATAAAATAGATGAAAGCAGACTTCCTGTTTCACAGTTAGGCCTTCAGAGTATGAGTTTCCTGGGTTGCTCTGTCTTCAAGTTGATAATGATCTCTCAAGTTTCTGTAAATTACGAGACAACGCCGAGTTTTCCTTACCCGTTCTCAAGTCTTCCAGGGACTAGGGAAAAGAGAAAGTGCTAATTGAGTCAAACATTTTCTAACTATTGATAAAAAGTGAACAGAGAGCCACATGTCAACAAAGCAAGTAATTAACCTGAGTATTGTTAGGAGCTACTAGCGATCATTAACATGAAAGACCTATCAGTAGAGAATCCATCTCCTGAATAATTGAGTTGTCAGTCCTCTCAAAGGGATACAGAAATATAATAATCTTTAAAGTTTGATTCTCAAGCCATAGCCTCAGATTAAGGATCGAAGTGCAACTTAGTTCTGTTTTAGGGGACTACCATGTGTATAAATGGTGCATCTTGGCAGTCTGGGTGGCTGTCTCCAGTAAAGCTTAATAGGGAATAATAGTGAGTGCTGTGCCATTTTAATCAGAGGGCTGTGTGTGTATGTGTATTACTATTATTACTAAACTTCAAACCTCCCTTACATGAGTTTCAAATGAAATCAAAATTCCAGATCCTTTTTGGCTGAAAGTATGTATGAGAAGGGCGGGGGTGGGGGCCTTGAGGGAAGGAAGTGATCCACTGGACCCAAGTTAATATTCAGAATATCATAAATTACCTCTCAGCCTGCAAAGCATGTTGAATGAAATTAAAGAGTCCGTCCAGTTAAACTGGTTTGAAATAAGCCCATGGAAGACAAGGTGCTGTACTTTTATATTCTGGAGTCGTTTCCTTAAAGATAAGAAATGATCATAAATAAAACAATTGTCTTCAGCATGGCTCAGGCTCTCTCAGAATGAGGTTTTGACAAAGCTGTTTATTTTGGAGCAGGGAGAGATCAAAGAAGGAAGATTAACTGAGCCCTCTCTGGGCAGCCACTCAGTAACTTGAGGCGGATCACTGACACCCGGAGCTTTTGTTCCTGTCCCTGCAGCTTCAGAAGAAAGAAACTAGGATTTCAATGTAGTTTGGCCTTCTGTGCTGGAGCACTTACGGAATGTGTAGGGTGAGACTTAAGTGCCCCGAATGTTCTATTTTCTGCTCTGAGGAGAAGGTGGTAGAACTCTCTAAACCTAGTTAGCAGAGTTGCCTTACAAATGTAGAGCCCTTAGTCACTTTGACCCCCAGAGTGCAGTGAAGGGGGGTGCAGAGAGGGATATGATGGCATACAATTCAGTTTTCTAATGCACAAGGCAAGCACGCAGGCGCTGTTTTTCTCTCTGGCCTGGAATCTCAGCCGACGGTCTCTGCTTTGCCCAACTGCGTGTCTGAGTTGGCGAGGAGTGCCATCTACTGACCTACTTACTCCTAGGTCTCCGAGCTCGGAGTTTCCCCTTGAGGTCTCCTTTCCAACAACAATAGAGAAGGAAATTCTGAATATAGTGGAGTGTTGGGTTTCCTTTACAGTGCAGCATGTTAAAAATGATTGCCTTGCCCCAGCGATTAAGTAATTTCCTTGTGTTGCCCAGAGCATTGTATTTTAAGTGACTGAGCCTGGTCAGGTTGGTCATCTGGTTATCTTAATGTTAAAAATGAAGAAATAGAGGCAATTCTCAGGAAAGATCTGTTGAAGCTCACTTCTTACCCATGCATTATTCTAAATTCAAAGGAAAATATACCCTTTTAAAGTATTTGGTCTTTTCCAGAATGTCATGGTCCTATATCCCCAACAGGTGAACTGTTGGTAGTATAACATTTTACAGCTGAATCTTGTTCATCATGTTCATCTTGTTTATTTCATCTCATTTTTTTTGAGGTCCAAAAATTTTAAATAATAGGGCCAGGACCTGAACTTAAGTTTCTGAGCCCAAATCAGAAACTTACTAAAAGTGGACTCATTTTAAGGTCATTTTGTGTTATGGAATATGGTAGACTTTTGAACAGAACTCTGTGTGTGTGTGTGTGTGTGTGTGTGTGTGTCAGAGCAGAGAATGAAGAGCAGTAGGAATGAACATGAGACTTCGTAAATATATCCTTTACTTGGTATTTTCCTCCTTATTATTAGCTTCGGATTATAACTCACTTGGTAATGAGGTTATCATGAAAAAGACAAATTACTTTGCTTTTTATGTTTATATACATTTGTAAACACTCATCAATAAATTCAGTGGATCTCAGCGATTTTAAACAAGACCCGTTTAAAAATATTTCCCTTATAATCCTCAATTTTGAGGACTCTAATAAACCAACTGCATTTATTAAATAATAATTTGTGTCTCCTTCTAGTTCATTAAAAACCTAGCTCCCCACGGAAGCTTATAAACAGCACGCAAAACTTCCGTTCGTACCCTAAGCTGTAATCGGTTCAGATGGAAGGGCAGGCACTTGGTACTTTATCATGGGTAAACACACCATTTCTTGAGACACAGAAGATAGTCCTGCCCCTTTATTTCTTGAGTCGGAGGATCCCAAGGTGGGAGCAACCAGTGTAACTGATGGCCATCTTCATTTCCAAAGCTGCATCCAGTTAGTGGATCTGAGTAATTTTTAACTCTGAAAGTCAGGTACTAAAAAGGGCATTTGAGTGTTTGTTTTATCATCCCTAGCATGCTGAGCACTGGTAGTCATGCTGAAACAGCAGAATGAGTAAGAAAAAATTCTTGCCAGAGGGGACTATAATCCAGTATAACTCAGCTGCTGTGCATATGTGTGAGAGTGTTGTCACAAAAAAGCAGCAGCCTTGGAAGCTTCGATCAATTTCCTTATCGTCAACTTTTTTTTTTAAGTCTATTGCCCTGACTCAGCATTTCAGATAGAAGTCCTTTATTTTCCAAGAAAGAGTGAGATTAGAAGAGAAGAAAGAAAACATAGGAGAAATGCTATTTGGAAAGTGATATTATTGTATGACATTTCATGCCTAAGTGCCTTTGTTTAGGGGGCCGGTTCGCTACGAAGTGCCTGAAATCAAATTTACCAGTGTTCTCTTTGATCCCTAGATTCTTGAAGTGAAAAGTCCAATAAAGCAAAGCAAATCAGATAAGCAAATAAAGAATGGTGAATGTGACAAGGTAGGTTTCCAGGGCGTTCCTGGGAGTGCTGTAGCACTGACTAGCTTCCCTTTCCTGGTGTCTCCCTTGACCATCCGTGCTGGCTCTCCTTCCATGTCTTCATCGGAAGTGCCCCACACCCCCAAATGATGAGCACTTCTTCTCGGGTTCTCCAAGTCTCGCCTATATCTTCAGTGGGATGCGGGGCCCTTATGCTACCATTTGCCATGATGCCTGCATTGCCAAGGGGTTTTGGGGACATTGAATTGGGAGGTAAGAAAACCATGGTGGAGGATTGGGGAATCACAGCCGTAAGTGAGTGGGACACCTGATCCCAGTGTAGTGTGCTTTCCAGGTGTACGTCATGCAATCGAAATCTGACTTCAAGACTCGCTGGGGGTTAGTCTCCTGTTGTGGGCAGGGTCATAAGGTGCTTTGCGGGATCAAGGCAGGCCTGACTAAAGCTTCACCCGCCTTTCCTTTGCCTTCATGGCAAACGGCACTAGGAAAACCCATGCAGTTATGCAGACAAAGATTCCGGAGTCTGAGCATATGGAAAGAGAGGTGCGCTTCTGCCCCTTCAGGGGAGCTTTTGACAAACCAGATGCTAATTTGGACAGTCATCCCTGTCTTTCATAAGATGTTGGTGATGTTGTTAGGTATGACTGGGAAAGCCTTTTTTTTTTTTTTTAAAGAATTTGTCCTGATATAATTGGTTATGTGCATTTATACTTTCCATGTTCAAATTTAGACTTTTATTCTCCTAGTTAATTTTCTGAGATGGAAGAATTAAGAAAAAGTCTGTGCTAATACATTTCAACTCACAATTTACCATTGAGTACCCTTTCTTCCTAGAGAGGGTGTCACTGGGAGAGGGTGGGTCCGCTCCCTTGAATCTTGTTGAGAGTAAATAAGTGCAAGAATTTGCCCTTCGTAAAAAAGCCGGCTTTGTAAGGGTAACAGTTGGCCAGGAGAGACTCAGTCTGCAGGAGCCTTGGGCACTGACTCCACACAGCCTGGGGAAGGGAGCTAGAATGGGGAACCTCCAGCTGCTGCTTGTGTGTTCCTGTTTAGTTGTGTTATTTTTGGATTGCTTCCTAAAGTGGTTGTTCTTTTGGGGGATACTCTTCTCTTTCAGGCCTACCTAGATGAACTGGTAGAACTTCACAGAAGGTTAATGACGCTGAGGGAGAGACACATTCTGCAGCAGGTGAGAGAAATGCATTGTAGCACAACCGTTTCCAGAAGCTGCAAGGCCTACTTCATCCTGGGGTCGTGTCCTAGCCCCTGGAGGTCACGCCAGCCCTGCGCTGTCAGCAGGGGTGATGCCACCTGCAGAAGTATTTTGGGGGGTGGGAGGAGTGCTCGTTGCTGAGGCTACCTGGAAGTCTGCTCCGGAGCTCGGCGTGGATGATCTCCCTCGCCTGGTGTTGCAGGTGGGGAAAACCGGGTCACTAGAGGAGGCGATGGTGCTGGAATGCACGGATTCCTCCGAATCCGCTGGCTGACACTGGCCTGTGGGCTGAGGGAGGGGGAGAGTGGGAATGCAAAAGCCTTGGGGGCTAGGCTTCTAGTTTCATGAGAAAACAGTGATAAGAATTTCAGTCAAGTGTTATAAACATTTGTGATTCAATGGAGTAACCTTTTGCCAGAGCTCTTCGAAGGGAAAGAAATATTTTCCTCATTTCTCTTATCTCGTACAACATACATCTATTCTTATGAACTCAACTGTGAAATACTTGCGGAGTGGGGAAACTTCTATTAGTACAATTGGATGTTTTGTGAAGATAAGGGTGCTTTTTAATTTTACTATAGTTACAGTACATGTGTCTGTTGCATTAACAGTGGCTGCTGATAAATAACTTTTCTTTAACACCCAAAGAGAAGGTTGCGTTCTAAATTCCAGGGTGGGTTTGTAGATTAGTTCACTGTTTGAATTTTGTTTTATTACTACTTTCAAATGACTTGAAGTAGTACTTAATCTACCCCAGCTGTGTGTGGGTTATTTTTTTGTTTAATGGCTGATGGTCACTTTTATATTCTGTGTACATTTTTTTCTGAAATCTATAAATATGCACTCTCAAACCTGCCAAGTTGCCTGATTTGTCTGATAAGGTTTTTTTTTTTTTTAACCCTTCTAGAGTTTCAGATTTAAACGAAACTGTTACAGATCTAGGATTCTTAATTGGGACGAGTTGCATTTCTTGCATTTCCCTTTAAGCGAGTATGGGTAAGGGAGCCGGATTGGAGTGGTTTACCCTAAGAATTACCCTAGTCCTCTGCTAGTATCTTTCTTCAACGTTCTTTAGAAATGAAAATTGTTCAGCTTGCCATTTACCAATTACGTGGGGTTAATTGACTGAATGGTGATGGTAAATCTATTAGCTGATATTCCCATCCCTTTCTATCCCTTTTTAAACACCAGCTCTGAACCACTGTGGAGCAGTTGTCCAATAAAGCTATTAATGCACAAGCCGGGTCCAAGTAGCGAGTCTCGCAGGAGAGTGAAACAGATGTTTGGGCAGGGTTGGGACACCTTCACAAAGAAAGCCCAGCCAGTGAGTGGAGGAAGGAGGCCTTTGGCAGGGTCTTACCTTGGGGTGTCATTGGCATTCCCGATTTCACATTGTCCCTTAATTTGACCTTTGAAAGAATCGTGAGGGAAGGTGGCTTACTCGAGAATTCTAGCGAAGTGGATTACTTTAGTGTCCTAGAGGGGGAGAGTGATGGCTATGAATTTTTAGCCTGGCATCAAGGCGCTCCAGGACACACAGCGTTTCAGCCTAATTGCATTCCCAGGCCGGTTGAAAGCTCTCAGTCTTTGGCCTTTTGCCTTGTAATGCAGCTGAGGCTTGTGATTATGATACCATGATGCATGTACTGTCACGGTTTACTGCTTAATTAATTCCTATTGTAAAACATAGCACTATTGAGGACTAATGTTATTCTCCACCTCGAGAGCTGCTCATCTCGCGGAATGCATTCCGCAAAGTCGACGTACTCTCCGCCATGCGGACCTGAGCACCTGCGACGATATTTCTGGTGAGGCCAGGATCACATCCGAAGTCTTCTAGTATTAAACACATCCTATCAAAAACTCTGGTCTGACAGTTTTATTTGGCTCACAAAAAGTGGTTAATGTCTTTGTTTTACTCTGGGGACACCCAGCATCTAGCTTAATGAGCAGAAAGCCCTGGATCAAGAGAGCCTGTGTTCTTCGCCACTTTCCCTTAAGGTAAAAATACAGTACAGGGGATACAGTCAAACCCAGAGATCTGAGTACCGAGGACGGACTAATAATTGGATTTTTCTTCAAACTGCATTCCACCTTTATTTGGAAAGGGAGATTGAGCATTTCTCACCTTCCCCAGCAATTGAGCTCTGAGTCTGGGTTTGGCATTTTAGGATGAAGTAAAAGCTCTAAGAAGAACCAGGGCTTCCTTAGAAGACAGGTTAACAGTTTAGATAACAGCTACTATACTTTTAAAATTGTCTTCAGGAAGATGGGAAATGAGTGGTATGTTAGAGTATTCCTTCTCACATCATGGAGAACCCTCCCTGAGAAGTGTTCTGCTGAAGATTATCTCCATCTTGGGAAATTGCCTTCATGTTACCGAACCCCTTACAGCCAGGATCCTGATGGCCTGCCTCCTCCCCCAGGGGAGGGCCCATGTGGTCCCTCCGTAAACAGCACTTCCCTGTCCGTAGCCCCCGCGATTCTACAGGAAGACCTAACATCTCCCAGACCTGAATCCACTGCAGGCAGCAGTGGTTAAAGCAAAGCCTGTTCATTACTTCTCTTCACTGAAAGAGCTGCTTTTGGGCAGAAAGAACTCTGATTTTTAAAGAAATATAATTAGACTAGAAATAATGCATCCACCTCTTTATAATTAAAAACCAGGGTTGGGGAAAGAGCCATAGATTTAACAAGTGGACCTTACTTTGTTTTTAAACAAACAAACAAAAAAGGCAGCCTGCCATGGTACCCCCTAAAAGGCTTACGTGACAGGAAATAACCCATCACAAATGTTTTCTCCCCATAACCGTGATGGGAAGAATGAGTTGTGCAGTTGAGATACTCTTCCTTTTCCACTAAGTATCTACACCATGTACCCTTGCCTTTTCTTATCTACAGCACTCTGTCTTTTATTATCCTTATTTGGGGGGAGGTATTCCTTATTGCAGGATGACGGGGGCTGACAACAGCAAGGTAGAGCCCCGCCACACGGGCAGAGCAAGGCGGTTCCTATAGCGAGGCAGAGAGGCATCCTTCGGGGACCAGTGGGGTGTTTTTAGGCTTTGGGGCTTGTGTCATTGGAATAAGGCATGTTAATGCCGCGCTTCTGATGTTCTCACTATCAGGATTCCTGGAAAGGAACCCACGTTTATTTTTCTTTATGAAGTCTTTACTTAATTGAGGACGTGGGTACATGCTCTAGTAATTCGAGTCATTAATGCCGTTCCCTTTGGCAAATGGTCCCGAACGCCCCGACTGCTGCTGCTGCTATTAATACTACTTTAAGGCTGTCTCTGCGTCTACCTCGATGTATTCTTACAAGCGCCCATAAAAATATGGGGCTCATTTAGTGAGATTGATCGGATCCCCTTCATTTCTTTGTGTGTTTGCAGGAGTTGGGGGGGACGCGGGGCCGCATGTGGGGGAGGGAGGCGGCCTGCCATCCGAGCACTGGAAACCTACCGGACAGTCCGATGCACCTGAGACACCCCCGTTTCCTAGTGGGCAAGTGGGGCTATTTGCTTTAGAATCAAGTGTCTTTTTCTACAAGGTATTTTTACTGCTCTGGTTTCTACGTATTGTTAAGTAATTAGTCAGCAGCTATATTGAGTCACAGAAAGCTATCTTCTTAAAGGAGTGAGTTACCATTTCAAAGGGAGAATCTAGGATTATCCTTTACCCCCACATTGTGATGTAACTACTCTCCTTCCTCTCCTGTCCTCCCTGCTCTCTTCCCTTACCCCTGCAACTTTCATTATAATTGTTTTTTTTTTTTAATTCAAGTAGGCCTTTTCTGAGTTTTAGCTTCTGGCATTTTCCCTGCTTCATTTGTTTTAGTGCTAATGAAATGGCTAACAGTCAATGAGGGGAGGTGGAAAAAGCGCTGGGTCTGATAGTCCATGTGCTGTAGTTACCTCCCAGATCATTAAGGATACATTTATATTTATACGGTAATCATAATCATGTTGCCCTGATCTGTGTAGCAATTTAGTTTATAAAGAAGCTTTATTTATCCTATTATCTTATTTGATCCTTTGCACAACCCTGTGTACTAGAACAGGAGTCATCATCCCCATTTTGTAGGTGAAGAAGAAATGGAGGCTCAGGTTATCATGTTCTGTGCAGTGTCCTTCAGATAGTGAGCTGAGTCAGAACTGATACACGAAATCCAGGAGTCTGTTCCGGTTGCTTGGGCGCTCCCCTCCTGGCCAGCTCGTTGGGGAGAGAGGTCACACTCTGGGAGAATTGTTATTGGCTTTCACTGTGTACGTTGAAAGCCTATCTCTTTCTGTCCTGAAGATTACACATATTCCCTAGCCCTATCGTATTTTTTTATAGTATCACAAAAAAGATAATTTGCTCTGGAAACTACTGTTAGTATGTCTTTAGCATCAGTTGAATTAAGTATTTGATTGCCTTGAAAAGTTTGTGTGTGGGTTACTTACCAAAGCTCGGTAACTAATAACTGATAAACAAGTGTCCATTTTAGATCTTTTAGTGTTAATAAGCTCTTGCTTGATAAGTTCTTATCTTATGTGAATATAGTACTTTAACCATAATGGGGAACACCCTTTCTGGTAGTCTCTTGATGCATGAGCTAGAGCTAGAAGCCTGGGTCCAGTGGTTTAAAGTAAGTAAGAGGTCACTGAGGACATAAACTCAATGCTGTCCTGATCTTCCATCTTTCCCCTCTTGCACTCATCCTCTTGAGGGGAAGATAGGTTTCCATCTTTATTCCAGACAGGAAGGGGGGGACAGAGACCAGAAAACACATACTCATGGTCTACAACCTTTTCAGAAATGGTCCTGAAATCCCAGTGACTTCTGACAAATAAGTAGGAAGTAGCAGTATCTGCCAAATGCTGCAAGTGGGTCTGGGGAGGCAAGTGTTTTAGCTGGGCTTGTGGCTACTTCCAGAAAAATCAGGCTTCTATTCGTTAAAAAAAAAAAAAAAAAAGGGAAGGATAAAAGGATAATAGGTAGGCAGTTTGCTGTATCAGTCATGATGATTTCACAGTGAGAGTAATTTGTTTTATGATGATCCCATAGTTCTATTTGTAAAAAAGAGTTCCAGACATTGAATAAGGCAATAGCCGCTCAGTCTGGAGCTGGGCGATTAATTGGGTTGGGGTTCAGTATATCTTTTATGCTTCTGTGGAAGTCAAATATGTCAGGAATGGGGAGCACATTTTCTGTTGAGAGCCATTTACACATAGGGAATAGTTCACAAATTTACCATTTTTTAAAGAAAACTAATTCTAAGAAGAGAGGGTCAGAAGTTTCCTCTCTGCTGTTTGCCACCTGAAATTAGGTAATCTGAAACTCTGTTGAATAAATAATAGGCTAAATAATTAAAATTGTTCTCTGTTTTAAGGTGAACTAAAGAGAATGAGAAGCAAGTGATAGGAGGGGAGTAACAGACAACTAAAAATAAATAAAAGAGTTTGCCCATTTTCTCTGTGCGAATATTTTCTTTCATCCTGATGTTTTTTTCTCTCCCCTACAAAGCTTGCTAAAATTACCCCCCTCCATCCCAGTTTACCCACAACATACATCCCTCAAGTCCATGCTACCTCGGCACAGCGTCCATTTCTGATAAAATTGAGTAAGATAAGAATGGAAAGACACTGACATGATAAAAGATTCTCTCAAACCAATGACCAGCCTCGTTCTTAACACTGCAACCTTAGAAGTCTCCTCTTGAAAGCCAAGGCAAGACAAAGCAGTACCGCTGCTACTACGAGAGTGGGAGCCCATACGGGAAGAAATGAGGCAGGACTAGGCCACACGAGGAGACAAAGGTTTTTTCTTTTTATAGATACTCATACCCCCAGATATCCCAGGGACTAAACGGGACACGGCTGTAAGTAATAAACACAGGTTTTTAATCATTTTGTTGCGGTATAACAAAGTGTACAGCTAGCTGAATTTTCACAAAGCGAATGCATCTTTGTAACCAGCACCCAAATCCAGCAACAAAACAGGTCCAGCCCCCTTCCTCTAGTTACTACGCATGGTCGTCAGGGGCTGGGATTGTAGATGGTTTCTCTTTTTCCCTTTGTGGGTTTTGTACTTTCTAAGTTTTCAATAACATAATCAGAAAATGATTATTATATGTGTGTGTGTGTACTTTATAAGGAGTTTTGTTATTCCTAGGATGGAATTTCCTTACATCTAGTAAGTCAAGTCACTATCCATTGAGTAACTATTTTTTAAAAGGGTCTTGAAATTGTATCTCCCCCTAACCACCCTTACAGTAAAATAGTCTGTTGATGACTTGAAAGGAGGAATCAGTTTAAAGGCTATGAAAGAGGAGAACAGGTAATCAGCTCTGATAGAGGATTTCAAGGGGTTAATCGTCCTTTGGCTTTACCAAATTGGCTAAGGGATAAAGTTCCGTGCCAACAGGGCATAGGACCCTCTTGCTATAAAGGAGAATATTAATCTCTTGGTTCCATATTTGATACCATCCTCCCCTCTCTCTCTCCCTTTGCCTTGTGATGTCCACTGCTTATTGCCCAATCTTTGTCTTCTTTACTTCCCTAGATCGTGAACCTTATAGAAGAAACTGGACACTTTCATATCACAAACACGACATTTGATTTTGACCTTTGCTCGCTGGACAAAACCACAGTCCGTAAACTACAGAGTTACCTGGAAACATCTGGAACATCCTGAGGATACAACAACTGGATGCATCAAAAACTATTGTTTTTTTTTTTTTTTGGTTGTGATTTTTTTTTTGTTTGTTTATATGAAAACACTCAGAATGATGCAACCAAAAGGGAAAAAATAAAAATCAAACAACCTTCAGCTTTATTTTTCTTTAAAGCCAGTCATCATCTCTTGATAAAGGAGAGGTTAAGCAAACCAGCCTCAGCGGACCACTCTTCTCTCCAAGGAAATCCCCGGGAAGAGTTAGCCTGGATAGCCTTGAAAACAAATCAAACACAACACAAGAAAACTTAAAGAATGTGTATGGTATCATGTATCTCTCTGTCTGTGGTGGTTCATTCCACAGGACGAATGCATATTCAACACACTGCCTTATTACATAACTGATCTATTTATTATCGCATACAGATATTCTAAAGTCGTTGAGGGAATGACACCACAAGACATTATAAGTACTTGGTCCCGCGGATGCTCTTTCAATGCAGCGCCCTTGCCATCCCAAGCCCAGTGACCTTACTCGTATACCGTGCCACTCTCCACCAACTTTTCCAAGTCCTTTTACTCGTTGCAGTCTGTTATTTGCCACCTTTTGTTTTTCCAGTTCCAGGACACAGGTAATCAACTGGGGGGACCAAATTGCCACCCTGATTTTCTTCTTTGTGGTCTTTCTCCTGAAAGTTGGGGCCCAGCCCTTGGCTGTATCCATATAATGATCTTGGACCATGGTAGAAAATGCACCAAATAGGATCATATGAATTGTTGTCTAGCCTTAGTCAATAAACCTGTAGGACTTTTAAACAAGTGTACCTGTAAACGTCCTGCATCCAGCACTGTTGAGCTATCATCAACATCCTTGTGTCTGTTTTACTGTTCTAATATTAGATAAAGACGGAAGTAAAGGCATTCCACAGGATCATCGTTTAAAGAAAAAAAAAGAATTCTGGTTCTGTTTTCTAAAGAAATGTTGTAGAAATTCTTAATTTGGATCTATTTATTAGTAAGAGTTTCAGCCTTCTTCAGATGCCAGTGTGTTATCCATCTTTACCATAAAACCTGGAATAAGAGATTTTTGTTCACATATGATCCTCTTAGACTCTTTTATATTTGGAAAATTAAAATCTTTCTCTGGGGGAAAATTCTTGGTTATTCTGCCATAACAGATCATGTATTAACTTGTAGATTCAGTGGTTCGATCCTGTTTAGTCACTTGCTTATGTTTCCAGAAGGATTTCTTGTATTGGTGAAAATAAAGATGGTTGGGGGGGGGCTATTTTTGTTCTTGATGTACCCTGTTTTAAAACTAGAAGTCTGTCCTGTGGCATGCAAAAGAAAGCGAATTATTTTTAAAAGAAAAAAAACAAAAACTCAAAGTCCTTTTGGTGTCATTATTCCATCCTCTCCATAAATGGAGATATGCCAAGTGAGAACAGCTCATCTTCCAAGTTTTTGCTAGGAACTCAACCGAAAAGAAGGAAGATGAAGAAATACTTCTGGATCCAAAGGTTCATTCACTGGATCAGCCTTAAGAAAGCCTCTATGTGTGCGAATAGACCAGTCTCTAGGCTCTCCCTTGTTTATTCCCGTGCCAGATGCTGTCTTTTCATACAGAGATTAACTAGTGTCTGTACAGAAAATGGTCTTTCCAGACCCATTCTTTTGGGCAGTAACGTAAATGCAGATTGATAATGAAGTTATTTCTGCATTTTAAAAAGGGGATTTTTTTTTTACATTGTTTTTTTCTATCCAAAGACACTATTTTTTCCTTTAAAAAATTATAATACAGCCATGCTCCTTGTAAATTACTTCTGAAGCGTCCTCCCCAAGGACAAGTGTACTTTTTTTGGTAATGTTACGATTCTTGATGGTTGGCATGAACAGTCCTTGAAGCATTTGTTGTGTGTCCTCTGCTCAATGTTTAACTCCAGAGAAACTTTTGGAGTCATTGTGGACATTAGGTGACTGATGTGTGTGGTTTTAGGTGTGGTTTTAGTTGTGTTTCGTTTTTTTAACTTTGCGGATGAAAGGGGAGGGTATGCTTACATGAATTGTTTGCAAAATTTAGAAATCTTTAAACATTTCTAACTGCTAATCCACATATTCTCATTAAGCCAGAAATGGATGTGGTTTAACTAAAATATCTGTGTAGTGTAACTAGAAATGTATATATGTAGTTGAGGCCATTTTTATTTTTGTAACTAAGTTGTGCGGTAATTATCTGACAGTGTGAAGATTTTTCTCATTCCTCTGACCACTTAACCAGGAAACTAGGTAACATAAGCAACCAAACAAAAAAGGACAATGAGAAGGGAAGCTATTACAGTGATAAACTTTAGACCTAAAATTTAGGCAATAAAGCAGATGTCTTCAGAATATTGTCAGAATGGAAGTTTGTATATTAATAACAAAATTCAAGAAAACTTACCCATCCACTAATCCTCATCGAGACAGCAAAATGAGTTTTCCATCAAATTTCAATAGAGTGAGGGTCACATTGTTGATTTTTTGCAAGTTGTATTCTTACTCTTACCGAATCTTTAAATGCGGAAATAATAAATCCCCTTTCAGTTGATTTCAAATAGTTATACTTCTCTTCAGGTAACCCCCTCAGTTCTGCCATGTTTATAAACACCATTGAAACCTATTAAAAAGTATATTTGGTACATGTGTTTCCTGATGGTGGCTTTGGTTTTTTTTAAGCACAAAGGGAAAATGGCAGGGTTTAATTTCTTAGATAGGTTTCAAATAAAATCAACTGGGTGAGTGTGAATATGATTTGAGCCAGCCAGAGTCTGAGAAATTTTCTTTACATTTTCCTCCAGTACTTTGAGGGGCGAAAGATATATGTACAGAACATTTTCCCCCCTTATAAGTGGGCTTGCTTCTGGTTTTGCAGCAGGATTATGTATGAGAGGGGATGCTTCCCCTAGCATAGAGCAATTATGTCAGCAACAAAAATGTCCACCTTTCCCTCTACCTTTATGCAGACAAAGAGGTGTGTCTATATATGCTTGTGTATTGTGTCAAAAAGTAGGGAGAAGTGTAAAAACTTAAGATCGGGGATAAAAACTCTAAGAGAAAAAATTCCTAAGAGTGTTCTGAACATTTTTAAATTGCTAAGCCAGTCTCTCTGATCGGAATAATTACTCACCTTTTTGTGGAAAGAGCCAATGAAATTGGTTTTCTTGCACTAACATGTTTCTCCCACCGAAAAAATGTTTCTGCTCATACCTTTTACAAACCCAGCTAACCTTTTAGAAAGACAGTTCACAGTTCGGGCCTGCATGACGTCCCACGTACCGTGCGTTTCAAACCCCACACATTAACAATAGTTAACAATGGTTTACGAGAGACTTTGCCCTTAAATGTTTTAACTGTACCCAGGTAACGGAGTTGGATGTCCGGTGCTGGAAATGGTCAGCGTTCGTCTTTGGTGGCTTGTGTTCATTTCTCGCACTTTGAAAGCGATCTGTATGCGCATTGCGTCCCGCCTTTCTCGTTTTGTGTTCTAACGCTGTGTACAGCACACACGCACATGCTCATATCCTAAAATGTTGCTTCAGACTGTGGCTCTCAAGTGGGGACTCTGATGTAGAGACAACTCCAGCTGCAGTGAACGTTGAGCCCCTTTCCCATGGTTTAGTTTAATCTTGGGCTGGAAGTCTACATCTTTGACCCCTTTTGTTTTACATGATGCTTTTGATCACATAGTCACTGCCGTCCCTGGATATTGCTTGTAAAGATGCATTGAAGAAGTCAATTTAAGAGGAAGACAAAGCCACCGCTGTCTGTAAACTGTAAATATGGATTTTGGCACTTGTACTCCAGTATCTGCAAATAGAGTTATGATGGAAATGCTGACAGATCCTTCACGGTGGCCAGAGCTACTGTGCGGTTCAAAAATAAATGAAGGAAAAATGTATTCTTGAGACTAACAGTGCAAGGCCAACACATTTTCTAAATCTGTCAGTATCTTTTTTAATGGAGTGTGTATGTGTAGTTATGTTGAAAGATACACTGTGTATGTGTGTGTAGATGCTATTATGTGAACTACAAGGCATTCGTAAGATGTATTTCCCATCTCTAAAACCCATGTTGAAATATAAGTACAGATTGACAGAAATAGGTGTTTTACTTAAATTCATATTTAATCTACTGTGGCTCCATGTTCTTTACAATTGTTAAGAGTCATTTGACCAGAGTTTGGTTTTCGTTTTGCATACAGGGGAAAATGAGCCCTTGGCCTTTCTCAAGAAGTGATGCTGGTCCTGGGAAAGAATGGACAGATCAGAACCATCTGAGGGCACAGTCCTGCCCCCCATTCATATCTTTGAGTCCCCGGGGTCTAGCACCATTTTCTGTGTCCTAAAACCAGTCATTTTTCAAGCTCTGCAGAGACTGGGCAAGACACGGTGGGGCCCATTCTTAGAATAAACCAGGTTCCTTGTGCGTGGCATTTTTTCTCTTTCCCCCTATTTCTCTGGAAGGTTTGGTGCCTAAATTAAACAATGTGCTATCATTAGACAAAGTCAGTCCATCAAAGGCTCTGCATTTACTTTAGCAGCAAGAAATGCTACCTTGATTAGACAGGAAGGAGAAACTACTTCAAAGAGAATAGAATACTTTCAGTTTGGCAGATGACCCAGGACTTGGATATAATGCTCTAGTTAAGAGGAAAGAGACTTCACAGCAAATTTGAGAAAGTCCCCTTATCTTCCGGCTGACAAGCCACGGTGATTATAGTGGACTGCCTTGTATGCTATCAACTAGGAGCTGATCTTAGGTGTGGAAGCGTCAGGCCCAGATGCGCTTGGCTGGTAGCTGAGCTTTCTAGTGACCGTGCTCGAATTGGACTCATCTCTTCCCTTGCTTCAGCCTAGATAGATACTGATTTGTTGACTTTCAAATCATGGCCTTGCATTTTCCCCAGTGAGGAGAGAGTCAAGATAGGCAGCTTGGGCGTGCTGAAGACCACTCCGGATGCCGTCTCCAAGCACTCACTCACGAAGTGTACTGAGCCACCGTCTGCCCCAGTACATTTGTTCTACCAGCTCTCTCCGAATTGTGCTCCCGCCTGGATAGGCAAGGGGTCCTGGAGAGAGCTGGTAACTCCCCCAAGGCTGACGCCCGGACCCGTCCGCCTGGTAGTCCGGAAACATGGTGTCCCAAACTAATGGACTTGTTTGTTCTGATTAGTGGAGCAACTAAAGGGTATTTTATGGGTTTCCTTGCCCGGATACCACCCAAATAGAAAATCCTGAGCACATTCCAGGGCTTCCGCTTTCTCTGCCAGGTAATAGTATCCACACCTTCCTGTTTACGTGGTCCCCTTTTGTAGCAGCATTTCCAGGCTTTTCCAGAGGTTGTTAACTTGCCCTGGGCGGTCAGCTTAGCTTCTTGGTCTTCATTTCTCCCTTAATTAAAGGAGAGTAACCAATAGGGTTCCCAAGGGCGAGGGAGAGAAATATATGACACAGACTAAAAGACGTTTCAGCAATTATAACTGGGCCCTAGAACTGTTAAGTAACAACAGAAATAGTCTACCACCTAAATGGGAAGGCCGCTGAGCCCACTTTTATCATCACTCAGGGCACTGGGCAATCTGCACAGAATAGATGGCCCCAAGGGGCGGGGGAGGTAAAGGCAAAGCTGTTTGCTCATTTTCCCCTCGTAATCATGTCTTCCACCACATGCAGCCCCCACCACAGAGTTCTGAAGTTTCAAAAGGGTAGAAAAGGATAAATCCAGGCCATTAAAAGAAAATAATCAAAGCTATTGAAAAGATAAAACAAATGAGTTGCACTAAAAGGGCCGTCTGTGCAAGTAATAAGGTTGAAATAGTGATACTGATTTCCTAGCCCAACAGCATTCCTCACACATGTGGTTTGTGTATCCACGTCTGGGTGGGTGGTCTGGTGAGAAGTGCTAAATGCAGCAAGATGGCTTAGTTTTTGAGCAGTGGAGGGAAGCTTTGGGGACAGGCTCAGCCCGTGGCATCTATAGTCCCTGCAACATAAAGAGGCTTTCCTTTTGCTTTGTTCCAGGAGGGAAAGTTTTAACTTGGCTTATTCATTTAAATATGAGTCTCTATTCTGCACAGAATCAATCAAAGGGTAGGAGTTTTTTGTGTGTGCGTGGTTTTCTTTTTTTTTTTTTTTAAAGCACCTCCTTGTCCCTCATCCCAGCCCTAGAGATGTGTGGCATAGAATGGAATAACTCTCCATTTGTTCTAATTTATTCCCTGAGTCCTAGGCAATTATAAAAACATCTCCTTTGAAAGTGATGCTGTTTTCAATAACACCTCAGTTCTAGATAGGACAGAAAAGAATATTAAAGGTACGTGTTATGAATATAGTTCCCAGACAAAAGCTGACGGAAGATGGACTCCCCCAAAAGCACAGTTATGTTAATGAGAATGATAAAAGAAGTCCACTCAGTTCAAGGGTGGGGGGAGACTTGTTTAAAGAGACTTGTTTCTACTAAGAAAACATGGCACCTGTTAGTGGCTTTTGACGGACATGAATCATTGCTGACTCATGTCTGAAGACAGGTTGCTTCGTGAATACTCAGAATTGGCAGAGGCTGTGATTTTTATTTTGACCGTCAATCATTTGGGTGATAGGTCATTGGTTTGCACACTACAATATTTGTTTACAGATTTATTACCTGTCTCCCCCGCTAGAATGTAAGCCCCATGAGGACAAGGACTTTTCGAGTTTACTGATGGCCCTCCAGGCCTAGAACAATTCCTAGACACACTAAGTGCTCCTGTTAATTGAACAAAAATGTGGGAGCATTTTGTAAACATTCACCTCTTAAGACATGTCATGAAAAAAGGTTTTAAATTTGACAAAACTGCCCAGTAAATGACCCTCCACTGTATGTTCATGACATGCTACTGAATTCAGTCTCTGGGGAAGCCCTATGTTCTGACAACAACCAAACTTGTTTAACCTTATTTAATGCAGTATTGCCCAAATTGTGTATCACCCAGCAGTAGTTACACAAGATAACAGCAGTTTTCCTTCTAAGTTCCTTGATCGAAATAGTTTATATTTGAGGTTTGTAACATAGACTGGGAGCTTACAGGTTCAGAGAAGGAGCACACAGCTATTAATATCCCCAGAAGTGGCTTTCTGGGTTAGGTGACCATTTAGCTTATTGTTGAAACTGGAACATTTTTGAGAATGAGATGGGACACTTAATAATTATCCCAGGACAACATGAGCAAACCCAGGCTGTCTTTGTTGCAAACCAGGACACGCGGTCACCCTATTTTTAAAGAACATACTTTGGAACATGCCGAACTGAAAATCCATCCTTCTGTTTCTTTATCACTTAGGTATGTGCACAATAATGATAAAGGGGGTTGGGTTGAGCTGTTTCTGGTGATAGGAGAGTCGCCCAAGGTAGGGGCAGGCCCTTAGGATCCAGACTGTAAAGGGCGTTTTCAGTGTGGCTCAGGAGCCTTGGTAGTTGAAGGGGTCCCTGGGCTATACCTCACATCCCCACCACCGCCCCCACCACTGTCCCCACGTGAGCCATCGGTTCTTTCTATAGCTTGTGCAGGGAGGACCCATTCCTTGTATTGGGTCCCTGTCCCGTCCCCAGAGCCTGCTGCCTGTTGAGGGTGTGGTGTCTTTCTGCACAGGGTAACAGACACCTAGCCTGGGGCTGCTACCTCTTCATGGTCAGCTGCGGAGTCACCCTGAGCAGCCCGTTGCCGGAGCTGCTCAGTGGGCAGGTTCTCTCACTCACTGGTGGAGCATGTTCTGGAATTCTGCTGCTCTCCACTCTGTCTCCAGGTCCTGCTACCTGATATCCTTTGATATTTTAGTGGTCCCAATCCAGGTGGGCACAATTTCTCACATAGATAAACACTCAAAAAATGTTGAATAAATGAATAAATCTCTTGCCTTACATTGATGTCATTCTCTACTGCCTCTTTCTCCAAAATTATGTCTTAGTCTGCTACTGAAGGTAATGTATAGTGTGGTGACAAAAATCAGACACAGAAAAGCTTGACTTTGAATCCCAGATCTGCCACTCCTAGCTCTGTAAATTGACCTTTCCCAAACCTCGGTTTTCTCGTCTGTGAAATGGACTGAACAACGTACCTCTGTTTGAAGGCGTTTAGAAGACTGGATGTTTGGAGAGTGCTCGGCACAGTGTGCCTGCTCTACAGTAAAGTGCTCAGTGCATGGTAGGGAAGTTAACTTCTGTTGGGAGTCTGATGAGAACCTTCTATTCTCTTGGTGGAGGATTCTGCCAACACATGAGAGTGTCCTGGTGCTGTTTGCCATTCGGGCTCAGGTGTCTTCATCCTAACTGGCAGCGTGTTGCAGCGTGCCCGATACCCTCACAGCCATGGTCGTTGGCCGTCCTCATGCATACCTTCTTGCAGGTCCTCAGCTACGTAACCAACTGCTACCTTTAAAGCGTTTTCAGCCCGTGGGGAGGAAATGAAGCCAGAAGTAAAACATCACAGTTTTCAGGTCTCTTTTTGGCCTCAGAGCCAGGTCACATAAGACAGAATTGAACACATTTCTACCTGGTGAGTTCAGTTGCTAATGATAATGTTGGCAAACCTGAAGTCATAGGTTCAAGCCCCTTGGGAGCCCCTTGCAAGGCTGCAAACTTACAATCCTACACAACCATGCCCTGAGTGTCCTGGGTCATATAAGGACAGGGGGACAGCATGCCCTTCCAAACATGACTTCATAACATCTTCTGAAGGTGGTCATTGTGCAGCATAAGCATCATCGTCCTCACACAACTGCGGCTTGCCATTTTGGTGAGGGGTATTTGGATGGGAGGCCAGCTCTTGCTAATGTTGGCCGTTTCACCTGGAGTGAGCGATGGTTTGTGACCTTGGTTAGCCAGACATGCTAATCTATTACCATGTAGACCATGTAGACCTTTAGAATGATACATTTTTTTTTTTTTTTTAAGGCAAGCGTGTATGCCATGGAGAAGTGGCCATTGTTATCCTGTGATTTGATTTACAGCAAAGATCTCCATAACTCTTATTTCAGCAACGTGCTCTTTTAAAAGCATGCCATACTTTCAATGGGGTACTGTTGGCCATGTCACTTTGTCAGGTACCCAGTGCAGCCCAAACTATGTTGAAATGCTACTCTTAGTCCCTGTATTTTTCCCCTTAAATAATGGCATGATATATTACCTTCCTATTGCTCCTATAACAAATGACCACAAACTGGTGACTTAGAACAACACATTTTTTTTTTTTCTCTCTCCAGGGCTCTGCAATGGGTCTCCCGGAGCTAAAATCAGAGTGTCAGTAGGACTGCATTCCTTCTAGAGGTTCTTGGGGGAGAGGAGGGGGCGGGAATCAATTTCCTTGCCTTTTCTAGCTTCTAGAGGCTGCCAGCATTCCTTGGCCCATGGCCCCTTCCTCCTTCAAAGCCATCAGTGTGGCTTCCTAAACTCTCCCTCTGACCCTGACCTTCTGCCTCCTCCTTCCTTTGATGGGTCTTGTAATTACCTTTGAACCACCCAGATCATCCTGGATAATTTCCTCATCTCAAAATCCTTAAATAACCATGATCATAGCTGCCTCTTTGTCATTTAGGGTAATATAGTCACAGGTTTGAGGGATCAGGATGTCATTATCTTGGGGAGACTGTGACTGTGCCTGTCACAGATGGGGAGACGCCAGTATTGAAATCCCCATCATTTTGGAAATATAAATAAAGCCTCCTTAAATTGCTCAGAACTTCTTTGCCCCCATTAAACATTAAAGCAATTTTGCGACTAGTTCCAGTTGTTCATGGTGTCCTATTGTGATGATGACTGTGGTGGTTTTTTTCAGAAACTGGGGAAAACTCCACAGCGAGCTACCCTAGGAGGTTATTTAAGGTTTCAGCTGCGGTGATGGAAATTCAGTCGGTCGTCCGACAGATATTTCTTGAGTGCCCACCATGTGCCAGCCACTCTCTTGAAGAGCTGGTGAAAACGCAGCAGCTGTGGCGACAGGATCTCCTTTCCATTTTGCTGGGATAGAGACTTCTTACTCCCGAGCAACAATGTCATCATGTGGTTAGAACTTCTTTGAAGCTATATGGAAATCCTTTGCTGGCAGGCACACTGAACAGCCTTTCCGGGCTCTCAGCCTTCTTATTCCCATTGCTGATGGCAAACTTAATCTGATCTGAGTTTCACAAGCTTTTTAAAGGATAGCCCTGAATAAATAGTTCAACTTCAAGCAAATGCATGGGGAGCAGTCTGGAGTGCCTTGCAGTGTCTGTCACAGGGTTGGTATAGAGTTGCTCCTTGCTGCTCTGGTTTGTTGAATAAAGATGAAACCCAGTGACCTCAGGGGGGCTTGGACCAGCTACTCTTCCAGAGGTCCCTGATTCAATTTTTCTTGTTTTTTGTTTTTTGGTTTTTTTTGAAGCAGGCTCCCCACCAAGTAGGGAGCCTGATGTGGGGCTCGATCCCACGACCCTGGGATCATGACCTGAGCCAAAGGCAGACACTTAACCAACTGAGCCACCCAGATGCCCCCGATTCAATTTTTCTGCACAAGGTCTTGCATCTTGGGATTTTTTAAAAAAGATTTTATTTATTTATTTGTCAGAGAGAGAGAGTACAAGCAGGGGGAGCAGCAGGCAGAGGGAGAGGGAGAAGCAGACTCCCTGCTGAGCAGGGAGCCCGATGCGGGGCTCGATCCCCGGACCACAGGATCATGACTTGAGCCGAAGGCAGACGCTTAACTAACCTTGCCACCCAGGCGCCCCAAGGATATTGGGATTTTTCAGTGCCCCTCAGACTATTCTGGTGTGCAGCCAGGGTAGGAGCGTAAAAAAATTAAGTCCCAGGTTCCACTGCTAGTGATTTTGATTCAGTAGGCCTAGAGCAGGGGACACGAATCCCCATTATTAAAGTTCCTCTGGTGATTCTAATACACAGCCAAGTTTGGGGGCTACCATGTTAGTATCAATCTTCTGGCACTTTCAGATATCCTAATTCTGCTTCCCAGGAGTCCAGGATGCTAACGAGGGACTTGTTAGGAATACGGATTCCTGGGCCCCATCTCTAGCCCAGGCTTCCTGACGCAGACTCGGGCCTGGGCCCAAAATGCTGCATGTCCAGCGTGTACTCCAGACGAGGAGACACTACCTAGCTGTTTAGGATCCTGAGGCAAATGACTTCAAGCTGTGCCTTTACTTACATTGAGCGGTGTAGCCCACACACCTACCCTCAGTCCTGACATCTGGCTGATTTGCTCTTGGGGCCAATATCCTGGGGTGGCTTGGTGGCGTACGAGGGACGGGGCATTCCCGAGTAGCACCGAGTACTTTGGTTCCTGAGTGATTATCCTGACTCTCTGTGGGTTGAGGGCTGCCTGGAAAGTGATGTTAGTTCCCAGTTAGGTCATGTGTTATCAGTAAGAAAGGGGAAAGGGTGTTCCAAAGAGCTGTGCATAGAAAGAGGCAAATCAGATGCAAATCCATCTGGATAAAAATAACCCAGAAGTACTTAAGAATGCACCAATCGAAATTTCCCTGAAGGAGACAAGATGTTACCACTGAAGGCTTTAGTCTGTTCTGATCTCGCCAACCTGCACCCAGGATAAACTTTTAAAGTTTCTTTTACATAATCAAATTTGTTAGCAATTCTAGTATAAAAAGATAACTTTAATCTTCTTGTTTTAGTTTATGAATGCATTATTTCCTCATGTCTTTGCTTAGTAACCAAGGTCCAAAAATGGTTTCCCCGAAATTATTGCACCTTCTCCCTTCGGTGGCGTATAGTAGCTTTGTTAGCCTCCATGTGACTCACAGTTTGGATTTTCAGGTGCAAGAATTTTTGTCCAGGGATATCCAAGTCCTCTTTACAGGTGGTATTCAGCACATTACATAGTCAAATCATCAACCCATCGATCATGTCCTTACACCCAACTGATTTGTAAAAACTCAGAGTCATTTGCCATGCAAGGAGTCTCCATGGTCTGAGGGTTCCTTTAGGTCATAAGTCAACCCTGCAGAGATTTCGGCTTAGGTTTGGATGTATTCTCTTCTGTGGACCAAAAGTGATAGTGAGCATGAATAGAATTTTATTTTAAGTCATTCTACTTTTTTTTTTTTTAAGATTTTATTTGAGAGAGAGAGAGAGCACAAGAGCGGGGAGGCTCAAAGGAAGAAGCAGACCTCAGTGGGGCTCCATCCCAGGACCCCCTGGGATCATGACCTGAGCCGAAGGCAGACGCTTAACCGACTGAGCCACCCAGGTGTCCCTAAGTCATTCTACTTTCATAGGATTCAAAGCCTTTTCTCCAAGGCTCATTATTGATCTTGCATGAAAATCCCTCATGACAATAAGCCTATTATATGGAAACAAATTTTTGCTCAACTGTCTAAATCATCATTATTTTCTTTCTTCAAAATGGAAGGCATCCAATGCTAAGGCGCCACTGACTTAAAGATATTTACAAAGAGTCATCAAGTATCTCCATCTGATAGGCCACACCTTGTAAGAAAGACATTTTCTCTAACATAGTGTCATTGCTACCTTCTTCCCTGAGCATTTCTTTATGAGGAAGGTGGTTGGTTTCACCGCTTGAGGGATTCCTATGTTGATCTAACTGGGTCAGCCCGTCAATTTCAGGTGGTAGCAAGTGGGCAGGAAGGCAGATTTCTTGAAAGGCATTAACATTAGATGTTGATTTTTTAAATCCCCTCCCCTTTCTTTCAAGTGATTGGAATATCGGTGAAAAGAACTGATACATAGGATGGGAACCTGAATTGTGACAAACCTTGTGAAACCCATTCTCTTAATGGATTTCTCAACATGAGCAAAGTGCAAGGTATAGGCAAATTAATAGTTCTAGAATTTTCTTGTTTGTCTAAGGGCAGAGTGAAATGTAATCCTCCACTGTGACCTATGTACCTACAGTTTGGAGGCTTTGCTTTTTCATCTTCCAATCTGGCTTTTGATTTTGTGGGCCCCTGGCCTTGAATACGGGTCTTTTTATTGTAAGCTGCCCTATTATTATTTCAACAGCATGGTATCAAATATAGTAAAACCAATAAATAATTGTTTGTTGTCCTGGCAGGTCCATCCCATGGTTATTCTTTCAACAGTGATTTTCCAGCCTGTGAACAGCCTCTGAGGTACCAAGTTGAAGAAGAGGCTCAGTAGAGAGCTTAGCGCTAGAGGGGCTGCTAGACAAGAAAATCAAAGGTTGCAGGATGGGGGTCACTGGAGAGGCAGGTATAGGGGTTTGCATGGAGTTCCAGAGTATCAGGGAGGGATGGAACCAAGCCTGTACAGCAAGGCATTCTGGGAAGGGGGAGTGGCATAGACAAAGAACAGTTTTGGAACAAGTACATGTATCTCGGCATGACTCAAAGATAGGGGGCAGGGAGGGCGAAAGCAGGAGATGAAACTGGAGAAGGAGGCAGAGGCCAGATGATGGCAGTCCTTGTTGCCAGACTAAGAAGCTTGGGCTTTATCCACTGGCTAGGTAGACAGCTATGGTGGGTGAGAACGGCATGAACAACTTTGCATTGTTAAGTAGGGTCCCATACTCCTGTCCTCCACAGAGTGTACATCTTACGTGCCTATGACTCCAAGTTTCTGTGCTCTCTTGATCCTGTAGTGTGAACCTCTGCTACACACATCTCACACTTGTGTTAGTTACCTCTTGCTGTGTAACAAAATAACCCCAACATTTAGCAAGTTAACACACCAAGTGTTTTTCACAGTTTCTGTGGAATCTAGGCGTGGTCTAGCTGGGTCCTCTGGCTCAGGTCTGCCACAAGGCGGCAGTCAAGATGCCGGCGAGGCCATGATTGTATCAAGCTTCCACTTGGGTGTGATGTGCTTTCAAGTTCATTTAGTGGTTGTGGGAGGACTCACAATGCCTTACAGGCTGTTGGACCAAGGGCCTCAGTTCCTTGTTGGCTGGTGGCCAGATGATGCCCTCACTATCTTGCTGCATGGTCTTCCCTAACTGTGTGTCCGCCCTGTAGGAGCTTACAGACTCTAGCATATATTGAGGTTGGCTTGTCTCATTTTATATAAGCTTTCCCTTCCTACGAAAATGCCATCCAGTAAATGGTTTCAAAATATTTGCGAGTAACAACAACAAATTGTTCCTCAAAGTGTTGGAAAAAATTTATGTGATCTTCTCTTCACTTGACTTTGGTGAAGTAAGGAATGATTGACTTTGATCCATGTCAAGAGCAAGGAGTGAGTGAAGGGGTGCCCGGCTGGTTTAGTTGGAAGAGCATGCAACTCTTGATCTCTGGGTTGTGAGTTCAAGCCCCATGTGGTGTGTAGAGATCATTTAAGTAAAGAAGAAAAAATTAAAAAAAAAAAAAGAGGAAGGAGAGAAGACCCTCAGAGGTAAGTGAGTTTGAAGGAAGTATGAGATCACACGGCAGGCCCCAAACCCGGCTCCCTTACTGGTTTCTTGTTCATTATCTTCTATCTCTGCTTCCTCTTTTGGTCAAAACCACCTCCAAATGAATGAACCTAGAAAAAATATTTCCCTCGAAGGCATTTGAACGTGGAAAGGGGGGTCAGTACGCCCTTAGTACTGTTGGCATAGCTTCATGACCTTAGAGAAGTTCATTAGCTACCCTAAACTCCTTTTTCAACTGTAAAATGGAGGTAACAAGAATACTGCACTTCATCTATTTACTCAAGAATGTTTTATCGAGAACACTGTTCTAGACTGCGGCGATTCAGAAGGGAACAAAACAAAATCCCAACCTTGTGCAGCTACATTCTAGTGGGGGGAGACAGTAAATAAATAGGTAACAGGCTGTGGGTGGGGCTGGAATAGAGAACATGTAAACAGGGTCTAGAAGATAGGGTGGAGGTGGGCTACTATGGATATCTGATGGCCAAGGAAGGTCCCATGGAGGCAGAGACATTTGAACAGAGACCAGGGACAGTCAGAAGGACAAGTGATGCGACAAGGAGACGGAGGAGCATGGTGAAGACCAGCACAGGTAGACTGGAGATACAGAAGGGTAGGTAGGTAGGCAACATGGTCAGACCACAGGGCCCTGACTATGGCTTGGAGCGAGGACTTGGCTTTTCCTCTGAGTGAAACAGAAAGCCACTGGAGAGTTCTGTACAGATGAGTGTCATCACCTGACTGCTATTTTAAAAATCATTCTGGAGTTTGGGGTGGATTCAATGAGATAATCCAAGAAAACCCACACGAAACACATAAATGTTTGTTCCAGGGATGAGGGGCCTAGGATCGCAAAGCATCAGGTCTTTGGAAACATATTCACAAAGTTCGGGGTCTTCCAGATGAATGGCCCTGGATCTTAAGAAACTGAATTGTTCTTCTAAAGGGTGTTCACTCCATACCAATGGGGGTTATTCCCTCATAGGGGCAGGAAGGGGCATTCATGGTGGAGAAGCCTTGGCTGCTTAGAGGTCGGTGGCTGAAAACGGTAACCATTTAAGGATGCCTTGGGAGCTGCTTGGAACATGCCCACAGAAGCTGAGGTGGTCCTGTGTGCATTCTTGCCGATGGCTTTGTAGAGATTGCATTCATTAAGAAGTACCACCCCATCCGCTAAGCCCCACAGATTTTATGCTGAGAAACAGCAGATTAGCTTAAGAGGTTTGCTAGAATAAGTGCTTTTTAATGGATTAGGCACTAACTGGAAACTGAAAACGAATACGCAGGAAGAAGTGAGCTCAGGGCAGGGCAACCCGGCTGTTCAACCTCTGGCTTGGGAGGCAGCCAGGGGGAGCAGGGGAGGAGAGGATTCTGGTCTGCAGTGTGAGTGAATTTTAAAAGCGGAGGATGGAGTGAGTCTTGGCAGCTCACTCCTGTCCTAAGTGAACATCCCGAAGTGTTCATTAAAGGGAGCCCTTGAAAACGGTGGGTCCCAGGATCCACTATGTGCCTTGATGAAGAATTTCTCTGAAATGTAGGAAGTCAGGCAATGGGGTTCTTTTTTCTCTGTGCGTAGAATAAAAAGGATTGGAAGGTATCAGAGCGCTGCGTTCTTCCCAGGCCATTTTTGTCTCTTAGGACAGCATTTACTACAGAGGTGGTTGGACACACTTAGGTGGGTTAGCAAATGTGCAGCATCTTAAAGAGACAGAGCGTAAGTCTGGCTCTCTCCACCACCCCACTGTTCATTTACCCCTTCTTGCCCCTTCCATTTCCCATCACTTATTGTTCTCTTTTGCTTGCATTCTCCCCTGCCATTCTTTTATGCTAGATTTCTCTTCATTAATCACCTGTTAGGTGTTTGAAGCAGTGAGCGATGTGTGTATTCGCAGCTGGCAGTCCACGCCCTGGTCCTTGGCCATAGTGTTACTTTAGCACGAGGGCAGAGACGTGTAGAAGGCTTTGTCTGCCCTGGGGAAGGAGGGCGGCCTCCTGAAGGGGTCTGAGTGTGGAGCAAGAGACTGATAGGAATTCAGAAAGCAGGAATTTGCCTTCAAAGCTTTGGGAAGGTTGAGCGCAGGCTATTTATAATCCATCAGGGGATTAAAGAGAAAATAGGCAGGTTCTGGGATATTGCTATAGATCACCTAGACAAGATGAAAAGATAGAGCAGCTCAGGAAATGTGTTTACAGATAAGAGGCAAGTTGAAAAAGCCGGGCCACGATCATGGAGACTTTGACTGATTGCCCCTACCAAATAATGTACCAATGATGTTATTCAACAACTACCGATATTGACCAGCAGCACAACGGTGGACAGATGGAGGCAGAAGCCCAAGCAATAAATCTCAGGAGCCTGCCCCTGCGCGGGATACCCACAGCCCTGACCTTTCCCTCTCGTCCTCCAACCACACTACTCCCAGCTAGCTGTGGGGGAATGGATTCTTCATTTGTTCACTCATTTATTGCCACACATTTGAGCACCTATGCTGTGTCCGATCGGATATATTTAGAAGATGCAGCCTCAGCCCCAAAGGACCTCATGGGAGGGAGACAGGAAACAGACCCAGCCAGTAAAAATCAGATCATGAAGTTGGCAAAGATCAAAACAAAATGTACTGAAGACCTCAGAGACACACCTCAGTCTGGGAAGTATCTTAGAATTAGGACCTGGTGTTTTTACTCTGGGATGAAAGAGTCCTGAGATATTCCTGCATGGTGGCGACGTCCCCCTTCCCCCTTTTATTATCAGGATTAAATTACAAGTATCAGGAGACAGCATATATCCAAAGTTCACTAAGAAACTGGAAGTGAGTCTGGAATGAATCCAATCCTCACCATTTCTTCTCCTGACCCATGACATAAGCATTTTTTAATATTCCTTGAGATAAAAAGATCCAAGCAGACCAAACACTCGACGGTTTCTTATTTGTTAGAATGAAAATGTGGCAAAATTTGGGAGTAGATTTTTCTGAAGTTGCAAAGACGCTGATGACCAAGGCTGCACACATTGCTTCTATGAGTTAATACTTTTAGGGTCAATAAATACGAGGATAGCAGGTAGTACTTGGAAGATGGCAAGGACAACTGTACCCCGTCGTCACACATACCGTCTCCTTTTGAAGTCAGTAAGCTCTCAGCCACTAACCTTCAGTGTTGTGGGAAATTCTTAGGACCCTCTCAGAGCAGATTCAGAAAGAACAGCTGGTGTATCTTAGTCTCATTATAAATGTCAGACTTCCTGGGCTCCTGGGTGGCTCAGCTGGTTAAAGCATCCTACTCTTGATTTTGGCTCAGGTTACAATCTCAGGGTTGTGAGATCAAGCCCCACTCTGGGCTTGGAACCTGCTTAAGATTCTCTCTCTCCCTCTCCTTTGCCCATCCCCACCCCCTCTCTAAAAATAAATAAAAATTTAAAGAGTCAGACTTGCATTTGTCAAAGTAGTTCCCCAATCTTCAGACATCCATGTAGGGAATTGGAGATGACTAATTGTTAATTAGTATCAAGGAGGAAATGTAGGAGCTGCTGTTAATCGGGCTGGGAGATTGGTTATAAGCACTCACTCACTAAAAATAATAAGCAGTGATTGGCTGAAATAGTAAGAAGTCTAGCAAACATTAAAACAAACAAACAAAAAAATACCACCACCATCACCCACTCCAGCATAATTAAATCAGAATCTTGAGTGGTGGGGTGCCCGGTACCAGCATTTCTTCAAGCTTCTCAAGAGATTCTAATATGCAACTAGGACTAAGCAGCTCACGGGGGCTGCTAAACTTGGACATGGAGAGAACCCAGTAGCCAAGATTCAACACGATTAATTAAGGTGATAGCTGTAAATGTTGCTCAGCGCAGGAAAAATGGGATTGGGTTACTCTAAATTTGCTAGAGCGAGGTCTACAAACAGCCCAGGCCATCCTTAGGCAGTAGGGCGTTTGGACTGAAGCCTCCAGGTTGCTGGGGTCAAGAGTCCAAATGGAAAGCTCAAGAGCACAGGATGTGATCCCACCTTGGTGGTGCAAAGGTGTGAAGCTTTTGTTTCTGTTTTGAAAATCCGAAGTTGTTCTCTCAGAAAGACACGTGAAAGGAGTGGAAAGAAAATTTGGAGGGAAAGCCCAAATATTCGTCCAGTGGAAGCCAATTATCCTTTCTCATGCACAAGCAAACCTAAGCCAGGTCAGTCTTCAACACATGACAGAACTAGCTCCAGGGAAAGGTCATGAATGAGGAGCACAAGCAGGAGCAAAAGCTTCAATGCCCAAAGCTTTGGTTACCCAAGATGCCTCTCTGAGGTATGGAAGCACAGTGACTGTGATGGCTGATCTTATGTGTCAGCCTGACCCGGGGTTATGGGAACCCAGAGAACTGTCAGTGAGGGGGTTTCCAGAAGAAATTAGCTTTACCCCGTCTGCTGATTAAGATGCTATCCTCCCTTAGACCAATGTGGGTGGGCATCATTCAACTCTGTGAGCGCCCAAAGAGAATAAAAAGTCAGAACAAGGGCAAAGTTTCATTTCCAACTTCTCCTGCCTTCAGATATTGGACACTGGAGCTCCTGGGTCTCACACCTTGGACTCAGGCTAAGTTACACCCACCAGCTTTCCTGGTTCTCTAGCTCATAGACTGCATATCGTGACAGAGCTCAGCCTCCATAGTCACATTACCCAAAGCTCATAATAAATCTCCTCTTAGATGTCGATCTATATCCTATTGGTCCTGTTTCTCTGGAGAACCCCAACTAATTCAGCGACCATCCTGGATTTCCCAGAGTGGTTTAGATTTCTCTTCCATTATCCCTGTATTGCTTCAATGCCCAGGGCTTTGAAATCCCAGGAACTGATGTCCAGTCAACAGATACCAAGTTTGTTGATCTGAACTCAAGGCTGCTACCCGCCCCCCCACCCCCCGACCCCACCACCACCAAGTTGCCTCTCCTACACAGGACCAAACTAAAGCTACTGAAGACTGTAACCAGCCAAAGAGCTGAGGGCAGGGACGCCCAGGGATGAAGGTCTGTCACGGTGGTGTTCCCACGGGACGTGCAGCGTGGAATCCAGCTTCCTTCTGGCATACAAACCACTGCCGCCCCTGCCTTCTGAAAGCCCAGCTCTGGGTCCTCCTTTTTCCTTCTCTGGGTTTCCTTTTTGGGTCCTACACTTCTATCTGATGGCAAAGATCTGACTTTGGCTCCCCCATTCGTGTGCATTTGGGGCACCGGCATCTGCTTTGGGATGCTGTGTCTAGCACCTGGCAGTCTCTGTCCCCACCCCGGGGCCATCATTCTCCAGCTGTCTTGCCATCACCCCCGAGGGACGCCAAAAGCACCTTGTCAGAGCACTTATTTGCATCATTCATCCGGAAGACGGGGTGCCTTGGTCACTCATCTATTTGGGGCAGCCAAGGCAACTGTTTTAAGCTAAACCCAGTGGTTCTCAGCCCCGGCTACACCCACGCCTGGGCGCTACTCCTGGAGGTTCAATCGGGCCTTAACAAAACCCACAGGTTCCTTCAGCTTAAGCTTTTGTCTCTGTCTGGAGATCCCAGGAGGTGTGTTTGCGCACTTCATGTGGGATCATTAGCTCATACAAAGGTCACAGGGAGGGAGTGACGCCCACTCCTGGAAGGCAAGAATGGAGATTACTCCCCCGCCCCCAGGACTGTGGCTGGTGACTGCAAGGACCTCATGCAGAGAGCCCCTGAGACTCAGAGCCACGGGGGACTTGGGTAAGTATCCCAGGTTCAAATGTTCTGCTCTGTTTTCCCTGGAATGGCTCCCGGGCATAAGGGTGCTTTGCTGGTAGTTTAGATTCTCTGTTATGACAGAGGATTCGGTCCAACCAAGGCAAGCCAAAGGTGGAGGGGGGTGGGGGGGAAGGGAGGGGGAATGAATGTCAGCACAGAGGCAGCTGCTCTAGCTTTTTGTTTTTCTAACTTTTGAAAGTTTAGCCCCGACGGCTCAAGCCTCCAATGATTTAAATTCACTTCTCTCCCGTTTCATTTCAGAGGGCTCAAGGTGGCCAAACTCCAAGTAATTTTATACCTGAAATGACCGTATTCAGAATATGACATCACACATGGATAAGAACAGCAGTTTTTTTTTTTTTTTTTCTTCTAATCAAGATGCAAACTTGACTCTTTCAGTCTGGGTCACAACTCTCCCGCGGTTCGGCATGTCTTCTCATGGCTCTGACGGGTCGGTTTTCTTCTGTACAGAGAACATCTTGGCTAGTGAAAGTCTGAACTGAAAATACGCAGGTTCTGTTAAGACAATCCTGTTAACCTGTCATTACACGCCAATTACATTGTTCCTTGTTTTAGAAATCTAGTTAAAAGAAACACACTAAGAAATCCATGAGGAGTAGCCAGCATGGGTTTTTATGGGTAGGGGTAGGGAATCTGCCTGTGGCAAGACATACCAGGGCTGGCATGCCCAGAAAATTCCACCTGGAAGAGGGAGTAATTGGCACTTGGCAAAGTTGTCCTCTCGTCTTAATTGGCTAGTGTTGGTTTAAAAATGTAATTTGTGTATGTATTTTTTTTTTTTTCAGGGAGACATTATGGTAAGCTTTTCAAAGACAGTACCCCCTGAGATTGCTCTCTAGCCTGAATTCCTGTCAGGGTGAGGCTAACGTTTATGGCGAGTCTCGAGGTGTGGCGGTGGGAGAAGACTTCACCCCTCTGGAGCGGAACAGTCTTCAAGACTGGGCCACCTGCTGGCCTTTCCTACCCAAATCTCCTGAAGCTTAGCCACCATCCAGCCAGTGCTCTTTGCCTCTTGGCCTGATCTAGTGTGTGACAAGAATGAGAAAGTGTGAAGCAGGAGCAAACGTTCTCCCGCTGTGCAGTGAGGTTTGGTTAGATCAGAAAAACCCACTCCAATTCCTTTTATTGTGCAGATAGGATTCAAAAAAATAAAAGGAGTATCTGTGACATAAATTTCTAGTTCTCCAACTCAGAGAAAGCCTGCGGGGGGGTGGGGGGGGCGGCGGGGAAGGGACAGAGACAGTGAGCATGCGCAGGAGTATGAGCTACTCCAGGAAATGCTCAGCTGGGTGAGGGCCACTGGCAAAGCCTAGTATCAACGCTGAGCTCAGAGTCAGTGGTAGGGGCTCAGTAAGTATTTGCGGCATCATTAATTGATTTCAATAGGAAATTTCCTCTTTATCCACAGTTGTCAAATTCCTAAGTGTCCTAAGAAGCTTCAGAGACGGGATGAATACAGGTTGCCCTAAAGCAAACCAATAAAAATGGCATTGCTCTGAAAGATGCCTTTGGCACCTTAGTTACCACAGGTGCTCATTAGAGTTTTCTCTTTTCTCGAAGGTGTGCCTTTGGCTGAGAGTAGGTAAGTGGGCTACGAGCCTAGCCAAATGCCTTCTCTCTTCTGTACTTGAAACCCTATTCTCCTAGGCCGAAGAGTGGGTGACTACAGGGAAAATGTGACTCATTGCAAGTGTTGTTATTAAATCACCTTGAAGTGTCTCTTGTAAAAGATAACTCCCTGCATGGTAGCAATGTCTTTGACAAGAACGGATTAGGGTGAAATTGCAATTACTTTGACATAAAGGAATGAATTAACTTTCCAACTTGTGTTTTTTTGCAAGGCAAAGATTCAAGCCACTTGGAATATAAACATAGAATGCACTCACAATAGCTTGGGGCACTTGAAAATTCCAAGGATCGGCCAGGGAGCCCTGGGATGCGAGGCAACTTTAGAGGTGTTCCTCACCACGGAGGGGATGCCTGCCTGGACAGAAACCGCCCGTGTTGTCCCCTCCCGTGTCAGCGGGGTTTAGAGGACAGTCGGGACTGATGCCTCCTGGGGCTGATGCCCAGAGGCCACGGCTGCAGGAAGTAGAGGGGGGCCCTCCCAAGATTTGACTAGATCCAGCAAATATTGATAGAGCACTTACTAGGTGTTGGCCTGGGAGGGGAGGCAGACAGTCTTGGCTACCAGGGACCTGGGGAAGTCAGACATGCAACCGAGTGGCCATGAGCCTCAGTCCACGATTCCTGTGCAAAAACACACATTTCTGTTTATTTTCTTGAACTCAAAGCTGACTAAGCTCTCATCCTGCCAGAGCAGCAGGAAATTCCAGCTCGTAGGTTTGCCCTGAAAGCCCAGGGCTTTTAGGAGGATCCTGAGAACTCAGGACCTCTGGTCCCAAGAGCCTGGGAGCTGCTGCAGGCATCCCTATGGGCTCTCGGGCCTCCGATGGACAAGGAGGCTCAGGACGGCAGGCAGAGCGGGGAAGGCCATGAGTGGGCCTGGCTTCCCAGGTACACCACTCAGCCATCGCTCTGAGGTCTAGTCACAGTGCCCCGGGCACGGCCACACGGCCGCCTTCAGTCTCAGACGCAGACAGACCACCCCTCCCCATGCGGGGCAGCACCTAAGGCGAGGGCCCCGGCCACCCGTGGGTGGCAGGGGAGGGGGCATCGTTGTCCCGTCCCTGATGTATGTCAGACTCGCCCCTAACATCTTTTGGTCTTATTCTTGGCAGAAGCCATGCCAATATAGGGCTTAAAATGGTTAGAAAGGCCAAGTTCTTAGAAAATGGGCTCGAGGGAACCATTGTACCCCACTTGGCTACATTTATGTCTGGTTCCTCTAAGCTCAGCCACTGTCGCCCGTCCTCCACTCTGCCATTCTCCAAGAGCTGCTTCTCTCGCTCTTCCTGTCATGGGAGGCATGGCTCTCCCCCTTCAGCTCCGGCATAGAGGTTAGTGTTTTATAGAAGAGCAGGCCCTTCATTCAGCTTCTACTTCCCCTCTGGAAAAATCCCCACAGCAAAGGAGTATAAAGCCTGGAACCCGGCAGAAATAAAGACACGGAAAAACAGAGGACCACCACCCATACATGAACTGGCTCCCCAGCCGGCGGGGGCCTGGCTGGGAGATCAGAGGTGGCAGGAGGAGGAAGGCCAGCTGTTTCTTCCCTTTCTCTCTTCTCTCTGGCATCAGCTCCCTCAGGACAGAGCTGCCATGTCCTAGCTTCCACTCAGGGAGGGACCCAGCGCCCAGGCGCCCCTAACACAGACCCTCACTCCCTGCCCCTGCCTTAGATGTGGTAGGAGCCCTCTGCTTTTGCTAATCTCTAGGGCGGTCATGTTTTCTTGTTTGTCTTCTCAGCATCTTCTATCTCCTCTTTGTGTGTGTGTTTTAAGATTTATTTGACAGAAAGAGAGAGCGAGCGCACAAGCAGGGGGAGTGGGAGAGGGAGAAGCAGGCTTCCCGCGGAGCAGGGAGCCCGATGCGGGGCTCGATCCCAGGACCCTGGGACCATGACCTGAGCTGAAGGCAGACGCTTAATGACTGAGCCCCCCAGGCGCCCCATCCCCTCTGCTTTAAACACCTAGTGGTTTGGGTTTTCCTGCCTAGACAGTAACCCACGCAGTGAGTAGCAGCACTGCTCTTCCGTGGACAGCTGCTGTGGGCTCAGCTGTGCTCCCCAAAAGATATGTTGAAGTTCTAACCTCCCCCCACCTATGCATGTGACCTTATTTGGAAGTAGGATCTTTACAGGTAGAATGAAGGTCATTAAGGGGGGGCCCTAATCCACTGACTGGTGTTGTTATAAAAAGGAAATTGGGCCACAGACCCACGCGTAGGAGAATGTCAGGCGAAGACAGACAGACAGACACACACTCTGGTGGCAGCGGCGAGTAAAGCAACTCTAAGTCACAGAATGCCTGGGATGGACAGGCGCCCCCAGAAGCTGACAGGTCTCAAGAAGGACGTGGCTCTGCTGACAGGATTCAGACTTCTAGCCTCCAGAACTGTGACCCACTAAACCCCGCCCCAGACCCCCCCACTTCTTGGTCCTTGGTTAGGGCTGCTCTAGGAGACCAACACCCCAGCCAGGGCCGATCCCCTGGGGAAGCCCCTTAGGTCCAGCTCTCCACACCCACCTTCAGCAGCCTGAAGTACCCCAGACAGACTGCCTTTCCCTGCACAGGGCTCGCCTTCCGGGAGACGTGTCCGAGCTGGTCTCCAAGGGCACAGCCGCGGGTTGGGCTCGTCCCGTGTGACTCTGTTACTGTCAAAGGGAGGTTGGGGTTTATCACTGTCAATGTCTGTATGGGTTTTCATGGTTTGGTTACATCCCCTCCCCCAACAACAGAAAAAAACAGAAACCAAGTTAACTTGGCCTCAAGAAAAAGGTGGGTGGGTGGGGGAAGACACATAAATCTGAAGAACCCAGAGACACGTGACAAGTCACAAAAGCACTCATGCACCTGTGCCTCTAGAAGGGACTGGAACCGGCAACTGGGCGCCCTCCGTCTTACAGAGCACTGGGTTCTGCTGCTGCTCTAGCCCACAGCTCCCACCCCGACCCCACACACCACCAGCCGGAGAGAGACGATGACCCGATTCGCCTTTGGTTCAAGTGGCACGCTCACAAAGAAGAAAATCTGATTGGCTCAGCTTGGGTCAAGTGTTCAGGCCTTATCCAATCGGCTGTGTCCAAGGGGGCGGGAGCACACCCTCCTTTAAGTCCGGGCAAGGTTCAAGCCGAGCAGGGGTTTCCTACAGGCTCCGCTTGCCTCAGGGGAGAGGTGTGTTCTGGGCCCGATGCCCTCGGGGCCGAGGCTGGGCCGGAACTACGGCTCCAGGCCAAGCTCCGGCTCACCCCTCATAGTCGGGGCCCTCGGGACTTCCAGCTGGCCCTCACCAGATCCCGCCATCTGGATGTGCAACGTGAAAAGAGTAACCGGAGAATTCACTCTACCCTAGTTAAACCTGCAAAATCAAACCTCCCACCTCACTAAATGATGTGTGATTCTGTTATGTAATCTGTGGGTAATAATAGCTCACATTTATTGGACACTTAAAACAGGCCAGGCACTCTGCTAAGTGTTAAGGATATTCTCTCTGATGTTCATAATTCTGCAAGATCGGTTTCGTTATTCAGTTTCATCTCTGCGAACCGCCCCACTCCCGCACACTCTAGTCTCAAACACAAGGTAAAACGACTACTGTCTTCATCCTCCTGCTCCTTAATTGGTTTTTAAGAGGTAAGGCAGGCACATGGTTCAAAACTCAGAGCCGGAAGGGTGGAAAGCTAGTCTCCCTCCCATTTCTGTATCCCAGCCATCCCATTTCCCTCCCTAAAGGCAACCACTGTTACTGGTCTCTTACATACAGAACAAAACACGGGCATTTATGCTTCGTGTATCTGTAAAAATGGTAAATTCCTTTTCACATTATTCTAAACCTTTCACACTCCGTCTTCGTAGTGGTTCCTACCGGCCTTGCTGATGGTCTGGTGTAAGATGTGAGAGAGAAAGGAGTCCAGATAGCTCTAGTACCACTGGCTGAGACGGGGACAGGTGGAGCGGGAGGGTCGTCAGCAACAGATTTGGTGGCACAGGGAATCAAGAATTCTGTTTCAGACATGATACATGTGGTGGTGTGGCTTGAATTGGCATAAATCAAGTTGGCAGTTGAATGAACTTGCTCAATGGACAGGTCAGGGCAAGAGAGATCAATTGGGGACCACTCCCTACTGACAGTACTTAAAGTCATGGGGCCAAGAGAGATTATACACTGAGACTCAGTCCACGGATAGGTCCTTTACTAGATCAGTGCTCCCAGAAGTAGCTTGGCTGGTCCACTCCTTAGCAAGCTCTGAACAAGACACCTGATCTAAGGGGGCTCACAGCCTACGGAAAGACAGATGGTTACGAAACAATGTATTCTGTGCTACATATAATGATGAGCTGGGTGTTGTGGGGACAGCAGAAGAGCAGAAGACTAATAGCCTGAGTCGTGAGGAAGACTTCATGCTGAAGATTGAATTTGAAAGGGGCCATGAAGGTTAAGTACAGTTTTCCCAAGTAAAAGAGGGGAAATATGTACAAAGGCGTGAAGGCAGGCCATATCGAGAAAGTTCCATGAAACCAAAAATACATATCCTCTTCTAAAAGCTGCAGTCATGGTTAATGGAAAGACACGAAAAACATTCCCACTAAAATTAGCAACAAACCAAGGACTTCCAAATTCACTAGCACCTTTCAAGAGGTGTGTCTAGAGACACAGGCCCGCACAACCAGAGAAGACAAGGGGCTAACGAGTTCCAAACTTGCCAGAAGGGTTGCAGTATGTGTAGATGATATGATCAGATATTTAAGGGGGAAAAATAAGAAACTAATAGGAAAAAAATACAAAAATGGATAAGAAAATTCAAAAAGGCAGCTATGAACAAAATTTAGACTAAATCAGTACTAAAAAAAATAGCCCAAAATATGGGAACAGTGATCAATTGTAAAATATAGAAGAAAAGATCCTACTTTTAACAACCTGAGGAATAAAACTAGAATAAACCTAAGAAATTGGATTTCAATAACACTGGCCAATTTTTTTTTCAAATTATAAATCATATATGAAAAATATGTAGTAACAAGAATATCACACTACTCTGAGACCACCCAGGGGACGGTGTGGTCTGAAGGTGATAGGCAGTCAGCCATCATTCTGAAATCACATGTGGTTGGTAGGGTGCTATTTATAGGCAGTGAGGGAATTATATTATTGCCTGCATTCAAAACTCGCCAGTATGTCCTTCTGCTTAAAATTGTCTGATTTGAAAACAAATCACAATTTAAAATGGGGAAGTAAACAAAAATTCTTGTAAATGGCAGAATTTTTTGAACATTTTATTGTAGCCAATTGGTGGTAAAATAAGCAAATTACTTCTGAATACAGAGAGTATTAAATCCTTTCCCCCCCATACCCACTAAATAAATATCAAACAAAGAATATTCAATTCAAGTAGCACCAAATCATGAGGCTGCCCGGGATCCTGCATAGACTGGCCTGCCCTGAGCTGTCCTCATCAGCCTTGGTTTTTTTCCCAAACTATCACGCAGAGCTCTTGGTAAAAGCTGATGCTCACTTAAAGCTTGTGAAATGGAAGAGGCAGGTGAGAGTCTTGTATTTTCCCTTGGCATCCAAAGAGCTGGGCTTTTTGCGTTCTCAGCACAGAATTCTCTAAAGGGAGCCATCCAATGTGGACAGTGTACTCCGTTCCTTCTGGCCCCTTTGAGAGTTTGTTTCAAGAATCCTACCCAGAGCCCTGCCTTGTGTTTATATTACCCCAGACCATCGGAACAGGGTGGCCAGACTCTATTCCAGCCTTTTTCCCCCCAAAGCCTGAAATCTTCAAAACCTCTCTCGGGGTGTACTGGAAATCTCAGTGTAGACGCATTTACCATAATTAGATTCAGCCCACTGCGGTAACTGTGGTATGTGTGATGTAATTAGCAAAGCAACCAGTTGAATGCATTTGTGCAGCTTCTAAGGCATTCTTCAAAACAAACGTCCCCACTTGGGAGGAGGGGAGATGCTGACACACTCTGCAGAGACCGCATAGCTACGAACAGCGTCTAGGTGGATTGTCAGAGGAATGCAGGTTCTAATTAAGACCGTGAAACGGCTCCCCCTTCTCCAGCAGAGATGGTCCCAGTGCCCTTCTCCTTTGGAACTGAACCTTTCAGGGTTAGGCTCCATGCAAAGTGGGACTTAACTTTCTCCAAATCTTAATATTTCAGGGGAGTGGGTGTGGAGTTCTTCCTTCCAATGGGGGAGTTTTGTTTGTTTTGTTTTTGTTTGTTAGTTTGTTTTTTTGGAGAGAGAGATAGAGCACAAGCAGGAGAGGCAGAGGGAGAGAGAGAATCCTAAGCAGACTCCATGCCCAGCACAGAGCCTGATACGGGGCTCGATCTCACGACCCCGAGATCATGACCTGAGCTGAAACTGAGAGTCAGATGCTTAACTGACTGACTTACCCAGGTGCACCCCGCTCTTTTTTTTTCTTTAAGAATTGAGCAAATAGAGTTCAAAAAATTAAATATTATTAAGGATTTGTGCCCTCCCAGGGGTGCTAAAAATATAAAGATTATTAAAGATTAAATCATCCCCGACTAGAAACACCTGGCTGAGTGTTTGGAGGCATGCGGGTGGTGATGATAGTGGTCACTTAGCAAGTGTGGTCTAAAATCTTCCATAGGGTGAAGCTGTTGCTAAGAAATGGCTGCTCAGGGAAAGACTGCATGTGGGAGGCTGAATAATCCAGAAAAGAGATGTCCACTTCCTAATTCCCAGAAGTTGAGAATATGTTAGGTTACATGGCAAAGGGGGATGAAGGTGCTAAGTAGCTGCCCTTAAATTAGGGAGACGATCCTAGATTATGCTTTGGACAAAATGAAGAGAGCAAGGAGAAGGTAAGCCAAAGTTAGCAATGGCAAGGACGGGGAGCACGGGAAGCTGGGAAGAAAGAGAATCTTCTGGGGGCAACAGGTATGCACTGTTAGCAATGGCTGGCCCATCGAAAATGTCACTGGCCAGGGGCCAGAAAATCGGCTTTCTAGTCCTGCTTCTACCCCTCCAGGCTGTAATCTTTCTTTCTTTCTTTTTTTTTTTTTTTAAAGATTTTATTTATTTATTTGAGACAGAGAGAATGAGATACAGAGAGCATGAGAGGGAGGAGGGTCAGAGGGAGAAGCAGACTCCCTGCCGAGCCGGGAGCCCGATGCGGGACTCGATCCCGGGACTCCAGGATCATGACCTGAGCCGAAGAGCAGTCGCTTAACCAACTGAGCCACCCAGGCGCCCCTCTTTTTTTTTTAATTATTTTTTTTTTATTCTTACATTAATCCCCATACATTACATCATTAGTTTTAGATGAAGTGTTCCAGGCTGTAATCTTTCTGAGCATTTACAAAACAGGGATGAGAGACTTACCCTGCCTCCCAGGGTTGTTAGGATCAAGTGAGGAGCATGCATCAGTTCTTTGTAAAGTGTGATTTTGGATACAGAACATGGTGTGACGTCACAGGTGAAGTTTAAGCCTCTGAAGCAAGCTACTTGTCCCCCCCCACCCCCCCCTCTAAAACTTCTTGAATGCAGGCTGACACAGTGGAGGCAAGCTTGGAGCTATCAGCTAACACCCCACATTTGGTGAAAACTCTGAATCTGATCTTGCTGGCTGCTCTGGGCACGCGTACCATAGCATTTGGCACAGTCGGCTTCTCTGAGAAGTCATTAGGAAATATACCCCACCCTGGAGACATCAACTCCCTCCAGGCAAGGGCTCTCTACTTGGAAGAGTCTCCCTTCCCTCTCCAAAGCACTTGGTGTTGGACCCGAAGTGTCTCTTTTTCCTGTAGGAACTCAGGTAAACCCCCGTGAAGCTGGGAACTCGGACAAGGAGCACTCTTGGTCTCCAAGTCAGCCCATCTGCCATCTGTCCTGTGGGTGAACAGGAAAGGCTTTCTGAAAAGAGCCAATCGATGGTTATAGAGCTGAAGCTCCGAGAGGGAGTGATTTCTATCAAGAAATGAAGCAACCCATCTCTGCAGCCTCATCTTATAACACCTACACTCCAGCCAATGTGACCTTCCTTTGTCTTCCTTTCCTGCACGGAGCTGGTCCCAGGTCATGGCTTTTGCCCCTCTGCCTGGTGACCCTCCAGACCTATTGGTGGCTGCCTCCTTCCTCAATCTGGGGTCTCGGCTTGAATGTCATTTCCTCAGATCCACCATGCTGGACCCCCCTGCAAATGGTGCCGACTCCCACTCTTACAACTCTCTCATGGGATTCATTTTCTTCAGGATCCTTCTTACTACTGAAAGTTGGATTTTTTTTCTTTCTGCCTCACCCCTTGAATGTAAGCCCCATGAGAGCAGGACCCTGTCTGTCCTGCTCAGTGCTATACCCCTAGAGCCTGGAGCACAGCCTGGACACTGGAGGTGCTCAGTGCGTATTTACTGAATACACACCTTGGCTTGGAACTTACCACATACAAAGTAACGTGTGTTCGAATTACTTCGAGACTTTGTTCACCTGAAGCTTCTGATTCCATCCATCTGTGAAGTGGGGCGCAGGTGTGGAGGGTGGAGTGTGGGGACATACTGCACTTCTAACAAGCTCCCGGGTGGGGTTGGTGACCCCCCTTTAAGAGCCAGGGTTCAAAGTGTCCTCTGATTTGAGAATTCGGTTAGCTATTTGTAAAACAAAGACAGGAAAGGAAGAAGCTGGTAAAGCTTGCGGTCAAATCATTTGCCACAGCTGAGCAAAGAGAGCAGCAAGCGGTCCCTCCTTCCCTGGGAGAAGCGGATGTTATTCTAGCACCTTCTGCAGCCCCGTCAGAGGCAGAGTCCTAGAAACCTGGGTCTAGCATGTGTATCTAAACCTACCTTTGGTTTCCTGCTGTGTAGTCCTTGGCTCAAGGCCAACGAAGGGGTTGAGCCCACTATAGAAAGCCATCTCTCTAGCCTTAAGCCTTCCTGCCCTCCCTCCTCCCCTACCTGGACCTCGTTCCTGGACCTCAAACACTGTTGTCCAACTCTGAACTCCAAAGAGGTGGCTTGCCTGGGGCTTGGGAGTATCTAAGAGTGCCTTCCATTTGCTGGAATTTTCTCCCCATTGAAAACAAGTGTAGGGCGCCTGGGTGGCTCAGTTGGTTAAGCAACTGCCTTCGGCTCGGGTCATGATCCTGGAGTCCCTGGATCGAGTCCCGCATCGGGCTCCCTGCTCGGCAGGGAGTCTGCTTCTCCCTCTGACCCTCCCCCCTCTCATGTGCTCTCTCTCATTCTCTCTCTCTCTCAAATAAATAAATAAAATCTTTAAAAAGAAAAGAAAAGAAAAGAAAACAAGTGTAAAATGTCTGCCCTGCATGTACAGAGGGTGGTTGTTAAGAGTGCTTTGAGAGGTAGAAAGCAGCATTTCCTGCATGTGGGTGGGATGGGAAAAAGACCCAGAGAACATTGAGAAAGTTCTTCCCCCCTTCAAGTGTGTTTTGACCCTCTAATTAACTTAGAAGAAAGTCTCACATCAGTGGTAGTATTTCTCAATATTTATTTATTTTAGCAGAGAGAGGGGGGTAGTAAGCAACTGTATCTAGCTAGACTTTAGTGCTATTTTTCCTTGTGCTTTTTCTGTGGTTATCTTCTGCGGCAAAACTTGCAGGTTTTCCATTTAAGACAGTTATAGAAGCCTTCCCTTAAAAGAGACATTTAAATAAAACAAGAACGATGGTTTAAAAAAAAAAAGTAAATAACATCATAGGTTGAATGCAGATGTGGTAGAAATTGTGAAGTGAGTCCGTCTTGGAAAGCAGCATAAAGGATCGCAAAGTGGCACGGCTAGATTGTTCACTGGAGAAGACAAAGGCCCTGGACAAAGCCATCCACGTCCTGCCTGCTCTGTGGACATTCCGCGGGGCTGGCTGTGGCCTGGTCACCCCACCAGAGGGTCCTCAGGCAGGACATGGAGAGGAGCCTTGATCCCAGCCAGGAACGTGCAGCTAAGTCCAAGCCACCGGGCAACAGAGGTCTTCAGGCCTTTATCTGTGGAACATTGTGGGGAGAAATAAACAATATAACGATATAAAGCCTCCGTCATCTTGCATGAGCCAGCAGTAGGGACAAATCGATTGTTGTACTTCTGGCCTTGACTTTTTGTGTTCGTTATGGTTAAAAGAGCTATAAGAATTATAAATAGACATTGTCTATTCTGTGGCTCCTTAAATCCCATTGAAGTGGGCCAAAGAAGTGAAGGAATCTTTCTGGAATTCGAAGGCAACACAGGGCTACGGAAACAAGACCAGCTTCCAGCATCACAGACTTGAAGCAGAGTCCTGGCTCAGCCACTCGTTCTGGGCCGAATCATGCCCCCTCCTTCCCGGGTTGAAGTCCTCGCCCCCAGTACCTCAGCATAGGGTTGTATTTGGAGATGGGGTCATTCGGGTGGGCCCTGGTCAAATGGGACTGGTGAGTTGATAAGGAGAGAAGATGAGGGCACACAGAGGGGCGACCATGTGAAGACAGAGAGATGATGGCCATTTAGAGGCCATGGAGAGAGGCCTCAGAAGAAAGGAGGCCTGCCCTTCCCTTGATCTCAGATTTCTAGCCTCCAGGGCAGGTAGAAATACATAGTGCTTAAGCCCCCCAGTCTGTGGGGTTTACGTTCCAGCCTCCCCAGCAAACCAGTCCTAGCTCACACTCACCATTGGGTGGTCTTGGAAAGTTTGTTCAACATCCGCAAGTCTCCCTGTCTTCATCTATATATGGGGATGATAGTCTCGACCTCATAGAGGTGTTTTATGCTGATGCACGTAACACGCAGCTGTAGATACGGACATACTGGACAACGGTTTTACTTTGATTTATTCAGGTGAATCGCTCTTCCTCTCCCATTTCCAAAGGGGTTAAGGTCCAAAGTGATAGCTGTGATTGCCACCTCTTGGCCCAAAACTCGCTAAGACATTAGCCGCTCTCATCATATAGCGCTTAACAGAGCTAGGTAGTCACCGACTGCAACTCTCATAACTATTAATATGCCACTGTGCTTGTTAGGTCCCACTTTCTTTAAAAAGCCAATCTCTACCCAATGGTTTCCATAGCTAATCAGCTCCGCCGGGAGAGCGTATGAAGGGGAGGGTCATTGAAGGGATGTGAGCAGGGGCAAAGCGTGCCGGTAAGGCTGGCTGTGGGGCGGGGGGCCCTGCACCAGGACACGAGGATGCTGGCCACTTCCCACAGTGCCCCGGGGCGGGGGGGGGTGCTGGAATCAGTAGGCACGGTTGTTGTGGTGACTCTAGGATCACACCTGGGCCCACATCCGCACTCCGCTGCTTTATCTCTGAGACTCTAGAAAGTTTTTTCTGCCCTTTAATTTGGTTTCCTCCTCTCTAATGTAGGAGGATGCAAATAGTGTGGCGTGCTCTTATTTTATGTAAGGATTGCATTCCCAAAAACCTAGTACAATTCAAAATGTACATGATTAGAACAATTTATCTGTAATATATAGCAACCCTGACGTTTATTCTGACGGGCAAGGTAGGCTTTGCATTATTTTTCCATTTTCAATTTCCTACCTTTCTGAATGATCTGAACCTCCTAAACTTACATATGTATTTGATGTAAAATATCAATGAGGATTATTTGGCTGGTGAGAATCTTTGTAAAAAAAAAAAAAAAGTTCTGCTCTGTACCTCCTTATTTAAAAAAAAAATTAAAACAAGTTTTATATGTGTTTAGTACTGTGGACTCTTTCTAAAGATCTTTTCTCTTCAAAAAAGAGCCCTCGGGATGGATGGTCAGTTTTCCTGCATGCTTCCTAAGCCTTTGCAGAATGCACCCCTAGGACTGTGGACTGGGGGTCGGAGGGCTGGGGAGGGAGCTGGCGTCCAGCAGTGAAATAGTTAACCTGCCTGTCACTTAAGCCCAGAGACTCAGCTTGAGGCACTGCCTTATGAAGCAGCAAGATACCCAAGCCAGGCCTTCAGAGTGGAAACTTCAGCTAGCCTCTCCAATTGGGTATTTCAGACTCATCCCGCAGAAAACCTGAGACCAACAAATTCATACCTGGAACGGTTTTTTACAGCCAGGTCATGAAATGCAGCAGAGGTTCTCAGTGGACCTCGGGCCTGCCATCTTGTGTAGCCACTGTCAGTTAAGGATGATGAGGCTGAAGGTCTTCCCCAGTCTTGTGCTATCTAAACCCCCAGAGCAGAAGGAGCTCAGCATGCACGCGTGCGCGCGCACGTGCGCACACACACACACACACACACACGCACACACACCCACTGAGCTGAGACCCTACCTCCCCTTTTTCGCATTAGCTTCAGGTAGGAGGCAAAGGCAGGAGCCCTTGAGATCACGCCCCGAGGCTCCCCCTACTTGGGAAAAGCATTGGCTGGGTCTCTAACCATGAGAAAATGGATTCTTCTGATAGCAGAGCTCAATTACCTATCAAGATAGGGCTGCAGGCAGGTAGAGGAAAGGCTTCAACCCTTGCAGGAGGGAATCACTGGGCAGCTAAGTGTTGGACGATCTCTAAGGCTCTGGTGCAAACCTCCCTTTGCTGGATTGATGTAGCAAACCTCCAGTTACTCGAACTCGCCCAGGCTCTATGGGCTGGGGGCTATCATCTTTAGCGGCCTCCAAACCATGCTGTCAGAATGTGGGAACTCGATTACTTCATTCTGCTCCTGGGAAAGGGAACAGACTTGTGGGATTTTCAATGAATGCATTAAATTTGATTATCAAAAGGGAAAAGTAGAGAAAAATAAACACACTCTTCCAAGATCTTGGCTGCAGCACAGGGGCCAGAGTGGAAATCCCTGCTCTCAACCACGTTAGATTTTGTAAGAGACCCTCAGAGCTCCCTCCCAAATCACTCAGGTGGGGTGTGGGGGAGATACCTCTCTTTAGTGGGCCTCTGGAATACATGAAAAGGGGCATCAGCCTCATGATGGTTCAAAGCAGGTTTTCTGCTTTAAAAAATCATGTAGCGGGGCACCTGGGTGGCTCAGTCGTTAAGCATCTGCCTTGGGCTCAGGTCATGATCCCAGGGTCCTCTCCCTCTGCCCACCACTCCCCCTACTTGTGCTCACTCTGTCAAATGAATGGATGGAATCTTTAAAAAAAAAAGAAAGAAAGAAAGAAAGAAAGAAAATCATGTAGCTGTATTGAGCTTAGTCAAAGTGGAAAAGAAAAGGGGGTGGTGAGGTAGATATTTTCCCATGCAGGTAAGGGAACAGAGCGGTATAGCCTTTTGGGAGAGATTTTGCTAAACCTATGTCAATACCTTGACAATCCCCATAGACGGATTCAGTCATTCGCTTTCTGGGAGTCAATGTGAAAGAGCTACAACCCGAAGACTGATGTATGAAGATGCTCTCATCACATTGTTTACAGCTCTGATGAACTCGGAGGACCTCCGTATTTGCCGTATAGGAAATCATTGGTTATATTCATGTTGGTCTAGCCCTTCCCGGCACCCTCCTTGATAATTAAAAATAAATGACAGAGGGAAATGCTCAGGGTGTAGTAGGAAGAGAAAAGAGGCGGGAAGTAAAGTGTAAATTGGTGGTAACAGTTTTGAGAAACCACACACTCACACTCACAAGAAGCAAAATGCATCCGTCAACTCCAGGGGCTGGGGTTAGGATTAAATCTTCACTGTCTTTTTCATCTTTTCCTGGATGTTCCCAAGATGTCAAAATTGGGCCTGCCCAGTTTTTGTAAGCAGGAAAAAAAAAAAAAGTTAGCCAGCGTTTGTGGTTCTTCAGCACCTGAGACAAAGTGGGCGACGTGTGAGTTGGTCTGCTGGGGAGGCGCGACCGTGCACCCGGGCCCCCCTTCCCTGCCCCGGGCTGAGAAGCCCAGAAGATGCTGGAGGAAGACTGAGCTGAATGAGTGCTTTGTGCTTTGGCTCTTGTTTGCTTTGCTTAGGACCTCTTCAGGAGAGAGAGGAGGTAAAGGAAGCGCTCATCCAGTTTTTAATCCCCTCAGCTAATTACCAGACCTTTCTTGTGGTTTTACCGGGACTCTTTTTACTAAGTGGGTGGATTTACACTGTTTGTGTTTGTATGTTGTACTTGGATTATGCCTTAATGTGTCGCTGTGATGACAAAGAGGTTTGCAAGCAGCGGGCAGGCCAGCTTCCCTGCTTTTAATGGAAAGCACATTCCAACACTTTCTCTGTAACACATAGAGCTGCTTAGAACAAAGCGTTGCCCCTAAGACATGGTCCCCGAGAGTCTTTAATAAGGACCAGACCCCTGTGAAGGTATTAATTAAATATTTGAAGCCGAATGGCTTGAGCTGGCCGGGGCATTTTTATGAGGGGAGGGAGTGTCTTTAAAGTCAGGACTCTTTCTGTAACAGGAACTGGTTTTGAAGGGAATGTTCTTGGGTGGGACTCTCTGGGTACCAGGCTGTCAAACCTCTGGGCCAACTTGATGTCAAAAACAGACGTTCTGAATGTTTCAGACAATGTTTGTGGAACTTGGACACAATTCTACGGTGGTTTTAACGCCGAGGAGAATAGTGAGAGTCTGTGAGGGTAGCGGGCGCGCTCGGAGACGGGTTTCGCACAATGGTCCTGGGAGGAGAGGCTCGGACAAGGCCATTTTACAGAGAAGCTAATTAAGTGGCTGCTTTCCAAGGTCACGAAGTGTGGTGGAGGAGCTAAGCTCCACAGCTCCATGTAAAGTCCGTCAGTCTGTCTGTCACCTATCTCTAATTCAGCATACTGCACTCTCTCTCAGAAAGGAGAAGGAACAAAGATGAATTTATAGAGCAGATCCCGGTCCAAAGGACAGGCCTTTCCCTAAATTCAAAGTGACTGGAATTACTGAACACAGGGTTTACTGTGGAGGCCCAGAGTTAGCGGACTTTGCTGGAAGGCAGCACAGTATGGTAAGAGAAATGTACTTGGGGCCAGAGGTGAGGTTTGGATGCTGGCTCCGCCCCCTGGGGCACAGAACAACTCCCACCCTGAGCACGTGTCTTGTCTTCAAAATTAAAATATTATTCAGCATCGTCTAGGGGCTCAGTGAAGGGGAGTTATAGCTGAATTTGGTTCTAGTCGTGGGGTGAGAAGTAGGGAGGGAGTGGTCTTTCCTTCCCCTGTGGACCATTTTGGGTCTTCAGGGATCATCATTTCAGTGAGCTTGTCAGGAGCTTCCCCATCCTGGCCAGTGACGGCCAAGTTGACAAACTAGAGTGGAGACATGTCCACGTCCGATATTGGACGCCCCTCATGGGGGTAATCTCGTTCCAGTGAGTGTGAGGCGGGTGGCTACTTCTGGCTTTCATTTAATTCATTCCAGACCCATCGGCCTACTTCCTGGCTCTGCTGGCCCCCTCGTGGGACCACCCTCGGTACGTGCCCACCTGCTCCAGAACCCCATCCTTCCCTGTTCCCTAGCTACTTTCTCAGAGGTTATGTTGCCTTACACATAGAACCTTTGAATCTTCTCCAAATAAAATATGTGTTCATGTCTGTGAAGGTTCTTTGTGATCTGGGACCAAGGGGTACCCACAAGGAAGGGGTACCCACAAGGAAGGGCTATTTTTTATTGTCCCTTTGATGGGCCTGCCCTAAACATTCTATGGGTCTTCAGAAACTCTTAAGTTTTCCATGTAGCCATTCTTGCCTCTTTAGTTCAAGAGCTCCCTTCCCCAACCTTTTCTTTCTCTTCCTTCCTTAGGGAGCAACGTTATAGGGCCAATTTATGTACACCCCAACCCCCAAACTATATCTCAGATACTCCATGGCTGCACATCCTCTCGAGAAAGACGTGAAATCCTATGGGCCTGGGTTTGCCCTAAATGGCCGACTGGCCTCCAGCCAGGCGAAGGGCAAAGGAAACGTGGAATTCAAGGGATAGCTCACTCTCTGCTCATCTTCTCGTGTCTGGCTAACCTCTGTGCCTCCCTTCATCTTTAAGATGAAGATCCCAATCACATCTTGCTCAGTGCTCTTTGGAAGGATCACATGACCCAGTACTTACAAAGCATAGTGTCTAGTCCACACACTGCTGAAATCTAATGATTAGAGGTAGAATATTCCACATTAGAATATACCTGATTTTGAATCTCTGCACTCTCATTCACTGGAATATTTGGGCAAACCAACCTCGTGGAGCCTCCTCCCTCATCCTGACAATGGACCTGAGAGTCGCTCGCTCCCAGGGCAGTGGGGATGTCAAGGCTCTAGGACTCTGCCCAGCACAAACTAGGCATCATGGGTATCAGTCGCCTCATGTTGCAGTGGTCTCACCTGCCATTGCTGAACGTTCCAAGGTGTCAGGGGGTTGCTGTTGCTCTGGGGACTTGGTCTCCACTGGCCCTTGGAATGGGGAGGTATGCAGGGCAAGCAGATGGGGGCTCAGGTCGAGGAATATTGTGTACTTGAACTGACAGTGATTCACAACACATCTGTGTGGATTGCTCAGAGCCCAAGGCATTTGCCAAAGGGAGGGAGATGGGAGAGCTGTGAGCAAAGGATGTTCCGTCCCTGGGAGTATAAACACAGCACCGTCTGTGACCTAAAAAGGCTTGGTTGGGAGGGCCCTCGAAGTCTGTTGTCCATTGTTTGGACGGTGCTCAGCCTCCCCAAGGAAGCACCCAGGGAACTACCTGTGTTGTGTCTGAGAGCTGTCAGAGGCCAGGGCTGGCGCTGTTGGATCCAGTACGGGACCTCAGGCAGCTGCCTGGGCCGGGCCCAGCACTGCTCTCACTTGGCTCCGTGGCTCTCCGTGCTGCAGACGGACATGTGCCAGGGAGGCGCCAGCCACTTGAACGCCCTGGGTCCGTCCCAGACCTGCCACTGTCCCAGGCGGCACGTGCGCTCCCGTTGCCGACACGCACTCCTTTCTGTCGGGGATGGGGTCTTATTTTTCCTGCATCCTTTAGGTCTGAAACCGAATATCTGTCCAGCAAACGTTTACTGGATTAAACTGCAGCTCTTGTATAGTGACCAGATTCTCTTTCAATTAATACACGCTTTTTAAAGAAAATCAGTAAGTGATTTCTGATGTCTATAAATAGAACTCCAGGGACTATACTCAGGTTTTTCTCTTCACACGGACTTGTTGTTTTTCAACATGTATCTTAAGATAGTATTGGTGTCTCAGGCCCCCCAAAACGGGCTTTGAGGGGAAGGTTTGAATCGATTTCAGAGACAAGGAAGAGCTCTAGGTTTTTTCCCCAGAATGCAGAACATCCAGCCAGGCTGGTCGATCGGGGGCAGCAAGGTAGAATGCTTCACTTCGTAGGATGCTGTGAAGCAACAATCCGTCCTTTTGAAATAACTTCTTCCAGGATGACTGGTGTCTTTATAAGATGACCACATGAAGACAGAGGGACACAGGGAGAATGCCATGCTCCAAACAAGGCAGAGATGGACACTGTGCATTTAGAAGTCAAGGAACACCAAAGATTGCCAGCAAAGTACCAGGAGCTAGAAAGAGGCTTCAACTTTGAATCCACCTGACATTCTTTTCTTATTTCTCTTCTGGTTTTTCTCTTCCACTCGCCTATATTTTCCACATTCATATGCTAGTGTTGTTCCTACTTGATGACTGGAGGGAGGCATTTTTCACTCATCTTGTCTCCCTGCTGCTTCTGATAGTGACTTCCTTAGGCTGCCACCTTTGAACTCTTCCCCTGGCCAGAGCTTGTGTGTATGGTTGCACATGTTGCTCACTGCACAAGGACTCCTGGCCAAGGGGAAAGTAGGGCTAAAAGTCCAGCCTTTGCTATGCTTGCCAGGCTATGTACTCTGGTGCAGGACCACAGCCACATTGGGGGAGGCTTTTAAAAAAGTTCTCACGATGATGCCAAATGGCGCAGTGCTGGCCGGCCTAGTTCTAAGACACGTCCTCTGGCCTCAACGTCTCCAGTGGCCTCTGTGGACTCTGTGCCTTGCCCAGCAAAGCCTGTCTTGATCTCTGCCTCTGCTCTTTCCCCCAGAATCCCCTAACAGCGCACTCACTGGTCTTCTAGAGCTTTCAGAATGTTTTCCATTGTAGCTCTTTCTATGGCAGCTGGTGGGCATCTCAAGAATGGCTTCTCTGTAGTCCCCCAACTTGTCTGTCCCCGTTCTTCCCTCTCACCCTGCAGCACCTGCCCGTGGGTGGTGGCGTCACCACAGCTTTGGATCCAAGAGATTCATTCCAGCCGCAAAAGCGCTAAGCTTTCCCTGTGATCACACATTTTTGCACCATCCAGAGCTCACACATGCCTCTGCAGACCCGTGGCCAAAGGTATGTGTATCTCAGGGACTGTGTAGAGATGCTGGCCAAGGCCGCCTGCCGAGGGAGGGCCCCGATGACGTGCAAGAAGAGATCTATTTGAAACAACTGACAAGAAACTGTACATCGGAAATCAGAACAGCTGTGGGCTCCTCAATGCAGCAGATGGGCATGCGGGGAATGCTCCGCGGCTTTAATCACATTTAACACGCCTGTCAGAGAATTGGGTCCATCTCAGTATGAATTCGGGTTTTAGACATTGTTTGGTTGACAGAGTTGGGCCTTACGGGGCGTGCTGCGCTCCGCACGGCCAGGAGGAACCGGTTTCTGCGCCTTGTTTTCAGCAGAGAGTGCCGAGGGCAGCTCTGCCGGGCTGGGAAAGCAGCGGGGTTCACACCGGGGGTGGCGCGGGGTGGAGGGGCCACTGTGCGCCTCCCTAGAGGGCAGAGCTCGGCTGAGGCTGGGGCAATCGTGCTGCAGCCCCGACTTGCAATCACTGTGTGGGGGCCAGTGTGTGTGTGTTTGTGTGTGCTTCAATTCTGAACTTTTGCGTGCGTCTATGAATGCGAGATTCATGGAAGCAGAGGAAACACTTTCAGTATTTCCATTCCAGGCCAAGCCTGCACACAGTTTCTGGCCAGGAAAGGCAGCCCTGCTGGCCCCAAGCCCTAGGAGCGGCAGCATGATGGAACGGCAGCAGAGGTTTGGGCATCACGAGACCAGAGTTCAAGTCCTGCTGTTGCCTCCTTCATTCGTTCATTTATTTCACCCACCAACATCCATGGAGCACCAACTCTGTCCCAGGCGTGTTCTCTGCACTCACTGTAGACAAGAAAAGCAACCCTTCATTTGCTCTAGCCAGGCTGGCTTGGGTGCCAACCAGACCTGTTCCTAACGGATACAGAGCTACCTGGGGTCAAGGTCATGTGGATACAGGAGGTAGGGCACGAAAAGCACACAGCACATTGCAGGCAAAGGGGGATCAGCACAGGATGGTCGGCAACAATAAAACGGTTTCCTCTTCCTTCTGAGGAAGCGGATGTTTGTTTCCTGCCCGTGAACAGGGCATGTCGTCTTCTGCCCATCCTTCTAGCTCTGGCTTATAGTCTGGGTCCTACTGGCCTGGTAGTCAACAACCGTAGGTGCTCCTTGGACTATAGACCATTTCAAAACTGCAAATGGAATGCAGTTTTCTTTGCATTGCAAAGGCATAATAAAAAAAAGCTGGTTCCCAAACAATACCACTGTAGACTTTATGACCCTCAAACTCCCTGTAAGGCATTAAAAATAGGAACCAAATGCCTGTAAACATATACGTGCTGTCCTCAGGAAAACCAGTCCTCTTGTTTCTATTTCATGGGTCCTTGGGGGGGTGGAATGAGAGATAGGAGGGGCTGAGGAGCCCATCGTGCTGTACTTTTCATCTGACCCTCAAAAGCCAGCACTGGACGGCACACTATTTTGCTTCCTTCTATAGTGGTATCCTTAGTTTCATGGCTTCTACAGAAGGTTTTGAACACGTCAAAAGAAAAACTTTAGCTTCTGCTTTTAAAATCCCTTCTTTTGCCATCTAGTTAGTATACTGCTGGGCGCAGATGCTGAATCCTCAGTCACTGACTTGACTCTGCCACCAAAAATGTGTTCTAAACTTACTCATGAGGACAGATTTAAACTATCACATCCTGACAGGTCTGTCTGCAGCCATGAATGTACCTGAAAGCACATTTTGAGATTATATGGCTGAACAAGAGCTTCATGTGAGGATGACCAGCTGATTTTGACTCATCAAAGGATCAAATCTTTCACCATTCGTTTGCTGCTACTAAGTATGGAAGGGACAGAGGTGAGATGGAGGGGGGGGCAATGGTTATCCAAATCTAGTAGCATGTGAATTGCCAACAAAGCACAAACAAAATAAGATTCCCCTCTCAGGCCCCACCCCAGCGTCTGATTAATAGTCTGGGTTGGGACTCAGGAATCTGCCTATTTAGGCTACACTTTGGCATTCTAATGCTGGTAATCCAGAGACCATTCCGGGAGGAACACTGATGTCCAAAAGGAGAAATACAGATGATCAGTAATTAGATGCTCAAAAGCAGTATTGTTTAAAGAAATATAAATTAAAATAGGATTTTTAAGCCTATCCAAGTGGCAAGTATTTTTCCTACGTGGCAATACCCAGTACAGACAGACACTCAGCAGGTGTCCATTCTCCCCAGCTAAGGGAGTGGGACCTGTGACCGGTCTCAGGGGCATGGGAGAAGCATGGGGGGTGGGGAGGGTGGCGTGGAGATTTGGCCATGGGTATTAAAGAGCCTGAACAGGTTCTAACCCAGGAGAATAGGTCAAGAAGTCATTTATCATAAAGGAGTAATCACAAGTATGTGCAAAGTTGTAATGATACAGATGTATGGTTCACCGTAGAATTACCTGTTATGTGAAAAATAGTCGAAGTATCCAACATGACAGGTTTTTGGTTAAAAAATCATGGCAGATTAACTGATAAACTAATATGCAGATGTTAGAACGGTGTTGAATAGGGAAAGTCACGAAGTGGTATTAAGTGAAAAAAAAATTTAGAAAAATCATTTGTTTATCGAAATTTTGAAAAATATAGAGAAGTATAATGAACAGGTCTTTAATTTTAATTGTTGGGAAGTTACTAATTAAGGTTTCTTTTAAGAAGAGGGGGGAATTACATTTGGCATCTGTCAGGGCTGGATTTGCATTTCCATCACCGATGGAGTGTGATTTGGGGCTTTCATCTCTCCACGTTTCAGATTCCTCAACTGTAAAATCGAGTAAATGCTAATGGCATATGGATTTGTCATGAGAATTAAAAGAGATAATTATGTAAATGCACTTGACACATAATAGAGTATATAAATGTTGGATTTCATCTCCCTTTTCAAATTTTGAAATCAGAAAAAGAACTAACCTCTGACCAGTGATCAAAAGAGTTCATTTCTTTTACACAAACTATGGAATTTCAAGTTGTTTCTTTTGGATACTTTTTCTGGAAAGGAGTTCTTAGGTCCTGTTAGATACTGTTGGAAGTGAACACTGGAATTTGTCGTTGACATCCTAATTGGCTAATTACAGCCTCTGGCCCTATTTGTTTTGCCTTTTGTCAGCTTTAACAGTTTGGAATATTTAAATAATTTTCCTTCTTCCACAATTTTAATAAAAGAAAAATCTTATGATTCTTATCTAGAGAGGCAGGAAAGCTCAGACTATTTAAATTTTCCATCTCCCTAAAATCCCACCAAGTCCCAATACCATTTATGATAGCATCAAAAATGTAATACACCTAGGAATAAACCTAATGAAAAATGTGCCAGACTTCAACAAAGAAAACTACAAAGCATTGAGAGAAAATTTAAAAACACCTAAATAAAGGAAGGGATATACCATATTCATATTGTGGAAGACTTAATGCTGGCGAGAGGTCAGTTTCCCCCAGATTATATCTTTCAGCAAATATACATATAGACTAAACTAGAATGCTGATAGCAGCCCTATCTGTAATAGTCCCAGGTTGACAACAACCCAAATCCCCATCATCACTACAATGGGTACATCAACTAGAGTATATTCCCCAAATGGAATGGTATACACCAGTGATAATGAGCAATCTACCACTACAAGCAATATGGATAAATCTCATCAACATTATGTGGCACAAAAGGAGACACACAAAAGAATACATATTGTATAACTCCCTTTATACAATGTTCAGAAAAGGCAAAATTAATCTATGTAATTAGAAGTCAGCATCGTGGTTTTCCTTGTGGGGGAGTAATGATTGGGAAGGAACATGAAGGAAGTTTCTGGGGTGCTGGTAATATTCTGTTTCTTGGTCTGGAAGCTAGTGAAATGGGTGTTTTTGGTTTGTAAAAATTCATCAAGCTCTATAATAAGGAGTCAATACACTAATGCATATATTTGAATATATTTGATACTTGAATAAAATGTGTAAACACTTGGTTTCCTTAGGTTTGCACTACTGGGTATTTACCCAAAGAAAATGAAAACACTCATTTGAAAAGATACATGCACCCCTATGTTTATTGCAACATTACTTACAATGGCAAAGATATGAAACAACCTAAGTGTCCATCAATATACAAATGGATAAGGAAGATGTGGTAATATATACATACAATGAGATATTATGTGGCCTTAAAAAAGGAGGTATCTTGGGGCGCCTGGGTGGTTCAATTGGTTAAGCGTCCAACTCTTGATTTCGGCTCAGGTCATGATCTCAGGTTCATGTTGAGCTCCGTGCTCAGTGGGGAGTCTGCTTAAGATTCTCTTTCCCTCTCCCTCTGCCCTGCCCCCTGCTCACACATACACTCTTTTTCAAAAAAAAAAAAAAAAAGAGATAGGGAAGATCATGCCATTTGCAACAACATGGTTGGACCTACAGCATATCATGCTAAGTGAAGTCAGATTGAGAAAAACAAATACCATATGATTTCACTCATATGTGGAATCTAAAAAACAAACCGAACAAACAAACAAAGCAGAATCAGACCTACAAATGCAGAGAACAAATTGGTGGTTGACAGAAGGAGGGGGTGTGGGGGATGGGCAAAATGGGTGAAGGGGAGTGGGAGATGCAGGCTTCTGGTGGGGCATAGGGAAAACAGTCAAGGATACTGCAATGGTGTTGTAATGGGAGCTACCCTTGTGATGAACACAACATAAGGTATAAACTTGTTGAATCGCTATGTTGTACACCTGACTCACTAGGTCGTACACCTGAGTATAACATTGTCAATTATACTAAAAAAATGAAATTGAAGACGAAGTCTCTCATTAAAGTTACATTTTATTGAAGACCTCATGTTTGGCCTTATTGCAATCTTTGGAGGCAAAGCCCCACTGTCCTATTGAGAGAGGAAATGAGCAGTGATTATAGCTCATTGAGGTTTCCACAATGGAAAGGCAGAGTAAGAAACTACTTCAAAACGTTTTGCTTGGGAGCTAATATAGTTAGGAGAAGAGAGACAGGAAAGGAAGATTTATTGAACATCTGCTTTGTGTCAATTCAGGCTTATCCATGTGTTTCCCCCCAACCGCCCGCCTCCGCCCTGCCCCCCCATCTCTTCATTTACATGACAAAATAGGAAAAGATTATTCACCTTCTTTTACATGTTAGGAAACCAAGGCTCTGAGTAGTTTATTAACTTGGTCAAGACCAGACAGGAGATTTCCGTAAGAAATCACCACAAACTGGCTGGCTTAACACAATGGAAGTTTATTCTCTCACAGTTCCTAGAAGTCCAAAATTCAGGAGTTGGCAGGGCTGCACTCCCTCCAATGGCTCTAGGGAAGAAGATTCCATTCCTCACCTCTTCTGGTTTCTACTAGCTCTAGGCAGTCCTTGGCTTTTGATTGCAGAACCCTAATCTGTCTCGGTCTTCACAAGGCTGTCTCCT
>NC_138382.1:37313589-37349280 GCF_054177405.1 Leptonychotes weddellii | reverse complement strand
GATGTAGCTTCAGTACTAGAAAGGTCTTCTCTTTGTTAACCATGCTCACAGCCGGTCCAATCTTCAGGGCAACTTCTGAAGTGCCCCAAAGTGTCTCCTTGGAATATGCCAGAGTTTAATGAAGAGGCAAAATGCCTTGGAAACTTGCTACTCATTTCCACTCGCTGCTTGTAGAGGCTGCTGTCAGTGTCTGGCCCAGACTTTCACCAGGCGGACACACCCTGTGGTCCAGGACTTTGGTGCCTGCTAACAGCTCCCAGCCACTAGCTTCTTCAGAAAATTGCCCTTGGTCAGATGGACTCTGTCTCAATCTGGAGGTTATGCACTCCCCACCACAGGCCAGTGACCGACAAGGGGTACAAGGCGGCCCTTTGCCTAAGGATGGGATCAACTTTATGTTGGAGTTTGTGTTCCATTAGGGGACCACATTGGAACCACATCCTTGCTTAACGTTGCCCTATTCTGCTTTTCTTGCTTCCTTTCTCCTAAGCACACTCCCTCAATAAATCCCTTTTTTCAGGTACCCTGGTCTCAGACTCTGCTTCTTGAGAATCCTAAGACAATGCCATTGCCCTTGGCAATGGCCCACCTTGCCTGCCAGACTCTGCTGCTTAGAACCTTTTGTTTGGCAGGTGCACACATGTGAAGATTTTAAGGCTGGGGCCATTTAGTAAGCTGAATTCCAAAGTCTGGACCCTTGATGGTTTTACTGACAAATTTTATAAATACCCAGCTTGGAAGATCAAAACATTATCATTGATGTCAACGGGAGTGAGTCCCTGAGGCCTGGAGACCTGCTTAGGACCAGCAACACAAGCCACTGGAAGAAACACTTGTTTTTTTTGCATGTGTGTGCGTGCATGCGTGTGTGTGTGTGTGTGTGTTGGGGGGGATGAAATAATCAGTTCATTAATCTGAGCAAAGATTTTCCTGTCCTTTAAAGTATGATTTTTATCTTCTAAATTATACTTTCCGGAAAATAAGAATATAGAACTCTTTGCCATTTAATTTTATTAGCCAAGTAAGCTAGCAGTGTGGCAGGAGGATTGTCCAAACATCTTGGTTAGAAATGGATCAGTGAGTTGCTGATGGACCTACCAAGTCATCTATATTAGCTCTTTTAAAGATAGCCTTCATTTTAATTAAACAATATGCATAGTATTTTAAAGATTTAGCACTACAGACATATCTCAACACATGCTTAGAGTAAAACAACCCTGACTCTAAACTTGGCCTGGATAGAGCAGCATTAGAAAAAGCTTTTGAGGATCCATAATCAGCTGGGAAGCAGGTGGGGTTTTAAGAAGGAGGATGTGTGTGCTATCTTAGGTGTGATCTTCTTGGTGGTGGGATGGTGGTGGGATGGAGGCCAGACTTGCTGAGCTTTAAGGCTTGAACATCTAGAAGATGTCACTGTCACGTTCTGTGGCTCCCAGGAGTGCTGTGATCCTCACTCATGGCCTCTTTGCTTTACTCTGTGCATCTGCTCTCTCACCACTTATTGGCCATAAGCCTTGATCCAACCCTGGGTCTAGGTTTACTTTTAGCTTCAGATCCCTCTGCTGAGAACCTCTTTCTGTTAGTGTTTCTCAGCTGGGATTCCAGAAAGGGAATTTGATTGGTCATCCTCAGCTGTTTATGCCAGGCTACATGGCCCTAGCTTCCTGGCTAGCCTTCGGATTTGTTGCCTTGGATCAGGAGTCCAGCCCTGATCCTATCATCCAGGGGTGAGGGTCAAGGGAGAAAGTCATGTGCCATAAAACATGGCTGCATGAGGGCTGCTTCTTCATCTGGATGGTGGCTGGGGCAGGAACAGCAACGGATACATCTGGGACCAAGTTTCTACACTGTGAGCTAATATGGCCTAGATCTCCCTGCACTGTCTTATCCCCTCACCTCCTCTCTAGTCTCACCTCCCACTTCATTCTCCTCACTCCACGCCAGCAACAGTCCCCTTTGCTGGTCTTTAAATGTGTGCTCCTACATTTTACACTTGCTGTCCCCTTGGCTGGGAATACTCTCCCCCAGATATCCACATGATCCCTCCACAACCACTCCATATAGGATAGCAGCTCCCAGCAACCCCCAGCCCACTTCCCTGTTCTAGTTAAACCCATAATCCTTGAGGCCACAACAATCGGCATCTTTATCTACTCATTTGCTCATTGTCTATGCCTACCCCCCCAACCCACACACTAGAATAGAAGCTTCAGGAGAATAGGAACTTTGGTCCGCTTGCTGTCCTATCCTCAGTGTTCAGAACAGTGTCTAGCACGCATCTGTTGAAGGAGTAGAGATGTAAGTGCATAGGTCTTGGGAACAAGTATCAACTTTTTGGCTGTCCACATCCTCTGTTCTGTGTGGTATTGGTTGGACACACACCCTATGTCCCACTGTAGAAGTCCCAAAGGGTCGATTCTCTTCATCCCACCTACTGGCAGACAGGGGGTGGGCATAGGACTGATGCTTGGCCAATCAGATCCCAGCTTGGGACAGTGGCTCAGGATTGAGGGGTACAATGCTGATGGCTCTTCATCTTCATCCACAATACCTGCGACATGCCCAGGGCATCACTGTGGGGCTCCATGGCAAGTCTACTGCCTTTTTGGTGGGCTCCAGCTTCTCGTGTAATCCCGGCCCTGTCTAATCTTCTGATAAACCTCTCTTCTGCTGAACAGAACCAGGGTAAATTTCTAGAGCTTGCCACCAAGAACCTGGACTGGAACAATAGGTATCATTAATTTTGGCTTCCTCAGAGGCAGCTGCAATGCTTTTTCTTCTTTTCATTGTTTTGAAGCACCTGCTCAGTTTATTGGTTTATTTCAAAGGCTACTTTATAGGCTATGGGAGAAAAAAGAGACAGTTTGGTGTTTTATTTGATCAATTTACCAACTTGCTTTAGAGGGGACTGTGGCCTTATTAGAAGATCTGCTCCTTGAGAGAGGGATGGGGTCCTGGTCAGCTTTACAACTCCCAGGGTACCAGGGCAGGGTCTGGAACACTGTCAGGTGACTGCAGCTCACATTGGTAGGACTGGAATGAGAACTGGGGAGTCTGAGCCAGACAGACTTATCCACGTGAAGGGATAGGTCAAACCATGAGACTCCCAGCAGCAATTCTCCCTGGAGGATATTAAGAGTCACAGGAATCTCCTTAGATCTGTGAGATGGTCTCGATATGTGTCCCTTTTAGAAGGTCTCAGAAGGACATTGTTTTCTGGTCTCAGTATCAGTGCTTCTTTCAAATTACTGGCTTGTTTGTGAATCCTACAAGCTGGTCCAAGGTGTGTAGCCGGCATTTTGGACGGGACAATTCTGCAATGTAGGACTGTGCTATGCACCACAGGATATGTAGCCTTGCTGACCTCATCCACTAAAGGCAGAAGCAGCCCCAAATCATGATGAGAAAAGAAATGTGCTCTTCCACCCTCCCCCCTCCAGAGGTGACTTCTGAAGCTGACAGGTTTTCCTCTTTGCTTTGGCCATTAGAAAGCTCCGGGAGATATCTGGCAAGAGTCCTCAAGAACTACAACAAAGGATATCATAACTGGCAAGTTTTCTATTATCCTTGCAAAAGGGTATTTCGTCTTTCCTTATTTCCTTTTCAGTTGAATTTCCTTATCACTTTTTTTTTACATATTTTATGCATTTTTGTAAGCCTCTTCAAATCTTTAAGATGGAGTCCCAGTAACTAAAATAGTATAAAATTATTTGGTGCTTTTGAAGCTTTTCTTCTATATAAGACATTTGTGCCAGTCTCTTGTTTGAGCTTTTCTTTCCTAAGATGCTTTGGGAATAAAAGCACTTGTAGAAATACATCGAAGGCATTTGTCTATTATATCTCGTAGCACTGTGAGAGAGACCTTCCGTGTGCCGATAATCTCAGTTGGTTGTAAAGCTACTCTTCAAAGATGATCTGTTGGGGGCGCCTGGGTGGCTCAGTCATTAAGCGTCTGTCGTCGGCTCAGGTCATGATCCCAGGGTCCTGGGATCGAGCCCCACATCGGGCTCCCTGCTCAGCGGGAAGCCTGCTTCTCCCTCTCCCACTCCCCCTGCTTGTGTTCCCTCTCTCACTGTGTGTCTCTCTCTGTCAAATAAATAAATAAAGTCTTAAAAAAAAAAAAAAAAGATGATCTGTTGGATAGGAGCAGGAGAAATAAAAAAAGGAAATCCCATAAAAGAAACAGCAGCTTATATCTGGTGAAACCCACTAGCCCAGGAGGGGGAAGAATAAAGACACACAGTCTAACTGTTGAAACTGCAGGAGCGCATATTCCGGGTAGGATGTTAACTCCCCAGACATCTGTTGGTGACATCTACAGTCAGACATGCATCATTGGAGGGATCTGTAAATTATATGGGGGGACAGTTTAATGACCTACAAAGCAGCACACCCACCCAGCACAGATAGCATCTTCAAAATAGGGCACAAAAATGAATTTGGGTGGGAGAAGAGGGAGATTGGAGAGGTGGATGGGTGGGCAGAAGTGCTTACAGGAACAACTCCTTGGGAATAACCACCTTGAAGGCAAGAGTGGACCAAGTGAAGGGGGTTGTGCTGCTTTGTGCATTGCAGGGAGGGTTAAGCAGTAGACAGGAGGAGGCTAGTACCACCTAGGGGAACAGAGGAGGAAATGGTCTTTCCAAAAAGGAGGAGAGTAAAAAAGAAAACTGGGGTTTCAAGAACAGAACCAAGTTCCCCCTCTATCCCCTATTCAAGAAGGATAAGCAGCAATAGTAACAACCCATGGTGGTCAACTTAACGCTTTCTTAAAAATATTCTAAGACCTCAGCTTTCCAGCTTTTATTGTGTTGACAACTTTTTGTTTCTAAACGTAGTTTATGCGGAGTTCTGATAGAGGGTCAATCTCCGTAACAGGGACTTTGGTCCTCCTGTTCACTCTTGCGACCCCAAGTTCTGTCACCTAGGAGGCACTCAATATTTGTAAAATGGATGAAAGAATGAATGAGTGAATGAATGAGCAGGTATGTAGTTGGGCTGAGAAGGATCATTACCTTTCCAGTAGATACCAGAGTTCCTTAGGGAAAGAACCTTATGTTAGTGGAATACCTTGATAAGTCACTTGAAGGCAACGAAGACACAACTCAAGGCTTTGTAGAAGTAATAAACTTGAGTTAATGGTGGGAAGATGGGTAGCAAAGAGAGGGGAGGGAGAAGGATAGAGAGGCTGAGGGCTTGTTTTAAATCTTCATGACTAATACTCTTGAATTATAGGCTGTGTAGGACTATGTGGAAACTTCTTACTACGACCCCCAACTCCCCAGTAAAAATACAGTCCAGAAATCTTCCTTTATGGGTGAGAATAGGAAGGATACCAAGAGGAAGGGGGCTGCATTCTTATTTTGGGTCAATACGAAGAAGATGAACAAACAACAAAACATAAATCTCTATGGACCAGATTGACAAATTCAGTAAAACCAAAAAAATGAGATCACAGTGACTGGAAAAAGGTAGGGCTCTAAGTAGTTGAGGAAATCTTGAGGGGAGCTTGTATTTCCTTCTTCTGGTTGTAGAATGGAGGTTGGGGCTGTCCTTGTATGGACATTGAAGTGCAGCTGAGATTAGGAATACACAGAAAGCAGAAGCAGCAGAGCTACTGGGGATGAAGAGAGGCACCCAGAATCCTGCTCTCTCCTCCTGTCCCCTTCTAACTGGCCCCTACCTCCCTTTGAAACTTTTAAGAGCTGAAAGCAGAGCAAAGAGAGGGAAGTTTGGGAGGGTTAGGGGTCAGAGAGGGGAGAGAAACTGAGGAATGGGGCACTGGGGTTGGATCCAGGACCAAGGTACGGTGGGAATATTTCCGAGACAGTTCTATCCCCAATTCTCCAAATCATGGGTGTAGCTCATTCCCTTATCAATACAACCGGGATAATACATCTACCTTCTAGGGTTCTTAAAAGGGTCACACCTATTTGTATTAAGGGAGAGCTACAGAAGTGTTGAGATTTAGGTGAGGTCGAGACTGCTCCCTGGCTAAGACTCCTCCCTACACACCAGCCTGGATTTGTGGAGCATGGAGATTCATGTCTCAGGCAAAGTGAAGGGCTCTCCTTCTCTCATGGCCCATTGGGGCACTTGCAAATGGTCAAGGCAACAAATTTTAAATCCTTAGCAGCAAAATTGTACCTAAAACAAACAACAACAAAATCCCCTAACTGAAAAGGGTCCATAGTGAGTCCCATTCTTGCCAGCTAATTGTTGGAGGTGATGTCCCAGAATGGCACTCCTCTAAGAGGACTCTTTTCTCTTCCTCCCCCCGACCCCAAACCCCTAGCACCCATTTCTGGTAGTTAAGGGCAGGTAAGAGAATATTTTAACTAAGTATCTTCAGATCTGCATTCTTCCAGGGCCTGAATCCTTTACACGACAGTGTAGATCCTGAAGAGTTGGGATAGGCTGTTGTAAAGTCTCTGGGGCTACTACCCTCTACACCGAGGCAGCTCTCTCTCCTCCTTCCTCCCTCCCCTCCTTCAGTTTCCAAGTGTGGCCTCTGCATACATTGTTTACAGTCTCACCTGAGTGTGAGAGCGAGCCAATCCCCAAACCCTGCTTCCCACCTCAGTGGGAATTTTCTCAAGTAAATGAGGTGAAAGTGGTTGTCTTGCACTTCAGGCCGGTGACTTCCCATTCCCTCTGTCTGGCACAGGAGCAGAATAGCAGAGAAGCTGGCTAACGGGAAGGTGGTGGAAATGGCCCTGGGGGAGGAACAGAAGTGAGGGACCAGGCACACCCAGCGGGATAGGGAGCTTTGAGTAATTGGAAGAGGGTTGGGTGCTCTAGTCCCATTTCTTGGCAGCCAGAAGAAAGGACCAAGAAGAAACTCAAGGTCATTCACTGATTTCATTCACTCTGTCACACACTCATTTGTTAAGTCCGTGAACCAGGCCCATTACAGATATTAGGCACACAAAATTAAAAGAAATCCTATTTCCCCTCGAGGAGCTCATGGAGAGGCAATGATTCTCCCATCGATGGAATACTGAATTGCACTAGGCACGTTGCAGGACACTCATCCATCACCTACCATGAAGCAGACACTGTTCTAGGCTCTGGGAATGTGCATCAAAATCTTGTTACAGGAGCCTCTGGGAAGGTGGGGCATCTAACTCCTCACCTCAGAGTCTCCCCTGACTACCTACTCTAGGCCCCTTTAAAGGATGGAGCCCCTTTATTTGACAGAATGTGATTTTTTCCCCCTCCACCAACAAACGCCAGGAAAAGTAGAGCTGTGGGATGGTGGGGGCCTAGAAGGGGGTCTGCCTGTGCAGTGGGCTAAGAGCCACCACTCTGGCCACACGGACCTTGAGGGGAGAGTTCCCAACAGGATATGGACAAGCAGCTGCCATATTGTTATTCCAAACTTAACACAAGACCTAGTCAAGTTTGAAGTGGGTGTGTGTGTGTGTTGGGGGAGGGGGGTGGTCATGATGGTGAAAACTAGAATTGTAACATCTTGAAAATATCTTTATGGTTAAAAAGGCCATTTAATTTCATTTCCATTTAAAAATACTATAGTTTATATTTTCCAAACTGGGTCTGAAGAACACTTGTATCTCCACAGAAGTTTTTTTTTTAAAGGGGCTCTATGTTTTAGGTTAATTTTTGATTTGTCCATTAAAGCAAATCAAGCTAGTTTTCATTAAATCAGAACTGTTCAGTGCCTTGGTCTATGATAAAGCATACTGTGATTTTTTTTAAGGATGCAGAGTTGTCAAACTTGCTTGTGTAGGACCTAGTGAACTTGGTGAGACTCTTGGTGATCAGAAGGATATAGGTTGTAGGGTGCCTGGGTGGCTTAGTTGGTTAAGCGTCTGCCTTTGGCTCAGGTCGTGATATCAGGATCCTGGGACTGAGTCCTGCTTTGGGCTCCCTGCTCAGTGGGGAGTCTGCTTCTCCCTCTCCCCCTGCCCCTCCCCCCTGCTCGTGCTCGCTCTCTCTAATAAATAAAATGTTAAAAAAAAAAAAAAGCATATAGGTTGTGAAATGTAGCTTTGATGATTCGGGAAGTTTTGGGTTCCATGGTTTATAATGGCGTTTGTCTCCTGAATTGTCCTGGAAAGAAACGTGAATTAGGTGCTTCGCAGATGTACAAAACAAGACAACCTGGGCCTCTGTGGAACCTAAAAAAGGAGTTACCTGAGGGCAGGGACTGGGTGACTTTTCTTCAGCTTTCTTTTAGAGTTGGCAAAAATCCAGAACAATTGATTTCCTGCCTTTGCCCAGAATCCACACATGGATGGCAGGGTCTGTTCAGCCCTCTGCCAGAAGCCGTATCTGACGTTTCTGCTCTAATCCTTCCATGACTGAGGAAGGCCATAGTGGTACAGCCATTTATGTGGGTCTCCTGTTGGAGCCTGCTACGAGCGCAGGACATGCCCCAGGACATTTGCAGGCTGCCGCCTCTCTGGCTGGCCTGGAAGTAACCCCCAAGTGGTGAGAGCCCTGTGTTGATGGACCCAAGGGTGGGGTTATGGGCTGAGTCCTAGACCTCCATGCTCAGTGCTGGAGTGGCAAAAAAAAAAAAAAAAAAAATGGCACATTCTCATTAAGAAGATACTCTAACAACGGTGACTCCATAGGTCATCTTGATTTACCTACTTTACATATATAATTTTACACTTTTACGTATTTTAGAACTGATAGGCCCTGGGAGGCCATTGATCCCAACCTTTCTATTTTACAGGAGTGACAGTTTATAGAGTTTAGGGGACTTGCTAACCTCTCTAAGCCTCGGTCGTCTAGGAAATGAAGACTTTAGTGATGGGATGAACAAATACCGAGCGCTTCCATTTTGTCACAGGTAAATGATCTTCCACATCATCTCATTTAATCTTTACAAGGACGTTGTGAAATAGTGATTATTGATGGCTTCCATCTTCCAGAGAAGGAATTCAAAATGGAACTTGCCTCACCCGAATTTCCATAGTGGTAAGCTAGTCAGTGACGGATACAGGGTTTGAGGTCTATTGTGTCTCATACTTCCACTCAGGTTTGTTTCCACAAAGAAGAGATTGGTTTTAGAAATTCTTCACTTGGTGTCTTCAGGCAAACCTTTGAGCCAGGACACGTTTCCACTGTAGTAGGTGAACAAGCGCCGACTGCCCTGACTTATTGTTTTGCTGGTCCTGCCCACTGTGGAGGAGATAACTGAATTATCTGAGAAATAGCTGATGATTCTTGAGTATCCAGAGCTTAGGCTTTGTTCAAAAGCCCTTTCAATGAGGAGGAACACATTTAAATTCTCTCAATGACCCCGTGAAGTAGATCTCATTATCCTCATTTTACAGGTGTGGAAGCCACGGCTGGGTGGTTTATGGGACTTGCCCCATTCAGTTGCTCAGCTTCCATCAGAGCAGAGATCTGAATGGTGCCATTGTCACTTCAGTGTCCCTGCTCTTGACTGCCTTTGTTATACCTCAGCTCCTCGAGGTCTCTTGCATTATTTATTGAGCCCTGACAGTTTGCCTTGTGTTGCTGGAGATGGGGGCCCTCGGGGCTGACAGTGATAGAAGTAAGATTGGCAGGAGGAAGTGGTATCTGGGTCTCTCTTGTCAAAAGTTAGTCATTCCAGACACCTGACCAGCCCAGAAGTGCAGAGCAAGGAGGAGACCAGTAAGAGCCCGGGGCGAGAGAGAAGGAGATCTGTATCTCTCAGCCATATTTGAAGTTTACTCAGAGCCTTCATTGTCCAGGGTCTTGAAGGAGCACATCCAGGAGGGCACAAGGGGAGAAGAGGAGCAGGTTTACTCCCTACAACAATGGAAGTATTCAGGGTTGGCTTTGCCATAGTGGCAGCAAGGAACATTGCCAAAGCCTTCATAAGGGGACACATATCATAGAACAAAACTAGGGCTGGATTCTGCACTGCTCCAGAGGGCATCATTCCTTCATATAGAAATGTAGGGCATGGTGATTGAGGGCTGCCGTGTTCATGGAGTCCATCGTGAAGGTCTCTGGAATGTTGGAGGTATTCTAGTTTCTCACTAGAATGCATGCGAGCTGAACTATGAAGAATCCTTCGCCTCAGTTTCCCCCACCCAGGTCTTAAACTCATTGGCTAGTAGGCCCCCCAGGTTAACCTCAGAACGAATCAGTAGTGAAGGAAGGAAAACTACATGTGAATTCTAGAATTCTTCATGAGCTGGAGAATGGGTGGGGTCTTGGGTTATGGAGAGGACCCAGTGTTACCAGAGGTGCAGATTCCAACTGATTGAAAGCAATCCATGAAACTACTCCTTCCATTTATCCACCCATTTACTCAACTCTTATTTATTCACTCAGTGAACATTTACTGACATCCACTAAGGGCTACTCTGCCAGGCACTGGGGAAGAAGATAAAAAGGTTATAGTTTCTGTTCTCAATATCAGAAAAAAATTAAAACCAACTCTGTTGAGTAGAAAGACACATGACAGTAGAGAAACGTACAAACTCCATTTGGACACCAAGGAGGGTGTGATGGAGTAGGGAGTGGGAGGAGGATGGGGGAGAACATTCCAGTGGAGGGAGTCCATTAAGGGGAGCCAGAGTGTAACATCCACATGGTAGATTTTTTTTTTTTTTTTTAAGATTTTTATTTGAGAGAGAGAGAGAAAGAGAGCACAAGCCAGGGGGAGAGGCAGAGGGAGAAGCAGATTTCCCACTGAGCAGGGAGCCCAATGTGAGGCTCGATCCCAGGACCCTGGGATCATGACCTGAGCTGAAGGCAGAGGCTTAACCGACTGAGGCACCCAGGCACCCCATGTAGTGGATTCTAAACAAATCTAGCTTGGTGGTTTCCATTTTATATAGGCTGATGCCCAAATATGAAATAAGAGAATGCCTGTGATAGGGCTTTATAAATGGAAAACAGCCAGTTTCTAGCTTTAGGGATTAGATAACTATTTCTGGGCTGTGCTGAGGTAAAGGTCCTTTTTTGGTAGACAGCAGAGTTACAAGTGGCTCAGGACCGGTGGCCGGCAAAGCCATCAGGAATCCCGGAAGATCCCAGTTGACAAATTCCTGAAAAATTACTTTTGATCCAGCAATGACCACTTTCCTTTATTAAGCAATGTACTAAATGCTTTACATAAGTTATCTCCGACCCTCACAAAAAGCCAAGGGGGCTTTATTCACAGATGAGGAAATGGAGCCTGCTGGAAAGAACTGATTTACAGAGGTAGGAAAAGCCAAAACAAAAATTCAACTATGTGTGTCTGGCCCCAGTGGGACCCTTCTCTGGGAGGGTCAGTTTTACTTCCCTGTAAGGAAAATTCTGAGTAAGCTGGGAGCAAGCTTGGTCAGAAAATAATGGTACTACATGGTATTTGTCCTTTTCCTATCAGTTTAGAGGAAATGTAATCTGAATAATGCTGTCCTTTGTTTATGGGGTGTTCAAATGATTTGGTGTTTTCTGTGTTTTCCCAAATGGCCAGGCTTTACTAGACCAACAGAAAATAGTAAACTTTACATCAAAAAGAAAATACAATTATGATAGTATTTTAATCCTGACCTACATCTTATAAGTTTCTAAAAAATGAAACTGAGAATTGATATCTAATTGTATTTAGCTACCCAGAAGCCAAAGATCTCTAGTGTAATAGAAGGTGTCCCTCCCCAACTCCCAACCTTAAAAATTTATCAATTTCCCCCTTAATTCTCTCAATGAGAAAGCTTTCTTTTGAATAGGGACTCTAAGATTTTATAATTACTTGAGATGAAGTTCCAGGTATGGTTTCTGGTGACTTCCCAAACAGTAGGCATAAGATTCACTGATCTGCTGGGGAGCATCCAGGGGTTTTCTTCAATTCCCAGTCACCCCCCACCTTTGGGGAGGGGGCATTGTGGATATATTAAAAGCTAAGTTTTATTGAAACAAATTTTTTGATTGAGGATATTTTCATCCTCCTACAGTAGTAGTATCCTTAGAATTTTCTCTGGGGCTTCGGTGGTTACTTTGTCAAACTAGTCATAGTAAGTATCCATAGGTATTGGTCTTCTACTGCTGTTACACCAAAATATCACAATACCACAAATTTATTGACTTAAAACACAAAACTATTTTACAGTTCTGGAGGTCTGAAATCTAAAACGGGGTCATATTGGGCTAAAATCAAGGTGTCTGTAGAGTTGTGATTCCTTCTAGAGGTTCTAGGAGAAAATCCATTCTTACCTTTCCCAGTTCTTACTCACATTCCTTGGCTCATGTTGTGGTCTTTGAAGATGGAGGAAGGGGACATTGTAGCTTTCAGACCATTCTTCATTGGTCACATGTCCCTCTAACTCTGACTCTTCTTGCACATTCTAGGGCACTTGTGATTATGTTGGGACCACCCAGATAAGCTAGGGTAATTGTCCCGTCTCATGGTCCTTAAATTAATCACTTCTGCAAAGTACCTTTTGCCATGTAAGGTAACATAGCCACATGTTCTTGGGATTAGGACATGGACAACTTTGGGGGACCATTATTGTGCCTACCACATTGTGTGTGTGTGTGTGTGTGTGTGTGTGTGTGGTAGGGGAAGGAATTGGGGAGATGGAAATTATAATGTAAAAGTTTTAAGGCACAGAAACCATGGACTTATTCTCCGTATTCAACCTGCTCTTCCAAGTTAGTTCTTGAGGATCTTTCTGGATGGCCCCCTTCTTAATTACTCATAACCAGACTATGAACTGAGGGCCCATGCCAGGGTCATAATGAACACCATTTCTCTGTGGTGATCTAGATCCATTTGGCCTACTCGTTTTAGGAAAAGAGGCCCAGGGGGACTCAACCATCATTAAGAGTTTGTTATGTGCCAGGTTATTTTTGTATATTATTTTACTCAAATTGTCACGACAAACTGATGAAGTGAGCACTTTGGCTCTCATTTTACAGATGAGGGAAAGACAGTGGAAGATGTTAAGTGAACCAGTCAAGTTAAAAAAAAAAGCCAGTAAGTGGCAGAGTGGGGATTCAAACTCCATTCAGTTGGTTTTAAATTTGGCTCTCTTTCCATACTTAGGTACATGCCGTCTCCCAAAAGCCAAGTTCACACTGCTAGTTTGAGCAGGAACTTAATTCTAACAGCAGTGCTTATCTTGTCTGCTGTATGAATGCATCTGGCATGTTTAGAAGGCTTTGGACCACTGGTGTAGAGTAAGCCAGCTACAGAACTATGCAAGACTCTTCAGCTTGGCTAACAACTATAACGAGGTAGGTTTTAATCTCAGGAGCTTAACATTTCTAAAGATTAGGCGAGTGTTGCTTCTATTTTTGTCTGTTTATAAATTTCTGAGCTTTGAAAAATTTAGCCATCCTTAAAATTAACAAGTCAGGAAAAGACAGATGTTGGCGAGGATGCGGAGAAAGGGGAACCCTCCTATACTGTTGGTGGGAATGCAAGCTGGTGCAGCCACTCTGGAAAACAGGATGGAGGTTCCTCAAAAAGTTGAAAATAGAGCTACCGTACGACCCAGCAATTGTATTACTGGGTATTTACCCCAAAGATACCAATGTAGTGATCTGAAGGGGCACGTGCACCCCAATGTTTATAGCAGCAACGTCCATAATAGCCAAACTATGGAAAGAGCCTAGATGTCCATCAATAGATGAATGGATAAAGATGTGATGCACACACACACACACACACACACACATACGCACACTGGAATATTATGGAGCCATAAAAAACCCGAAATCTTGCCATTTGCAACGATGTGGATGGAACTAGAGGGTATTATGCTAAGCAAAATAAGTCAATCAGAGAAAGATAAATATCATATGGTCTTACTGATATAAGGACTTTGAGAAACAAGACAGAGGATCATAGGGAAAGGGAGGGAAAAATGAAACAAGATGAAACCAGAGAGGGAGACAAACCATAAGAGACTCTAATCTCAGGAAACAAACTGAGGGTTGCTGGAGTGGAGGGGGGTGGGAGGGATGGGGTGGCTGGGTGATGGACACTGGGGAGGGTATGTGCTATGGTGAGCACTGTGAATTGTGTAAGACTGATGAATCACAGACCTGTACCCCTGAAACAAATATTACATTAATTAAAAAAGTTTTAAAAGAATAATTTAGCCATACTATGTATTTATTACTAATTGCAGTTAGGATCAAATCAGTCTGGTCGTGTACATGACAGACCAGGAGACTTGGGAGAATTTCTAGGTATTGGGTAGAGGCTGAAACAATAGGTCTCAGAAAACTCACAACCAAGTTTAAATCCAGGTTGATAGAGCCTCTAACTTATACTAGCCAAAAGTGCTGAATCCTCTGATAATATAAAATGATTAAGCTTTTGGTAACCGAAGGCAAATAGAAGAATATTTTTATGATGCAAAGAGAATAATACTGCTGTACACACACTTATGCACCTTACGGGTATGTGTGTGTCTTAGGGTTTTATTTTTTCCTTTTCCATTTCTTTTCTTTCTTCCCTTGGGAGCCATTTCATGCTTAATGGGCATGACAGGAGCAAATAAAAATAAAAAGAGCCACAAGCCTGTTTGGAATTCATTGACATCAAAGGTTGCCTTTACTGCCTGGGTAAGGTAGAGGAATCATCAACAGGGTCATCAGAAAGCCCTCCCTGAATGCACAGCTCTAGAAAATCAGAGCCTAGTCTCTCCCCTGCACATATGACTGGAAGTTGGATTCGCCAAACCACAGAATTTATAATGCCTGATGACAGAGTCTGTAAGGGTAGGAAAAGTGGAGAGAAACCTTGGGTGAGCAGAGAAGCCAAAAGGTGGGGGTTGGGCAGAAGACACACTAGGGAAATTGGAGGGTTCAGTGGGTAAGGGAGAGAGAAAAAGTTATGAAGTACAGGAGCAGACACCCCACTTCCTGGAATGATGGCAAAGGCTTGGCAGGACTCTAGGCCTTCACTGTGTAGCCTTTGAAGTTCTTGAGAATGTACCACAGAGCAGAGGCTTAGCAGGTAGGACATAGCAGAGCAGAGTCGACTGCAACAGTAAGTCTCACTTTTTTTTTTTTTTTAAAGATTTTATTTATTTGACAGAGAGACAGCGAGAGAGGGAACACAAGCAGGGGAAGTGGGAGAGGGAGAAGCAGGCTTCCCGCTGAGCAGGGAGCCCGAGGCGGGTTTCGATCCCAGGACCCTGGGACCATGACCTGAGCCGAAGGCAGACGCTTAACGACTGAGCCACCCAGGCGCCCCTAAGTCTCACATTCTAAATCATTTTTCCTCCCAAGCCCTTTGTCTTGACCTTCCCCTCACTCTTTCATCATAAGATTAGCCAACAACTGAAGTTTGAGTTCAACCTGCTTCCCGAAATACAAGAACAGTGTGGCAGATTAATAGGATATGACAACAGTGACCTTGGGTCAGTTTCAAGGACCAGGTCTTAAGAGCCTTGTACTTGCCATCATCTCTTGGGACCCAGTTACTATGCTCTGAGGAAAGCCAAGTTGCCCCTTACAAAGGCTCACATGGAGGGGAACTGAGGCTCCTGGCTGATAGCCCCAGCTGAGCTCCCCGCCCAGAGGCAGGACCACCCAGCCAGCTGTGCGAGCGAGCCATCCTAAAAGTGAATCCTCCAGCCTCAAATGAGCGGCCCCACTGATGCTGTGCAGATCAGATGGGAATGGTCTCCTCCCAGCTCTTCCCGGATTGCAGACTCATAAGATGAAGAACTGCCATTTGAAGCCACTGGTTAAAGGACTGGTGTTGGCAGTGGTTTGTTGGACAGCAATAGACAACAAGAACAGAGACTGTGCTGAGTGAGGGACAGCAACTCTCTTCTTTAATGCCCCTCCCATGGCAGTCATTACCAATGGATCAGAGAGGACCTGAAAAGTGAAACTCTTGGTCATTTCTGGGCTAAGTGGTGAATGGCTGAGAAATAGGGTTCGATGTGCTAAACCCTGAACTTGGGAGTTTTTGGTCACATTCCATTCCAGAGAGACAGAGTAATAGTCCCTCCCCGGCCCCCCCTATCCAGGAGCCTGCTTAGAACCTCACTGCATCATGAGACCAAAAGTTGTCATTTCTGCCTGTTTCATGGCTCACTGGCTGGAGGTCACTATCGACTTAGCCCAGGGGCCCCTAGGGTCGAGGATGAATGCATTTGCCATTCTCCTCCATTCGCCACCTGAAACAGACTAATGATGTCCGAGGGGTTATGCCCACGTGACCCTTCAAGTCATCATCTGTATCGTCTTCTAGGGATACCCCACCTCCTTTGCACCTTGCAGGGGGCCTGACACACTGACATGAATATATTTGTCAAGTGGATGTGGCCAAGGGACGGGGTCAACCCTCTTCGTCTCCTCCCACCCTCCAGCTCTTAGGACAGAGCCTGGCACACAATGATGCTAGATAAATGCTCATTACATTGGTTTTGATGGCATTATTTCCAAAATAGTTGCTTGATGAACAAGTGGAATCTCTCTCCTTAAAAAATATCGACTCCAAACAGAAGCATAATAGAGCCAGAGCTCAAAGCAAAATTATTCACAAATTCCAAGTGCCTCAATCCGTGGGTTTTAATGAAAGTCATTCTGCAGTGGAGAATGTTGTAGTAATTACAGGCAAGCTAATGTCTCCGCCATATGGTTTGAAAGCAGGTCTGCATTTTGAAAGCCACTATCAGCAGTTTTATTTTCTGCTGCTGCTTCTCCGTGCCCCACCCCCTGCCTGCCTTTGTCTCTTTTTTTGCTTTTAGCTCTTTCAACCTCATATTCCCTCTCTCCCACACGCTGCTCCCTCACTGGCCTCCCTTCTTCAAGTGCAAGTCACATTTTATAGCCTTTGATAGGAAACCTCCAGTAGTTCTGAGAATTGCAGTGCCCAGAATGGGTCATGACAGAGCACTGGCCGTGCTGACCCACTTGCCGAGAAGGAGGGCCAAGGATGTTCTGACCCCTTGTGAATGGACCATTGTCACTCTGTCCCTCAAGGGTGGTTGCATGATTGAAGGAAAAAAGACTCCAGTTCATCTCTCTGCTACCGCATCACTCCAGTGCAGTGGTTCTCAACCCTGGCTGCTCAGAGAATCACCTGAGGAGCAATTGAGAGTGCAGATGCCTGGAGCCCACCTCTTAATCGGCTCGGAATAGAGTCCAGACTATTAGACGAGCCAGCATCTCCCCAGCTGATTCTGACATAGAGCCAGGGTGAAGAGCCCTACCCCAGAACCTTAGACTGGGATAAATAGCAATGGGATCTCATCTTTCTGCTTTTGTCTTCCTGTTACACTCAGAAGGGAGACAGCGTAAGCAACCATTGTCAGAGTAATGCCCAATTAAAAGGCATCCACTCACTTAGAGGCAGCGATGAAATTGAATAACTACACATCTGTTGTACTCCAATCTCATTCACAAATGGTTTGATAACATTTTATAAAGACTCTTCCAAGCGGGCTGAGCTGGAGTTAATCTCTTTATTTTTGCAAATGGGACCTTAGGTACTCGGATCGTAGAGTAGGCATGCCTATGCTCAGGTCAAGGCTCTTTCCGGCTGTCTCACACCGTTCCCTTTGCCGGCCTCTAGGACCATGACAGGAGTGATGGCTCCCACCTCAACTCCAAGGGGCAAGACTTCCCTCTAGCCTGCCCTAAAGTGCTCACTGGAGGGATGACTGCCTTGGGATAGACTACCAAAGTGGGTGCCTTTTCTCTAGAATGCTGCTGTTCTTCCCTAGAAGGCCAGGAAGCTGGAGTCTTTCCTCAGCTGATTTGTTGGTAAGATTAGCTGATGATCCCATTGGAAGGTCAGAGCGCCTTGAGGCGACCATGAAGGGAAAGCTGTCAGGAGCTCATGGGGGGCTCATGCTGAGTCAGGCGCAACAGAAGGCCGATGGAGCCTGGAGCCGGAAGGGGCTCTAGGGTGTCAACAGTTGGAATGGGGTCTCATATTTGGGAGGCATCCTTGCCAATTTAGGACCAGGTACTGAGAGACAGCTAGGGATATGGAAGAAGGATAAAAAAACTACCATTTGGTAGTAAAAAATGAAACAAATGAAAATTGGTTCAACTCACCCAAACCTGAGTTTGTTTTCTTTTTGTTTTGTTTTTTTGGCACTATCAGCCTGCTTGGTCCTCAATATCCTTTATCTGTTTAAAAAAAAAAAAAAAAGTAATTCTACCCTTGCTGGAGGTCTCACAGTGTTGTTCTGAGAAGGAAATGAGGTTATAGATGTGTGTACTTGTGGGAGGCGGGTGCTCTGCCCCCGGTAGGCATTTTTCTGGAGAGAGGGATACGGTGTATTAGAAGGATGTGTGAACTAGCGGTCAGAAGCCTGGTCATCATGTCCCCGCTCAATCTCTTGCTAGTCATTTGACAAGAGACAAAATGATCAACCGCTTCCTTTTCTGGAAGATGGAATAATGGTTGCAGTGCTATCCCTAGAGGTAGGACACCCCAATGGAGAAACTGCTGAGAAAAGTGCAAACTATTAATTACTACATAAATGTAAAGTGATACTGGAATTACAACCCACATGCCTTTCCCGACTCACCCTTTCGACTGAATATTGTCTTATTTGTAGACTTTGAGCTCTTTAAAATGACTTTTAAAATGATCTTATTGTTCATAGCAGTTTTTAAGATTTGAGAGATAGAGCGTGCACGAGCAGAGGAAAGGGTGGGAGGAGAGGGAGAAGCAGGCTCCCTGCTGAGCAAGGAGCCCGATGCAGGACCCTGGGATCATGACCTCAGCCAAAGGCATGACTGAGTTACCCAGGCGCCCCCTTAGCAGTCTACTTTTATTTATAGTGTGAACACAGTATCTTATAGTCCTTGTGGCTGGCTTCCCGATACCTGTTCCATAAGAAATAATTTGCCTAAGCTATTTATGGCAATGTCCTTCTCTTTGCCAATGATTGATCTAAGAATGGGCAGCTGATCGAAGTCCTGGTCAATGAAGCATGTGGCAAAGTCAGCTGGGGGCTTCTGGGAAAGATGTCCTTGCTCCCAGGAGACCGAGAGAACAGAACACCACTCTACCTCTGGGCACGGTGGTGCAAGGCTGGGATGCCTGGGACCACAACAGCATCTTGAGTCTATGTGGGAAGCTGCCTTCTAGCACAACTGATACACTGTGGGTGGCAGAGGGAAGACAGCAAGAACGCTTTGAGAATCATTGAGCTGGAACCATCTCTGGAGCCATCCCACCTCTAGACCTTTATTTTAAAAAAATAAGTGTTTTTTTTTTTTTCTTGTCAGTCTGCAAAAGTTTTAAAAATTGCTATAGCCCTAGGGGCACCTGGGTGGCTCAGTTGGTTAAGCATCTGACTCTTGATTTTGGTTCAGGTCCTGATCTCAGTGTTATGGGATCAAGCCCAGCATCGGACTCCACACGCAGCTTAAGATTCTTTCTCCGCCCCGCCCCAACCTCTAAAAAAAAAAAAAAATTTGCTGTGGCCCAAGATATCTTAACTGATAAACCTTACAGCTGTGATTATAATAATGTAGTAAAGTTACATTAATTCTTGATATTTTTCACAAATATTAAGGAAAAGTAACTTTCCTCTCTATTATAAAAATGCTGATTGTTAATGACCATAGAGTTGGCAAATATACAAATGTTTAATGAATATAAATCGTAATAGCTTTCTATTGGAGAAAGCCTCAGCTAACATTTTGATCAATTTCTCCTTGTTTACATTAACCTATTTTCCTTGCTGAAACAGTTTGGAGAGGGAGGGAGGAAACTCACAACAGAGTTTACTGGACTCATGTCCTTCTAGAAGGGATGCTGAAAAAGGGATAAGGGTGGAAATCCAGGAAACCTTGTTGGGAGGAAATACTGAAGAGTAGCAGAGATTTGGGAAGAGAGGAAAGTGGAGAGGAAATTCTCAAAATGTAACCTTCAAGATTTTCCCAAAGGTTGGTTGTGCCTCTCTCTCTGGCTTTCCTTGCCATGTTATAGAAGAGGGCTCTTTCCTTTTCCACTCTTTTTCCTTCCCTGTGGGCTAAGCCCAGCAGAAACTAACCCCGACCCCTCTGTCTGGAGGAGGCAAACACCGGAGCCAGCTGGTGCCTTGGATATTTTGAGCAGCTCTTCCAGATGCATCTTAGTGATCTCATTAATCGAGGTGAGAGCTGTGCTTCCAGGAATCAGGGCACGAAGCTTAAATGGATGCTCAGAATTTAGAGAAAGGCAAAGATCACAAGACTTGATTTATGGCAGAAGTTGCAAACTGATGGCCTCTGAGCTGTGCATGACCCAGACGTGCATTTTATTTGGGCTGCCTAGTATTGAAGAGTTGGGAGATTTTACATGTATGCCCAGATTTAAGGTTTTTTAAAATATGAAGATGTGCTAGTTCAACACTGCCCTTTCACCATAGGAAGACATTGAGCTAAAGGTGACTTGGCTTCTCCTTTATCCAAGACTTATGGCTGTGTGTTCAACACACTCACGTGAGATGTGTGTGCATACACCATTTCTATGACCTGACGGGTCCCTGCTGGAGGAATTGGAGTTTTCATTCTTTAAGATTTTGTGCCTGGGTGATGGAGAAGTTTCTCCTCACCTGACAGATTTGATCAAGTGGTGATGGGTCCCAAAGGGCTGTGTTGAAAAGATTCTGGGGTTCATTAGAAAAGAACTACTATTGATCGGTGCTGTCTGCTATGGGCACCAGGTGGGGGCTTGTCACCTGTGGTCCAAAAGGTCAACCACTAAACATTTGAGCAGATGGCTTACAGAGCAGTGGGCCAGGCTACCTGTGTTTTTAATATTTTATTCATTTATTGATTGAGAGAGAGAGAGAAAGAGTGGGGGAGGAGCAAATAGGGAGGGGGAGGGAGGGAGAGAGAATCTCAAGCGGACTCTCGACCGAGTGAGGAGTTCGAGCTCTATCTCAATCTCACGACCCTGAGATCGTGACCTGAGCCAAAACCAAGAGTCGGAGGCTCAACCGACTGAGCCATCCAGGTGCCCTGGGCTACCTGTGTTCTAATTCTGATTCCACCCCTCCCTAGCCAGAGCAGAGGATTTTTCCAGTTCCCAGTTTTCTCACCTGCAAAATGGGGTTAGTGATCATTTCTCTGGCTACAGGATAGGGTTGTTCTGAGAATTAAGTAAGATGCTGCACATAATAGGGCTGGGATAACCCTAACAATTGCTATTGCTGTTCTCTTGTACTGATCTGGCTTGAAATACTTCCTGAAGTGTGCACATCATTGAGCAAAATTGGGAAATGGGCCTTCACCCCAAACCACTTGTGGATGTAACTTTTCCTGGTTTTCATTTGAGTCCCTAAGGAAATTCTGTAATACACATTTTCTTTCATTTAAATGTAGAGCTGAGTGGGGGGAAGTGGTGCAGGAATCTATATAGATCGGCCTAGATCTGTGTCAGGCCTATTTCCTGATTCCAAGAGGTCGACATTGGGAGTCTGCTCAGGTGCTGTAACCACCCTTTCCTTACTTCCTATTAGATTTAATTATCATGGTTCTAGGATAATGGCAGCTATTTTCTCAGTGCTTACTAGTAGTAAAGACACTTCAGATGGATCATCCCATTTAATCTTTATGATAAACCTGGAAGGTGTCTATTGTCCCCCAGATTACAGATGAGGAGGAAATGGAGGCTCAGGGATTTTAGGGAACGTGTTCACAGTTCATGGCTATAAAATGGCTGAGGAACAGCAATTATAATCCTAGCTAATGTTTATTGAGCACTCACTTTGGGCCGGTTGACATGCACTATTTCATTTGATCTTTGAGGCTACCAGGTTAGGTAGATCCTTCATTATTCATGTATTTATCCCCTGAGAAAACGGAGGCTCAGAAGTTAAGCAACTTGCCCAAGGTCACACAGCTTGTGGGACTCCTAGGCAGGCAGGCAGACTCCAGGGTCCATGACCCTGTTGTCCTCACCTTGAGCACAGGACCGTGGGATCTCGGTTCACTATGCTGCCTCGCCTGGGCAGACTGTGGCTGCACGTCGATCGGCTTCTATGGGGAGAGGAAGAGAGACGAGGAGCAGGAGATCTGCCCAAGAAGTATGGGCAGATCTCCAGAGGAAGTGACTGTTTAGAGGATCCCTTACTGTTTATAAAGGCTCTTTAGGAGCTCTGCCATATAGGTACCTCAGAAAAATAAATGCCAGAAATAGTTGTAGATAGGATTGGGGTTGGATAGTTCGTTTGTCCCGGATAAGGGGGGGAAGCCCTGTTAGGCAGAGCCAGAGAAACGCTCTTTCCTTTTTGGGATTTTTCTTCTATACCTATTAGGGCCCTGAGGCAAGACAGCAGCAGTCCTGAGCTATGAGAGCTGAACTGTGGCCCGGAGGAAACTCCCACAGGGGTCCATGGCATCACCGCTGGTCCCAGCCACAGCCATCTCCCCAGAAGAAGCTGCTTGGAATAATCCATTCTGGTTCTGATTCTTGAGCTGGGGTCTCCGAGAGGTTGAGTTTCTCAAGAACACACACCTAGTTGGTGTGAGATCTGGGTCTAGAATCCAGATTTTCTGGGGTTCTTCCCTTCATACGCGTGTCAATCTGGTCAAGTGGTATTTGTTGAGTGCTTCCCATGGGCCTACACTATCTAAGCACTTGGTGTGTAATAACTTGATGCTCATGGGTATGTTAGGAGGCACTGTTATTCCCATTTTACAGACGAAGAAACTAAGGCTCATAGAGATTGGAAATTTGCACAGGAAGGGAGTTTGGCTTCAAGCCCATGCTCTTACCCATTATCCTACATGGCCTCTTGGTTTTGGCAACAGTCACCTGAAAAGCCCCTAACTGGAACACAGTTGAAGTATGGAGTGAGGTGGGAAAAGCCAGACTGACTGTACAATCTTAGAGCTGCTGATAAAGTTCTGGAAGGCTGAAGCGAGAATGATACCACCATGGGATTTACTCTAAAGGAAAACAATCTGCCGATTCTCCACGTGGGCTAATCGGTCAGTAGTGGCTCTTAGCTAGAGTGTGGATGCATGGAAAAGCCTGGATTTTCAGGCCACTGCTGAAAAATATTTTCAATATTGAAATCTACGGAGATTTAATGGGAGGATAGCTGAAAGTCAGTTGAAGTACTTAGCAGAAGATGCTATTTAAGTTCAAGATATAAATAGTCTCAGATGTTTTTCTGTGAAAGGAATCTCATTGTATAATTATGCAGCACACTGTATAATGGTCATTTGGAGCAGAAAAATGGTACCAGGAAGTTGTGTTCTCTGGAAACAGACAGGGATCCTGGTGCCGCTCCCCTGCCCCCCTTTACAGGCTGAGCTGGAGCAGATTTCACTCAGAGGCTGTACTGGGGGAGGGGGGGTGGCAGGTCTAGAAGGGTTTGGTCTGACTGCTAGGAACCTTCAAGGGCTCTCCTGCTGGGCCTGGACACCTGAGGTGTGCTTGTGCAAATGGTACAACTGAGGCTGAGGGGCCAGGACAGGCCAAAACGTGGCCCTGTTCCCGCCCTGCCAGTGTTCTTGAACTTCAGGATTGAGTTTCTTCCCTCTCTTCCTGAGGGGGCCCTGCATTCTGTTTACTTAGAGGCATCCCTTCATTACTGTGGCCTTCCCGTTAAAGTCTATCAACATAACTGACGGAGATATATTTATTTTATTATTTCCTGAGCCCAACACATGTGCTGAATCGTTCATAAAGTTAAAAATGAACTTTCTTCCTGACTGAATTTTTATACATTTATAGGGCGTTTTGCTTTAAGGAAAGCCAGTATAATTCCAAAATTGCAAAAACAGGTACTTAAGGGGTAAATCATTTGTTTTATAGAAGGAGCTATCTCCAGATTATTTTAAAGGGCATGTGTTCAGCCGTGTGATGAAAATGATTTGCTTTACTAAAGTTTGATACACACACACTTTGCTTTGTGGGTGTTCAGTAAACATTTTGGTGATGTTGTAACTCTCTCTGACACAGGACCAGGTACATCCATAGTAAGTGCTAGAGAAATATTTGTTGAAGGAATGAATCTCCAAGTGCCAACCCTATTTTTTCCAACTCTTAATTGGCCATCTCTGTCTTGGTATCCTGCTGCCATCTCAAAACTACATATACACATGATCTAACTTCTTTCCCTTAAATGTCCCATCTCCTTCTTTGTGGGCAGTATAATGTCTGGTCTCCCTGGACGCTCACTACAAACTTTGAATTCTGGCTTCCTCATTTACTCATCAGTGACCTTAGGATACCAAAGCTCTCTTTGCCTCCTTTTCCTCATCTGTAAAGTGGGTATAACAGTAGTGCCTACCTTAGAGGGTTGTAGTGAGAATTAAGTTAGAATGGTGAGTGTGGATCTGGCACATAACCACACACAGTAGATGTGAGCTATTATTTCCTATTTTGGCCAAGCACCTGGTTAGGAACTTTGCTCTCAAGCTCACCTTCTCTCCAAATCCAATCGGACTTCATCTCTTCCTGTTTTTGTTCACCCCAGCACTGCCATAGTTCAAGTGTTCCTTACTGGAAAATCTTGATCTTCTTCACCTTCCAACACAACCCATGAAGACCAGGGTATTCTTTCGCCATCGATTATTCCCCTCCCTCTAACTTGGGAGTCCACCTTGCTTAGCACAGCAATCCAAGCCTCTGACAAACTGCTATGTAGCTCTGGACCCACATCCCCAGCTGGTCCTCAGCCATTCCTTGCCCCTCCCAGTCTCCACCCTCTGGCCACACTGGGCTCCTGCCTGCCCCCAGGGAAGCTCACACTTCTACTCCTCTTGGCCTTTGTTACGGGCTCTGGGCTTCCCTTATCTTTCTTGTTTCACCAGTATCATCTAGGTGTAGTTTTCCTGGAAACATTTATAGTCCTCCAGAAACCATTGCTCCTTAGGTATACTCCACGCAACTTGATAACCCAGCTCGATAATAATGCCTATCCTCTTGCCCCTCTCCACCTTCCTTACTTCCCTCTTTAGGTAGGAGCTCCTTGGGGGCAGGAAGCATGGACCACGAGATCCTTCTCCATCCATTTTTGTGTCACGAGGGCCTAATACAGGATTGCAGTTCAGTAATTTTTTTCAATCTTTCCTCTTATAAAATTAAAATATTCCCCTGGCAAAATTAAAAGCTCGATAGGAATAAATGGCCGAGGATGGGATTTCCCTGTAACCTCTGTGGCCGGTGCTAACTCCTGCCAACGCACAGGGACATGATTTCAGACGTTTGCCTTGCGACCATTAACACTGCTCATGTTTTAAAATGGAATGGGGGTAAATAATCAGGCTGACACCCTATCAAAAATAGAGGATTTTTTTTTTTTGTATTCCAGGGGTAAACCTGTGCTAGGTTTGATGGACTTTGGAGTAAATCGCACTTCTGTTTTCAAAAAAAAAAAAAAAAAAAAGAGACTTGCTCCTATGAAGAAACGATATGGTTATTCTGTAATACCTTTTGTTTTTATAGAATCCCTCCTTCACCATTTCTCGTTTCCACTTGAAAAAAGAAAACACAAATGCACAGCGAGATGGTGGGGATATTAATTTCTCTTTTGAACCTAAGGGGAAAGCACATGCTTCTACCAAACTTCCATTTGGCTTTGAAGGCAGAACAATTTTTCATTGGGAACCCAAGCAGAATTTCAAGGATGTTCAGGGCTGGTGCCCACTCTGAGTTGCCACTCTAGGCAGGGCTTCAGCCTGGCAGGGTCTGAGGGCTGCCCACCTGCATTTCTCAGGAGGGCAGTGCGCAGGGCGGGGTGGGTCCTCTGGCTGGCCTGGGGGTGAGGGCCATCTGGCCTCCTTTATCCCTTACTGCTGGCTTAAAGGGCGCCCTTTACGGATGCTGCTCCCGCCTTTCTGCTGTTTCCAATGCTGAAATCCTCATCTGATTCTTCACTTGTTCCCACTTCCCTCTATTGTCTCCTTGGAAGCTCATAAAGATTCATTTTGGAGTCTGGCCCATTGCTGTTCAAAGGTACATGTTTTAACCGGATGCTTTTTTTCTTTTCGCCCCGGAGTTCACTGTTCTGCGAAACGACCTTGACTGGACTGCTAGAGTCAGGGGTACTCCTTGGAGGCTTGGAGCCTCTTACAGGAATCCGTTCCAAGCTGTCCAGACTCCCCGAGTTAACATAAACCCTCCTGCGTGGGCTGCCAGGCCCATGTGAGCACACGTTCATGGGCTGGGAGGGCAGAGGACGTCCTGCTTGAATTTAGAAATCCCAGCTTGGTCCTCCTTCTTCCCCTTCCCTGGTCCTTGCTCCTCCCATCCACCAATAAAAAACTAAAGAAACCTAAGAAATAATCTCCAAAAGGGGACACCTCATGAGCCTTGAGGGCCACGCTGGCCTCAAGCCAAATTTGAGCCTTTAAATGAGGCCGTGAGGGGAGTTCCTGGAAGGCAGTTAAACACCCCCAAATATGAGGCCATTAACCACCCCTGTCACCAACAAACTCATTTCCTCTGCCTTCCTTTTCTTTAAAGGAAAAACTAAGTCTTCTAAGACATGCTCTAGGCTAGTAAGAAAATCCCAGAACTCCTTGATCATATAGAGAACAAAACAGAATGGGTGTGCCCAAGTAGGGGTGTGTGTGTGTGTAAACAGGTTTACAAGTTGGCTAGTAAAATTATCCTAGGTCAAAAGTCTCCTCACTTAACAGGAGGAGATGTTTATCATTCCCAAGTATATTTAAGTATTTTTTTTTTTTTTTTTAGAGATTTATTTGAGAGAGAGAGAGGAGCAGGGGAGAGAGAGGAAGAGGGAGAAGCAGACTCCCCTCGGAGCAGGGAGCCTAACGTGGGGCTTGATCCCAGGACCCTGGGATCATGACCTGAGCTGAAGGCAGATGCTTAACTGACTGAGCCACCCAGGTGCCCCATGTTTAAATATTTTTATTACTTGTATATGTATGTGTCCGCAGACAGTATCATATACTACTTAGTATGCTATAAAAATTAGTAAGTCGTACCTCATTGTCTGTAGCAAGTATTTCATAAATATAATCACAAAAAAGGAAGCCAGTGCATCAGCATTCTGTTTATGTACTTCTCAGATACGACAGCCTCATGAAAAGGGGATTTTAATGCATTCTCACTTGAAATGCAGATGTCAGCCATGAGAGAATGAAGGTGCTAATTTATAGTTTCTAAAAACTGTGCAAAGAGAAAGTAAAAAGAATGTAAGTGCAAGCTTAGCAATAGGAGAAGTAAAAACAATATAGGGGTGGGAGCAGCGTCCCTTTGTCTAACCAAGGAGGTCTGTAAGAAACCACGGAAGCTGCTGCTAATTTGAAATTCCTCCAGCTGAGAACTACAACACTGTTGGGTTACTGAAGAAAGGTCTTGGCACCTTATGCACGGGAAATGAAACTTTTCATTTTGCAATTGGCTTGTAGATTTGTTCTAAGCCCTTCCCTCCCATCTTTCCAAGGCTTGAAGAACAGGCTGGAGTTAGAGATGTGGTCTGCATATACTGCTTAGTTGACAGCAGCGGATCAATAGTGGAAGACTAATTAAATGAAGGCCGCTAAGAAGTAAGGTTTTGGCAAATGACAAAGCCATTCACTGAGCAGTGTTTACTTCCACTTTCTAACTTCTGTTTTTAATTAGCATCAGGATATTTCACTGCAGCCATTTGGTGGTGGCGGGGGGGTTCTTTCCCTTGTCAGTTTGCTGCATCCGAGAGTCAGGTCTGGTGAGATGAGGAAAACCAACACATCCACCCCTGCGCCGGAATTCCCAGGCACCTCTCTCCCCGGCCCCCTCCCCTCCCTGCACAGCAGTAGAGGCCAAGGCCCTATTGCAGGACAGCTGGCTTCTCCCGCTGGACCAGCCGCAGTTAGTTGACTTGGAGGGTAATTCTGAACATATGCAGCAGCTTTATCTTGCTGGAGTCCAAGCTCTGGATTTCTGCACTTCTAGTTGATTGATAACAATCATTCAACCTTGGATGTGATCAAACCAGCCTACTAACCCAGCAAAGTATTGAGTCAGATGCCCTTCCTCCTTTGCTGCCTATTTTTTATTGAGAGAGAGAGCACGAGAGAGAGTGCATGTGCATGAACGGGGGTGGAGGGGCAGAGGGAGAGGGAGAGAGAATCTCAAGCAGGCTCCACGCCCAGTGCTGAGCCCGACATGGGGCTCAAGCTCACGACCCTGAGATCATGATCTGAGCTGAAATCAAGAGTCAAATGCTTAACCAACTGAGCCACCCAGTCGCCCCTTGCTGCTTATTTGTAAATAGTGTTTCTTCAGCCCTATTTCTCGAGACTTCGAGGGCCTTTGTAGCCCACGAGTCTCCTTTTATCTAAATAGAGAGCACGTGCTTCTATTTTATGGATAGGGAAAATGAGGCAAAGAAGTATTTTAGCCAAGCTCATGTTGCAGGCTGTGGGGAGGGAGGACAAGGAAGGGCAAATCTGCAGTTGGGCTGCTAGCTGGAACCTTCTGGGTTGGGGTGCTTCAGTCCATAGAATGGGGGAGGGGATAGGGTGCTCAGGGCAGAAGCTGTGTTTGGTGAAGGAGGCTGGTAGGTCATTAGAATTTAGAGTAGACTTTATAGGAGAATGAAGAGGTGAACTTTAGGAGTAGTAGCAACTAGATTCAATTTGGAGGGGATCTGGTATTAGTGGAAAGGAGAAAAGACAGCAATAAATGTAGTGACCACGTTTTTAAAAAGCCATAACACTCGGTCTTGCCCCTACTATTCTTGTTCCTTCTGGCTGCTAAGTCTAGGCTAATAAGCATTCAAGACTTGGCTCGGTTGCCCCATTCTCCTCCAGCTCCCCTCCACCCATCTCTATACTGGGTTTAGTGGCTCATGGCCCCATGTGACTGTTAATTTTGTGTGTTAACTGCTGGGTGAAGTTACGCCCAGAGAGCCGGTAAAACATTTTCTGGGGATGTCTGTGACAGGGTTTCATTGGTAGGCTGGGTAAAGATTGATCTCACCAATGGGGGCAGGCATTGTCCAATGCACCTGAGGAGGACAAAAAGGCAGAAGGGTGAATTTGCTCTGTGCTTGAGCTGGGACATCCATCATCTCCTGCCTTCGGTTATCAGTGATCCCGGGTCTTTTTGTACCTTAGACTGGATCTTCTACCATTGGCTCCCATGGGTTGGGTTCTTGGGCCCTAGGACTCTCATCAGGACTTCTCTCATCAGCTACCTTGGTTCACAGGGCTTTAGGTTAGGGCTGGAATTACACCACTGGTCCTCCTGGGCCTCCAGCTTACGGATGACAGATGGTGGGACTTCTCAGCCCTCATGATTACATGACATGAGCCAATCCCTCATAATCAATCTCCTATATATATAGGAGATTGTTGGTGCTGTTTGTTCAGAGAACCTTAATATGCCTGCCGAATATGGTGGTGTACCCTACTCCCAAGATAGATGGCAATTTCCAGCTTCTATTCTTACTCAAGGTAGTAAGCCCAGAGACAAAGACTTTGAGGAAGAGACCATGTGATCATCTTTATAGGCCCTGACCAGTTTATTGAACAATTACTTTGTGCCAGGCACTATGGATACTTGTTTTATATTATTTCAATTAATCCTTACAACAACACAATGAAGTAGTACTCTCATAGTTCAGGTTACGAAGGAGCTAGGCTCAAAGGGATTAAAATAACTTCAAGGTCATACAACTAGTAGATGGTGGAGTCCAAATGAAGCCATGGGTGCTGAGGTCAGAGCCCAGGCTCTTAATCATTAGGCTACCCACTTCCCTAGTAGACCCTCAACAAACATTTGATAAATTGAGCTGGTAATTTGTATAGTGCTTATTTTACTACATGTAGTGGGTGCCTAATTGATGATTTCAGAACTCATTCAAGTGGAAAAGTTGTGTATTCCTCTAAAGGTCATGTCTTAGATTCTAACATGAATAGGTGAATGAAAACCTCAGCATTACCACCAGGTGAGCAAAATGTTTGCATGTCTCTAAAGGTAGTGGTGAAGTCTGGAGATACATGGTTTTTCTTGGCTTAGGGATCTACATTTTTTTTCCGTATCATTTCTTTCTTATTGTAACTTAAAGGTGAAGAATCCCTTCTAGGAGGAGGGTGGAGATGAAGGGAGGAGGAGGGACGAGAAGGCTCCACTTTTGGAGAAGGTAAAAGTCATGAATCTATGCCTTGACTTAGATGTATATGGCAGAAGGGCCACCAATGCAGCGGGCTTTGGGGGCAGAGACTGGACTTAGTTAGGAGAGAACTCCACAGTTGTTTCAGTCCCTAGTCATTTCAAACCCTGCTATAATCTGTGAAAGAAATGAACCTGATTGCCTTAGAGTTCAAGATAATTCTATTCCCATTACATTTCCTGAATTAAAAAGGAAGTGGCTCAGTTTGGCTCTGAGCCAGTTGACCCTCAACCCCCCTCCACTCCTCTACTTCTCCCTCTTGACTTTCATGCAGAAAGATGCCCTGAGTGGTGGTTAGCAGGGAAACTGAAATCCAGAGGATTCTTCACTTTCATGAAGTTCCAAGTTCATTTACATCTTTCCACCAACACTCATCACTTTGCCTTGGGGTGAGCTTGTTGGGCCCCCTTTGTGTGCAGCTCTGAGTTACAAATCACAGGGATTAAATTCTCTTCCAAGATGGAAGAGCAAGGAGGTGTATTAAGCAAATAAGTACATCATAGCATCTCAGGCCAGGGAAGGTGGCCACTCTGCTCCCTCTCCTTCCCTACTTCCTTAAAGAGGATGGGGCCTTACCCTCCCATGAGGCCCCAGGGACAGGAATGAACAACAGTGAGGGAGAGAAGGGGTGAGGGAGAGAAAGGGATATGGATTTCGTGGAGGGAATAGTTCAAATCCTCACCTCTCCCGAGATACTCAAGCCCCAGTCTCTCTCCCTAAGCTTCACTGGCAGCTACTACTGAACAGAGTTGACCCTTTCCCAACCCAGGAATGGGCAATAGAAACCCCTTTCCCCAGCTCAGCTGAGGCAAATCAACTCAATGGCAAAAATACAAAAGGCAGAAAACCCAAAGCATTTTCCTAGATCGCTCTTTTCAGGTGAGAGTGAAAGCTGCTAGTATTGAGACCTACTGTGTGTTGAACATGGGGCTAGGTTTCTTATGAATATTAATCCAAGCAAGCTTCCATTTTACACACAGTTCAGATCACTGGGGCTCACAGAGTTTAAGAGACTGTGCCCAAGGCCCAGGGTGGAGCCCAAGTCTCTTTGTTCCAAAGTTCAAGCTCGGTTACTGTCCCATGTCCCTAATCCAAGCCTCCTGCTACCAGTAACTGCCCTTAGACCTGGGCAAGAGGGGCCCCAGTCTTGGGCCCAGAGCTTTAGAGGTAAGGAGTCTGCAGTCCCAAATTACAGTCACAGGGATTAAATTCTCCCCAGGAGGTAAGGAGTCTGGGGGGCCAGGAGGCTCTGCCTACCCAGGACCCACCTTCCCCCTTACCTGGCCCCCTTCCATTTTAGATTCTACCCTGGATACCCAGGCTCCTGGACTTCCTGACCACAGGGCTCCAGCTAGGGTTGCCAGATTTATCAAATAAAAATACAGGATGCCCAGTTAAATTTGAATTTCAGATAAGCAGTAAAATAATTTTAGTATAAATGTGTCCAATGAAATATTTAGAACATATTTAATGCTTAAAAATGATTCATTATTTATCTGAAATTAAAATTTAACTGGGAATCCTGTAGGTTTTCTGGCAACCTTAGCCTCAGCTCACTTCCAGGACCTGGTGGGCTTTTTCCTAGTGGTGATTTGGGTAGGGATGTGCACAGAGCTCAGATAGGCACACTTGGGCATCCAAAAGGCATGCAAGCAAGAGCCCTCTCAGGGCTAGAAGGAGACTGAGGAGGGAGAGAAGGGGGACTGACTGGAACTCTTCAAATGTGCCCCTGTTAGGGGTGTGCTGGCTCCCTAAACCTTATAGATTGCTTTATTCTCGAACTTCATTTGTGATTTTCATGGTCCGTTGAGCTCACAGAACAGGACCCCTTTTATTTTGCTCACCTATGACTTGATCTGGGGGGAGGGGGATAGGTGTTAGGGGCTGCTCAGAATCCCCATCTAAGGGAAATGTAAATGTTGGTACAGATGGCTTCATGGGTTTCTCAGTCTATGAAAAGGAAAAACTGTGGATGGGAGGGTCAAAGCTTTCGGTGTGAAGGGTGCCTGTGACTATAAGGGGGATGCTTCATCTCTTGGAGGCCATCCCCCACCATTCCTAACATGTGAAAAATATTCCTGCCTCCTAAAGGAGTGTGGGGGTAAAATGAAAGAACATGGGAAAGCATCAGAGTCCTTGGCAGGTGTCAAGCCTCCCATAAATGTAGTTGAATCTGAATAGGTAGAAATAGAACCCAGGCCTCTCCTTTCATTCAGCCTCAGCTGGACCACCCACAAATTCATTTCCAGTTGGGGGCCCCTGGGATCTTCTGGGAAGCTGAGAGGACTCCTAAATCATAGAACAGGGATGTCACCTCCATCCCAGTCTTCTGGAGCATTGCTATAAATGAACCCAGGGACATGGCCTTTCAGAAGCATCTGACTCTAGGGCTGCAACTGAGAATTACTCTACACCATGGGAACTATGCCATTTCATCTGTCTAGAGGACAAGGAAGACCTGCCCACCAAGACAGAGCTCAATCATTCATCAGAACAGAGAGCTGAATCATTCCCATGAAGACTGCCGAGAGCAAGTCTTACTAAGCGTTATTAAACAAAAACCCAACTCCTTTCTAGTGCCAGGTAAGTGCTCTTTCTTAAGCATGAAGTGCAAAATAGGAAACAAGAAACATTCCAAATACACGGTACAACAGTGTTCTCAGTGCTTCCCCAGCCTCCTCTAGTTGGTGTTAACACCTTCCTAATGCCTTCCCTCTCTACCTTCTTTCTCCCCCCACCCCCCATTAAATTCTAAGTGTCTGCTAGCAATCCTTAGAAGATTTAAGAGGAAGGTGGTATACTGTGATGCAGAGAAGGTGGACTCTGGTGTCCAAAAGACTTCGGTCTCAACGCCAGCCCTGCCACCTGCTGGCTTAAGTAATCATGGGTAAGCTACTTAACCTTTTTGAGCCTCAATTTCTCTTTTAACAGTGAATTACACAACCTACTTTAACTTAGCACAGTGCCTGGTGCCTAGAAGGTGCTCGTTAAATGGTGGCCATTATTGAAGATGTTTAAGATTATACCTTATGCTCAATAAAGTATAAATGGTAGGTGCTCGGTAAAGCATAAAAGAATGGAGGGGCGCCTGGGTGGCTCAAATGGTTAGGGGTCTGCCTTCAGCTCAGGTTGTGATCCCAGGGTCCTAGGATCGAGCCCCACGTTGGGCTCCCTGCTCAGTGGGGAGCCTGCTTCTCCCTCTGCCTGTTCCCCCTCCTGCTCATGCACTTTCTCTCGCTCGTGAATAAATAAAATCTTTTAAAAAGAATGAATGAATACTTTGACATGTTCTCTTTGCAAGATTTACACAAAAGCAGAAAGTCAGCCAAAGGAGTAGCCTGGGGTGGGGGGTTCCCTCCTGCCCTGAGACCCCAGACTGGGGGGCTCTTTTGGGTCTCACATTTGTGAATCCGTCTCTAGTTTGGCCTGACCGTGAGAGACACACCTCACTTCTGCTGGCTCACTGTGCTCATCCCCACCTCTTCCATCTTCACTGATCTGGGTCACGTTTACCTGTAACCCATCCCTGATTACCTGCAGGACCAAACAAGTAGGGAGCCATAATTAAGACATTACAGGCACATACTTTCCACATCGCATAATCACCCTACAGTCTGGTACCAGTGCCTTGACAAGCTTCCTGCTGCGGTCCACTCTGCAAACAGTTCCACCCACCGCAGGTGAAAACAATTCTACTTTTCAGGGCCAGAGAAGACGGATTTTGTGCAGCAGAAGCCTTTCAATTATTCAGGATGCTGGCATCTTTTTTAGTTCAGTTATTCAGGGGTTCTGAGTACAGGATTGTAAATTCAGCATTTGCTGGTCCTAGAGCTTGGACTCGACTGGTTTAGATCCAACCTGCTCAGTAGGTCCCAAACATGACCGTGACTATGGACAAGAGAAGTGGACATCCCTTTGACAGAATCAAGCACAGAGGAAAATTTATCTTTGAAAATTTTTGATTTGCAGCCTCTTGCCAATACAAATGGAGTGCTTACATGCATGCGGATCCTTTCCCTTTCCAGCCAACACTGGCAGAAAGATTTTTGGAAATCAAACAGCTTTTTATGTATAATATAGACACTTATTTCTGGTAAGTTCTTCCTCTCTACCCTCCACTCGGATAGTATCAACGTATCCTTCTGAGAATTTCAAATGGAGGTTAGGTTACCTGCTTGCCAACCAGGATGCCATGTTTTCCTGTTTCAGATGAGAAACCAACTTAAGGCTAAGGTACCAGGGTTTCCAGGTTCCCTTTGGAGAAAGGATTAGCCCAGGGAGGCATGTGGTTTTTTTTTTTTTTTTTTTAAGAAAGCACTGCTGGTGCTAAGATATTTAACACTCACCACTTGTCCCCTCTGCTGTGCTGCATTCTAATGAGAATATCTAGAAAGTGAATGAATGAATTAAAAATAACCAGGGATCATTCAACAAACATTCTCTGAGCGTCTAAGATGTTGATTTGGGGTTGGACAAGGAGGAATACAACGATCTCTAGATCCTAGTCCCTGCTCTTGGAAGCGGAGACAAATATTAAAAAAAAAAAAAGTACACAAAATCTAAGTTTAGACACTTCGAGATAAAAATAAGAAAAAAAAAAAGCATAGGATAATGAACCCAAGACTGGACTGCTACCAGGGGAGGTTGACAAAGTCGTGAACGGAGCCATGTGATTGTCTGTTGATCTCCAGCCCTTGCTCCATGTCTGGCACATTTTCCATTGTGTGAATGAAACCTTTGAGGTACTTTTTGTTTAAGAGTCTCCAATTTTAACAAATAAAACTTGAATATACTGTTTACTCGGCACTGTTGTAGTTCTTTAGGTTAATATACCTAAATATATCAGCTAATATGCTGATTCACTACGCCCTCAGAAGTCTGAAGTGGTATTAATATTATGCTTTCATTGGGGCACCTAGGGGGCTAGGTGCATCTGACTCTTGATTTTGACTCAGGTCATGATCTTGGGGTCCCGAGATTGAGCCCCATGTTGGGCTCCACACTCAGCTCAGAGTCTCTCTCTTCCTCTGCCCCTCCCCCAGCTCAGGCACATGCTCTAAAATAAATAATGTCCATTTATTTATGGACATTATGCTTTCATTATGTAAATAAAAAAAATCAAGGCACCTGTCTGTTGGCCATTTGGAGGTCTTCTTTGGAAAAATGTCTGTTCATATCTTCTGCCCATTTCTTGATTGGATTATTTGTTCTTTGGGTGTTGAGTTTGATAAGTTCTTTATAGATTTTGGATACTAGCCCTTTATCTGATATGTCATTTGCAAATATCTTCTTGCATTCTGTCAGCTGTCTTTTGGTTTTGTTGACTGTTTCCTTTGCTGTGCAAAAGCTTTTTATCTTGATGAAGTCCCAATAGTTCATTTTTGCCCTTGCTTCCCTGAAAAAGTGCTCAACATTGCTCGGCATCAGGGAAATCTAAATCAAAACCTCAATGAGATACCACCTCACACCAGTCAGAATGGCTAAAATTAACAAGTCAGGAAACGACAGATGTTGGCGAGGATGCGGAGAAAGGGGAACCCTCCTACACTGTTGGTGGGAATGCAAGCTGGTGCAGCCACTCTGGAAAACAGTATGGAGGTTCCTCAAAAAGTTGAAAATAGAGCTACCGTACGACCCAGCAATTGTACTACTGGGTATTTACCCCAAAGATAAA
>NC_138382.1:37295756-37313089 GCF_054177405.1 Leptonychotes weddellii | reverse complement strand
TATATATATACAATGGAATATTATGCAGCCATCAAAAAACCTGAAATCTTGACATTTGCAATGACGTAGATGGAACTAGAGGGTATTATGCTAAGCGAAATAAGTCAGAGAAAGACAAGTATCATATGATCTCACTGATATGAGGAATTCTTAATCTCAGGAAACAAACTGAGGGTTGCTGGAGTGGGGGAGTGGGAGGGATGGGGTGGCTGGGTGATAGACATTGGGGAGGGTATGTGCTATGGTGAGTTGTGAATTGTGTAAGACTGATGAATCACAGACCTGTACCTCTGAAACAAATAATACATTATATGTTTTAAAAAAAGAATATAGTAGGAAGGGGAAAATGAAGGGGGGGAAATTGGAGGGGGAGACGAACCATGAGAGCCTATGGACTCAGAAACAAACTGTGGGTTCTAGAGGGGAAGGGGGTGGGAGGATGGGTTAGCCTAGTGATGGGTATTAAAGAGGGCATGTATTGAACGGAGCACTGGGTGTTATACGCAAACAATGAATCATGGAACACTACATCAAAAACTAATGATGTATGGTGATTAACATAATAAAATAAATTGAAAATAAACAAAAAAAAGAAAATCAAGGCACCAAGAAGGTAAGGCACTTGATCAAGTTCACATAATTACATGGTAGACTTTGGATTTGAATTTAGCTCAGACTTTAGGATCTCAATTTTTAATCACTGTACTACACTGCTTCCTGCAAGTTAATGTGCTCTGTCTTGACCATAGGAATGTGATGAGCTGTGTTTAACAAGAAACAAATGGAAATGGAACTTGGATAGCCTGTATTTCCCCCAAAGATTAGCACACTGGGGGTTACAGGAGAGCAAGAGAGTAATAGTGTGGTTAAATCACAACTCCCTCTCCCCATCACCTGCCCCAGATCTTGCAGCTTTCCTAAATCGCTTTCTTTGACCCAAAGCAAGCATCTACTTCCATAACTCCACACAAGTCCATGTTCCCAGGGGTGACTGGCCCTGGTTGGTGGCCTTTGGGGCTTCTGGGAGAATCCACAATGCTGCAACCACCACAATGCTTTATTTTCTGTCTATTGCTATTCAGATGCCCGTATCTAGAGCAACTGCCTTAGCATCACCATCTCTCCTCCCTCTGCTGGAGGCTCTTCTCTTCCACATGCTTCCAGCTATACATGAGTGGGGGGCCACGACAAGTTGGGGCCTGGGTTGCCAGGCTGAATTGTACCCACAATGGAGGTCGTCACAGTCTGCTTTTCTTCTAGGTCTCAGCCTCTACCTGGATCAGGGAGAATAGGGGTGTTTCTTTCCTTCCCTCTCGGGGCAATAGCACAGAGCTGAGAAAATGGTCACAGCAAGTGCCCGTGCCCCAGCCAGCCAGTCTATCCCCTTCTACTCCGAGTTAGCCTAACCTCTCATTCTCCAGACTCATTTGTTTTCTGTTGAGGTTTTTTTTTTTTAATTTTGGGTGCCTACTCCCTTACTTGGGGATGCATGCTCCATCCTCAACTTTCCTGCTTGAGTGCATATGTAAGTCAACTGGGTTTACCATAAAAGTAGCTGACAGATCTGTGACCCTCCCATCAGAGCTGGTCTTTGTACCTGAGAGCAAGAGTTGCAGAAAAGCCTCGGTCTCCCAAAGAGGAAACCCAAGGACTTTGACCCCTAAGGTTTGACCCTTGGAAAACACTGTTTAGAATCTCTAGTTATGGGGAGATTATGTGAAAACCGTTCACAATTTCATTTGTTCCCAAGTCCTGTGACAAAAAGAAAGTTTTGCTTATTGTATTTGGGAATTGTAAACGGAGAATGTGCAAGTGAAGGAATTGGTCATTTCAAAGCTTCTAGCATTTCTTTGTGTTACAGGAGGTGGAGGTTTGGAGAAAGATATGACCTGTTTTCGTGGATGACTTCATTGAGCCTTTTAGTTTTGCAAAGGCAAGTGAAAATGCGGTTTTGAAACAAAGAGGGTCCAGATTTGAACTCTGAAAAGAGAAGACGGACCAGGTTGTTTTCATCGTGGATGGAGTGGAGTTTCTGTAACTATTTCCTTTGGGGGAAAAACGGTCTATTTCATAGCACACAGTCCCTGAATATTATTGTTAGTTGTTGGGAGATGTGTGCAAGACCTCATTGGGGCAGTTGTCCCAGTAGAGCTGTGGGGAAACCATAGGTGGCAATATTAAGAGATCAGGTCTCCAGCCTGAGCTCAGGTGGTTATTGAGCCTAGTTGGTTGCCTAGACTATTCTGGAATGCCCCAAGGTCACGCTGATAGCTACGTGGAAGGGTATAGAAGACACTTTTTGTAACAGAGCTTTATGGAAACGTGGCTGCTTCATGGTACCAGTCATCTGCAATTCATTCTGCTCAGGCTTTTCCTTAGAGATGTGTAAGCATGCATAAGATTATGCTTTTAGTTCTCCATTAGACCTTCAACTCGAGGGGCTGAGTTGTCATTAAGTATTTTTATGGCTGACTGGGTATTCAGACACCAGGAAGATGATGCAAATAGGTATGGACCACTTTGCCAGGTTATTACGGAATCACAAGGCTGAAGAAAAGTGAGGTTATACACCATCACATACCAAAGAAACCATCAACAAACCAGAGATTTTCGTTGGCAAAGTGTAGTTAAAATATGTAATGGAGTCCAGCAGCAGAATCAACATATCATATTTATATTTTAAAACAACTGACTCTGTGTCCTGGCATATATGAAAACCTGCCCATTTTCAAAGAGGCAACATTTCAATGTCATTCAGAACCAGGGCATAAACCCGTCTAAAAGGAGCTTAATAATGATGCTAAGATGAAGTTACTCCTGATGTTTGGACTTACAGAATGAACAATGTAATTAATCTATTAGAAAAGATTTGGGAATTTCCCTTGGACGGGAGTGGGGCGAAAAAAAAGCTATTCAAGTTCCTTACGAAGAGGTCCCCCACCCCCTTCTGTTAAATCAGAACAAGGACTCTAGTCCTAAATTATTTCCCTGATGTTAGTCAGAGTCCACCTCACTGGCTAGACATACGTATTTACAAACGGTCAGGTTTCCCCATAGGGGCTGTTAGGACGCACACATGGTTGAGAGAGATTACAAAAGTTGCATAGGCCCATGCAATATATAAACATGTATCTAATGTATTTAAAATACAGACAGACGGAAGAACGTGCCCACTAGGTGACAAGACAGGAAGATGTACGTATATTGTGCTGGGTCTTCGTCACTATTGCTGCAGCCCTATAAAGGTATATATAGATCACGGCCTAGGGAATAGGGGCGCGCATACACCCACGGGAGCCCCAAAGAAAGGAAATTGCAGTAGGCACACAATTCATCTCTAGCCCACCTGCCAAACGTTGGCGGACTACTCAGGGTCACAACCCACATGTTGTGAACCACAATTTTACCTCCCTGGGTAGCATGTGGTTTGAAGGCAAAGGCTGGGAGTTTACGTTCCCGGACGCCATATGTATGCAGTTAGCAGACAACTATGGTCTCTTTATATGTACATGGCCACAAATCACTACAGATTGATGCCTAGCTGACGGACTTAAACTCCTGCGAATTCCCCATACGCTTCACCTTACTCCAAAATGTGGTAGAGGAAAAGGTGCAGTATGGGGAGCTTTTGACAGACAATATGGGAAGCCTCTGCTGTGGAGTCACGGTTATGAGGCTACAATGGGCCTCGGTAGTGGTGGGTGAGGGTGGAGGGTCGGGGGAGACAACCGTTCCTTGATTTCCTTACACCTTCAAAAAGCAACAAAAACGAGCCAACCTGCAGTCAAAATATAATTGGCCACTGGGGCTTTCTCCAAAGCTGTTCGTTCTGATTCAGCCTTAGAAACTGAAAGGAAATAGCCATCTTCATGGTGTAAGGTTTTGTTCCCCTGACAAGTGTTGTTATTCCCAGGTTCTGTTTCTCGAACTTTCCTTTTATCCTTTCTTCCCTCCAGGTCTTCTTCTCTTCCCCCCTTCCCGTGGACGTACACATTATTTTGCTCACTTCATAAAAGGATTTGGGAATCACAAACAGGAACAGATGCAATTAGTCAACCTCAGAACCACAGCAGTTGAGAGCACAAGCTGACCGTAAAGACCAACAGAGGTTAGCATTATGGAACCTCCATATAACTCAGTTCTCCTGGGAGTGGCCTTAGAATAAAGATCGAAGGAGGGAAACATTTTACATAAGGTTTTGTTATCAAAAAGGAAGAGCAGGGCGCCTGGGTGGCTCAGTCAGTTAACCAAGGACTCTTGGTTTTCCACTCAGGTCACTATCTCAGGGTCGTGAGTTCAAGCCCCAGGTCAGGCTCCCCACTCACTGGGGAGTCTGCTTGAGATGGTCTCCCTCTGCTCTTTCCCCACTTGTGTTTGCTCTCTCTCAAACAAATCTTTAAAAAAAAAAAAAAAAGCAAATTGCTTCCACACAGATGTCCCCATGGGAGTGTACCAGGGGAGGAGAGTGGGACAGGTTTGAATGAGGAGTTAGACCCCCCAGCTCTTGTTTTTTTCATGAAATATTTTTTTTTTAAAGATTTTATTTATTTGAGAGAGAGAGAATGAGAGAGAACACTGAGAGGGGATAGGGTCAGAGGACGAAGCAGACTCCCTGCCGAACAGGAAGCCCGATGCGGGACTCGATCCAGCGACTCCAGGATCATGACCTGAGCCGAAGGCAGTCGCTCAACCAACTGAGCCACCCAGGAGCCCTTTTTCATGAAATATTTTAAGTAAACAGTAAGAAAGTATCAGAAAAATCATCAGACCCATAAAATAAAGATACCAGGTGTACCCACTCATGTCCCAGCTTTAATAAAACCCAAACTTTTCCAAATTTCTTCAACATTCGTAAGGACAGTATTTCAGATATGAGTGAAAATTCCTGCCACCTCTCCTCACTTTCATTCCCCTCCCTCCTCTCCTTTGCATGATTCTTCCTAGAGTTGAAGCACCCGGACTTTTTTTTAAAGACATATTTGAGAGAGCGAGGTGGGGGAGGGGCAGAGGGAGAAGAGAGAGAATCTCAAACAGACTCCCCGCCCAGCACCGAGCCTTCATGGAGCTCGACCCCACAACCCATGAGATCAGGACCTGAGCCGAACCCACTGAGCCACCCAGGCGCCCCCCAAACTTGTAACAATGTATTTTACATAAGTACCCGCTACACATACGCAAACTCTTAAAAGCATTTACCCTCTGCCTGAGGTTAGGTTTCCTACCAGCAGAGCCTAGGACAGAGTTGCTTGTGCAAGAGAAAACCTTTAAGAAAGTGAGGGAAGCGAGACAGAAGAGAGGAGGGAGCTAAGCAAAGATGTGATTTCTGCCAAAGTCTAGCCTCAGTCTGAGCTCTTAGGGAATTCTGGGCCGTGAAAGCACCACAGATGTGTCTCACCGAGGCAAAGGCACCTGACTTTCATGCCCCTTATTTATAAGCCATTGGCTGTAGATTACCTGGTGGTGGGGGTTGGGGGAGGACTGCAACCTCTCAGGCATTTCCAGTTAAGTAGTTCCCATCAGCCAATGAAAAGAGTGCAGTTGTAAGCAGTTAGCAGCAGATGGGGGTGAGTGCACTAAGGAATCTGAGTCATCACTGGTATTGACTACACCTTCCGACCTCTGATCCAAATTCTGATACAATTTTCCTCTCTCCTCCCCTCTACCTTCCTTCTATTCATAGCTTATGAAGATGATTTCATTAATTGAGTGAATTAGTGGGGGATAAAATGGATTCTTCAATAAATGGTGCTAGAATAATTGGCTATTTATGTAGAAAACAAAGCAAAATTGTATCCCTAATCTACACACACATACACACAAATTCATGGATGAATAAAGATCTAAATGTACTGTTCCTCTCCTTCCCTTTCTTTCCTTACCCCTCCGTTTGGTTCAGTGCCCGCTAAAATTGATTTTGTTCTCTGTCAAGGGGGCACAACCTAAAGTTTTTGAAACACTGGAATTACTGGAATATAAACATCTACATTAGTAGATACTTGAGCATGGTCCTTTCAACCATGCTAAAATATCTACTACATGCTAAAGTTTAATGTATATTTATATCTATATCCATATACGTTAAATATGTTGCAAGCACCTTTTCCCTGCATATAATTTTTTACATTGTGGTGTGTTGTGATGTGCAGAATTTTTACATTTTTATAAAGTTGACTTTATATTTTCCTTTAGGTTTTATGCCCTTTTTTGGGTTAAATTATTATGAAATTATTTTCTAGCTTAAAGACATAAAGACATACTTCATTTTCTTCTAAACAATTTTTTATTTGTCATATTTAGATCTTTATTCATCCACGAATTTAGCGGGAGCTGTAGATTAAAGAATATAATTTTAGTTTCTATATAAATAGCCAATTATTCCGGGGCACCTGGGTGGCTCAGTCAGTTAAGGGTCTTAACTCTTGATTTCGGCTCAGGTTGTGATCTCAGGGCTGAGAGATGGAGCCGCGCCTGGAGCCTGATTAAGATTCTCCCTCTCCCTCTGCTCCGTCTCCTAAAAAAAAAAAACTATTATTCTAACAGCATTTATTGAATAAGTCATCTTATCCCCACTAATTTGTAATCGGTCAATTTTTTTGATCTACACAGGTCTGTTTTTCGGTCTTGATATCCTATCCCATTGATTGATGTGTCTATTTACCCGCACCGGTATCACACTCTTTTAATACAACTTTGTGATAAATCATGATATTTGATAGGGCCAAACTACTCATTTTGTTCTTCAGAGTTTCCTGGGATACTTTTGTCTTTCTTTTTCTCCCATATAAATTTTAGGATCAGCCTTTTAAGTTTCATGAAAATTTCTGATGGATTTTGATCAGAATTTAATTAATATGTTAATTTGAGAAGACTAGATGTCTTTCTATTATTGAATTTTTTCCATCAATGAATATGGCATGTCACTGTATTTATGGCGTGTCTTTGTGTCCTTCAATGCTATTTTCAAGCCTTCCTCATAAAATTATAGCATATCTTTCCTTAGTTTATCCCTGGATATTTTTTTTACATTTCACTGATATTTGAGTGGTATCCTCTTTTTCTATTATATTTTCTTTTTTAAAAAGATTTATTTATTTATTTGAGAAAAAGAGAACAAATGAGAGTGCACGAGTGGGGGGAGGAGCAGAGGGAGAGAATCTTCAAGCAGACTCCCTGCTGAGCATGACCCATGAGATCATGACCATGACCTGAGTTGAAACCAAGAGTTGGACGCTGACTGAGCCACCCAGGTGCCCCTCTATTACATTTTCTATGTGGTTATTTCTAGTCCACAGGAACACCACTGATGTTTGTATTTCTAAAACTCTCTTATTGATTCTAACTTTGCCTAGACTCTTTCTTAGACAATCATAAAATCATCAGCAAATAAAGAGAAGTTGGCTTGTTCCTTCCCAAGGTTCAATAATAAGGAAGTTCCCTTATTATTCTGGTTTGCAGAGATTTTTAGAAATATTGACAAATATTGGATTTTATCAAACGATTTTTCTGCATCTATTAAGATAATTATATAATTATCTCCTTTAATCCGTACTTAAGATATATGAGAGATTTCCTTATGTTGAACCATCCTGAACCTTCCTGAGATAGACTACTTGGTTTTTTATACACTGCTTAATGATCTGTTAATATTTTATTTAGGATTTTGCAACTCTCTGCAAATGTCTTTTTCTTAAACAATCCTACACTCCTTGTCTGGTTTTAATATCAGTGTTATTATATTAACCTTGCAAAATAAGCTGGATATGTTACCTTTTCTTTTGTTCTCTGAAGCAGAGATCACCATATGGGATACAAAGACAGTCTAGTTTTATATTGCCTACAAAAGACTGTGGAAGCCAAGCTATGTTTTTTATTAGGTAGGTTGGAATACTTACATTGGTTGCATTTTCTGATATATGTGAGTTTATTTCTACCATTTTATTTTAGGTTTTCTGACCACCTTCTTTATTCTTGCTTATTTTCTTTTACTTCCTTTCTTCTCATGGACTGATAGGATACCTACATTCTTCCTACATTCTTTTCTCCCTTCTGCTTTTTTTTTTTTAAGATTTATTTGTTTATCTTAGAGAGTGGGGGATGGGAGGAGGACAGAGGGAGAGAGAGTCTGAAGCAGACTCTGCACTGAGCACAGAGCCTGACACAGGGCTCAATCCCATGACCCCGAGATTGTGACTTGAGCCAAAATTAAGAGTCAGATGCTTAATCAACTGTGCCACCCAAGCGCCCCTCCCTTCTGCTGTTTTATAAGCGAGATTGTTTGCCTACCATTTTAGCTGCTACTCTTAGATGTTTGCCAAAATATATAAGCATATCTTTTTCTACCAGCTTTCAGGATCCATAGCCTGCCCCACTCCCATCTTTTAATTTTGTTTAGAGTTTTTGTTGTAGCTTTAAAAATTCAAAAATAGTTATTTTTAGTTCTTTGTGTATGTGTGTATGTTCACTGTTTCATTTCTTCCTTCTGGGTTAGTTTTTCTTCTTGATTAAGGTAATCATTTAATAGTTTCCTTTGTAAGGGTCTGTAGGTGGTAAGCTTAGCCCTAAGTCTTTCTGTGGTGAAAAATGACATTATTTGTCTATACAATTGAAAGATTGTTTGGGCATAAAAATTGTGGATTGACAGTTATTTCCTGTCAACCCTGAGGATCTTATTCTGTTATTTTTGGCATTGATTGCAATGAAGGAAAAGTCTGCTCTCTAAGAGCTTTAATTGTCTTCTAGTTTTCTTTGATGGTCTGCAGGTTCATTAATATGTATCCAGTTGTGAATTTGTTTTTATTTTATTTTTTTATTTTTAGAGAGGGGGAATGGGCAGAGAGAAGCCTTTTTTTTTTTTTTTTTAAAGATTTTATTTATTTATTTGAGAGAGTGAGAGAGACCATGAGAGGGGGGAGGGTCAGAGGGAGAAGCAGACTCCCTGCTGAGCAGGGAGCCCGATGCGGGACTCGATCCCGGGACTCCAGGATCATGACCTGAGCCGAAGGCAGTCACTTAACCAACTGAGCCACCCAGGCGCCCGGGCAGAGAGAATCTTAAGCAGGCTCCATACTCAGCGCAGATCCTGATGCAGGGCTCTATCTCACCACCCTTAGGTCATGACCTGAGCCAAAATCAAGAGTTGGATGCTTAAGTGACTGAGCCACCCAAATGCCCCTGGTGTGAATTTATTGTTATATATTCTGTTCAAGACTTGGAGATGCACTTCCAATCTGAGAACTTATGTCTCTTTTCAATTTTAGAAAATGACTATTTATTATGGTTTTGGGTCTTTCTTTCTCCTTTCTGTTCCTTCCTAAATTTCTATTTCATACTTTCTCCTCTTTCTTCAAACATCTAACACCTCCCTTACCTTCGTCTTTCAAAATAAGTCCCTCACCTTCTACCCCAAGTTAGTTCTCTCATGTTCACTGTCTTTTCTTTCTCTCCAATTCACTTTATCACCAATCCTGTTGGCACTAATTTAAAAATCAACCCAGAAAGTGACATCTTCTCATCACTCTCACTGTCAACACTTTCCCTAAGCCACCATCACATCTGTTTCTCCCTCATCCTCATAGCCTATTCTTGGCATTTAAAATGTTAAATTCCATCCCCACTCCTGTTGTTCTTTTTTTCTCCATGGTACTTATCACAATTAACCTGTTTCTTCTTCTTCTTCTTCTTCTCCTTCTCCTCCTCCTCCTCCTCTTCTTTCTTCTTCTCCTTCTTCTTCTTCTTCTTCTTCTTCTTCTTCTTTCTTCTTCTTCTTCCTTCTCTGTCATAGTTTTCTTCTCCTCTTTCTCACTAGTATATAAGTTCTAGTGAGATAAGAATAAGGATGTTTAGAAGGATAAGGATTTTTGTCTATTTTGTTACTCCGCTCAGCACCCACAACAGTGTCATACATAGTAAGAATTCATTACATATTTGTTTTTTGTTTTCTTTTTAAGATTTTATTTATTTATTTTAGAGAGAGAGCGAGAGCATGATCAGGAGGGGCAGAAGGAGAGGGAGAGTGAATCTCAGGCAGACTCTGCTGACCATGGAGCCCAACATGGGACTTGATCTCAGGACTCTCAGATCATAACCTGAGCCAAAACCAAGAGTTGGACACTTAACCAACTGAGCCACCCAGGGACCCCCCATTACATATTTGTTAAATAAATACACATATTTAAAGTAAAATTTATCTTAGATTTAGCAAGTCTTGGGCATTTCCTCTTGTGCCAGAATTTATTCAGATTGGGTATTTGCCACTTAGGTAGATGAGAGCCGGGGAACTCAAATAATTGATGAGAAATATATTTCAAGTAACTAAGAACATGACACTATTTTAGAGAATTAGTGTTCCATCCTGGATCTTAGCATTCATATGTTTTTTAAAGTAAGGGCTTCATGACTGTGTTCTAAGTTAGGAGATGATGAGGCATGCAGAAGAAAAAGAAATAGGAAACTTTGCAACCAACTGCCCAAATGAAAGCTAAATAAACAAACATACCAACCAACTGTCTATCTGGGCTTATGATAGAGGTGCTGGAAATCACGGGAGACTTTCCTGGGACATGTGTTGTGTAACAAATCCTGACAAATACATGGATCATCAAAAAGATTTCTATTTTATATACTGAGAAGCTTTATGATCCAGGAAGTGGTCAGGCCATCTGGGATCTCCTGCTTACCCATATGGAGCTCTGACTGAATATGTGAGAATAAGAGGAAAGCTCAATTTTGTGAACATGAGCTGTTTGGAGTCAGCATGGGGGTGCATCAAAGGTGGTGCTGAAACAAAGGGATTACTTTTCCACCAAGCCCTTGTAAGGGAGAGCTGAGGGTAGTCAGTGTCTTGAAAATTGAAGAAGGAATGACAAAGAAGGACAGAATGACCTCCATTTCTCCAGGTGACAATGTTATAGGATGTTGTCACTGACCTAAAGAGACAGACATTTTTGGGGTAGAGGGAATTGGTCAAAAATACATGGAAGCATCATGTTGTCAGGAAAACAAATTATTTTGAACTATAGAAACCAGCATGTTTTCTTCAGTGAAAATAATAATTGCACTTACATAGCACGTTACACTTTTTCAAAGCATATAAACCACTTCCCTTGATATTTTCAACCCTATGAGGTAGATAGGACAGCTCATTTGAAAGTAAGAACTGAGCCATAATTCTTTAACCATGCTCTCCTACCCTCCTCACCCCACCAGAATCTAGTACAGTGCGGGATGAACAAAGTGCTTTTAATCACCCTTTATTATATCAATTTCCATTTTACAGTTAAGATCAAGAGGAATTATGAATTATAATTATTGTTGGTTGCCAAACATCACATAACCAGTCATGGCAGACCTAGGACCCAGGAGCAAGTCTAGTAATTTTAAATTTTGTGCACTCAATATTCTATCATGTGCCCTGCCAAATGTGCCGATATCCAAAGACCACACAGATGCAGGAACAGGAAATACAAGTGTTCATGGCAATTATCCTGTGCCATGGGTCATTGATCTTGAGGAAGAGCTACTGTTGATTTACCTAAATCTTAATAATCTACCAGTGAAGGCACTATTAAGAATTGCTTAACATAAGCACAATTTGCCAATTAAAAGAACCTTTTTTTTTTAAAGATTTTATTTATTTATTTGACAGGGACACAGCGAGAGAGGGAACACAAGCAGGGGGAGTGGGAGAGGGAGAAGCAGGCTTCCCGCCGAGCAGGGAGCCCGATGCGGGGCTCGATCCCAGGACTCTGGGATCCTGACCTGAGCCGAAGGCAGACGCTTAACGACTGAGCCACCCAGGCGCCCCCAATTAAGAGAACCTTAACACAGCCAATGTCTGACTCCATCCAACCCAGGAAATTTTATTAAAATCTCCAAAATTGGTCTAGCCTCAAAGAAGCAGTGCCAAAGAGGTTCAAGAAGAACAAAACAATATTGTTGTTGTTTTTTTCAGTCCTAGGTGATTTCCTTGAAAAGTCTCACTCTTTTCTTTTCAGGTCAGTGTCCAGTTCCAACACTGACATAGGTAACAGACCTCCTCACTGTAGCTTTCCAGTGTGTTCCTATATCTAAGTGAAAACCTGCTTCACACTGGGGGTATCTACCTGCTGCCAGGAATATTCCCCTTAGTTCATTTCACCAGCAAGTGTACACGGTCTTTTCCATACTCTCTGCTATCTGTATGAACAATGTGTCTGCAAAACCATCTATTAATGGGAATGTTCTGGGGTCTATCAAATTTCATTGAGTAACTCAGTTTCCTAGCTTTCAAGAAAAAGGGGCCATACCGTCAGTTATTCAGCTTTTGATAGTAGAATGGAGGAGGCCTAGTAGATCCTCAGGATGGTATATTTTTATTTTAGCAAAGAAAATGTTTCTCCTTCCAGTTAATCTTGATTAAGAAGTTCTGGGGCCTAATATATTATAGCTAATACTATATTACATATTTTTTTTTAAAGATTTTTTTAATTTATTTATTTGAGAGAGAGGATGAGAAGAGAGAGAGAGCACATGAGAGGGGGGAGGGTCAGAGGGAGAAGCAGACTGCCTGCCGAGCAGGGAGCCCGATGCGGGACTCAATCCCGGGACTCCAGGATCATGACCTGAGCCGAAGGCAGTCGCTTAACCAACTGAGCCACCCAGGCGCCCCCTATATTACATATTTAAAAGTTGCTAAGAGAGTAGATCTTAAGTGTTCTTACCACAAAAAAAGAAATGCTCATTGTGTGACAGGATGGAGATGTTAGCTAATATGATGCTGCCAATCATTTTGCAATATATAAGTGTATTAAATCAATGTGTTGTACACCTTAAATTTATACAATATTTTATGTCAATTATATCTCAGTAAAACTGGAAATAAAAAACAATGTCTTTCCACTGTTGGCTTTGAAGAAGTAAGCTATCAGATTATAAGAGGGCCCATAGGAAGAGCCTCATGACAAGGAACTCTGAGCAGCCTCTCAGGGTTGAGAATAGCCAACAGCCAGCAGCCAGCAAGATGGGGACCTCAGTCCTGCAAGTGCAAACAGATGAATTCTGCCAACAACATGAGAACTTAGAAGCAGATCTTTCCCCAGTTGAGCCTCTGATGAGAACTCAGCTCTGGCTAACAGCCAGACCTCAGCTTGATGAGATCCTGTGGTGGAGAATCCAGTTAAGCTGTGCCTTCACTTCAGAACTACAGAAACTGGGAGATAAATGTGGTAATTTATTACATGGCATAGAAAGCTAACACAACTGGGTACTAAAAGATATGGGCCCCTTTCCTTGAGCCAATCCCATATGAACTTGAATAAGTTATTTTGCCATGTCCAGCATCAGAACTAGAATTTCATAGGATGTTAGAACTCCAGGTAACAATCTTGTGACAGTGACCCCTGTTATATTTGTTTTTTCTACTGATCCAGAAAGTCTAAGTCTAAAAATCCCTGGCTTGAAGACATTCTAAATATGGAGTCCAGACACTTCTGGAGTGGTTTGCAATGCTCCCAACACAAGCTTGAGGGCGTGTGTGTGAGGGGGAGGTGAGTATGTGTGTTGTGGTGGTGGTAAAGCAACTTATTTAACAGGGCCATAATAGTTGGATGGAGCATTAGAAATCCAAGGGAATGTAGAATGGAATAGCAAAATCTAATTATAGATCAATGACATGGAAACAATTCTATTACCAGGGGTTGAATCAGAGACATCAGTAACTGAATAGATAAATATGAGGGTAAAATTCATAGAGATTTTGGTGTGAAAATTAATCAGAGCAAATGAGTAAATCAATTTGGATATAATGTAGGTTTTAATTATGGTGGCCTGTGGTGACTTCCTTGTTTAGAATTAATTTTCTCTTTGAGTACCTTTTGGAACCTCAGGCTCAATGTTACAGGTACTCCTGTGCTCCTATATTGGGGATCTAGGAAAATGGTTACCTCAATTCACAGATCATACCCTTCTAGAGAAGGCAAAGTGTTTGCCTAAAGCCTTATAGCATCATCTCAGGAAATAAATCTGGGGCTTCTTCTTCTTTTTTTTTTTTTTAAAGATTTTATTTATTTATTTGACAGAGAGAGACACAGCAAGAGAGGCAACACAAGCAGGGGGAGTGGGAGAGGGAGAAGCAGGCTTCCCACTGAGCAGAGAGCCTGATGCGGGGCTTGATCCCAGGACCCTGGGATCATGACCTGAGCTGAAGGCAGACGCTTAACCAACTGAGCCACCCAGGCGCCACTAAATCTGGGGCTTCTAATTTCCAGCTGACTGTTTTCTTTGAGATCACTGAAAAAATGGATATAATTGATTTAACAAAATGCTTGGAGGATGCAAAAGTGGGAGGTGTTGAAAGTTCCAGTGAAGATAGAAAGGCAATACCAAAAGCCAACCGAGATCAGGAATATGGGCAGGAAATAGCTAGATGTGATTCAGATTGGAGAACAAGAACCCAAAACATCTGGGGAACAATAATTTGAAACAGATACTCTCCAGGAGAAAGCAATTTGGAAAGCATTCGTGTGGTGAGACCTGGATAGCACTGTGAAGACAAATGGGGTCTCTAATGCTTGTGCAGCGGCCAAAACTGGCCACACTGCATTTGGAAGCCACAGCTGGAGAGGGTCAATGGATATGGAGGGAGGATGCATTTCTGCAAGTCTAAGTGTCTGAATCCATGCTCTTCCAGTCCTTCTTGGCTGTGCACTCAGATCCGTCTGGCTAGAAGGGAAAGTCACGGATGATGTACTACTAATGAAGACAAGGGACTGTTCTAAGAAATTGATCCTCTCAGCCCTCAGAGCAGTGGAGCCCCTAGACCAGTTCTTCAGGCTTGACCGAACTCTTTTTTTTTTTACCCCGATACTCATTCAGATATTATCAAGGTCTCTCTGTGCCATACATTTAAAAAGGTTAGGACTCACTGGCTGAGAAAACCACCCCCACCCTCTGCTTGTTCTTTCTAAATACTATCAATTAAAATTTTTATATCAAAGTATTGTACACATATAGAGGAGAGCAAATAGTAGGTTTCCAGCTGAGTGAATTATAAAAACTGAACAGACCTGTGTAACCAGCACCCAGATTAAGATGTTGAATATCAACAGAACTCCGGAAGTACCCTTTCCCCCATGCCCTACGGTAACCTCTTTCTGATCACCACTCAACCCCCCCGTGCCCCCAATAGCATAGATCAGTTTCTTCTGAACTTGAACTTTATATACAATTGGCAATTTTTCTTTTTTGGTTCAAGTATAATTAACATACAGTGTAATATTAGTTTCAGGTGTACAATATAACATTCAACAATTCTTTTTTATTTGTAAGTGTGAACTATAAAGCATTTTGTATTTTTGTTTGTTTTTGGTTTTTGTTTTCTTAATTAAGTTTTTAATTTTAATTCTAGTATAGTTAACAGTTGTATTAGTTTCAGGTATACAATATAGTGACTCAACAATTCTATACATTATTCAGTATGCATCATGATAAATGTCCTCTTTAATCCCCTTCACCTGTTTCACTTATCCCCCCCACCCACCTCCCCTCTGGTAACCATCAGTTTGTTCTCTATAGTTAAGAGCCTGTTTCTTGGTTTGTTTCTCTCTCTTTCTCATTTTTTCTTCTGTTGCTTGTTTGTTTTGTTTCTTAAATTCCATATATGAGTGAAATCATATGGTATTTGTCTTTTTCTGACTTATTTCACTTAGCATTATACTCTCTAGCTCCATCCATGTTGTTGCAAATGGCAAGATTCTATTCTTTCTTATGGCTGAATAATATTCCATTGTGTGTGTGTGTGTGTTTGTATGTATGTATGTATGTGATATATATACCACTCTTCTCTATTCACTCATCTATTGATGGACACTTGGGTTGCTTCCATAATTTAGCTGTTGTAAATAATGCTGCAATAAACATAGGGGTGCATGTATCCTTTTGAATTAGTATCTTTGTGTTTTGGGGGTAAATACCCAGTAGTGTGATTACTATATCTTAGCGTAGTTCTATTTTTCACTTTTTGAGGAACCTCCGTACTGTTTTCCAGAGTGGTTGCACCAGTTTGCATTCCCAACAACAGTGCACGAGTGTTCCTTTTTCTCTACATCTTTGCCAACACTTGTGTTTCTTGTGTTTTTGATTGTAGCCATTCTAACAGTTGTGAAGTGATATCTCATTGTAGTTTTGATTTGCACTTCCTTGATGATTAGTTCATGTTGAACATCTTTTTATGTGTCTGTTGGCCATCTGTATGTCTGCTTTGGAGAAATGTCTGTTCATGTCTTCTGCCCTTTTTTAAATTGGATTATTTGTTTTTTGGTTGTTGAGTTGTATCAGTTCTTTGTACATTTTGATACGATTCAACAATTCTAAATATTTCTCAATGCTCATCAAGATAAGTGTACTCTTCATCCTTTTTACCTATTTCACCCATCCCCTCACCCAACCTCTCTTATAGCCACCAGTTTATTCTCTGTATTTAAGAATCTCATTTTTTGTTTGTCTCTTTTCCCGTTGTTTCTTAAATTTCACACATGAGTGAAATCATACGGTATTTTTGTCTTTCTCTGACTTATTTCACTTAGCATTGTACTCTCTAGCTCCATTCATGTTATTGCAAATGGCAAGGTATCATTCTTTTTTATGGCTGAGTAATATTATAATGTATATATGTCACATCTTCTTTTCTTTTATTATGTTAATTACCATACATTACATCATTAGTTTTTGATGTCGTGTTCCATGATTCATTGTTTGCGTATAACACCCAGTGCTCCATTCAGTACATGCCCTCTTTAATATCCATCACCAGGCTAACCCATCCCCCCCACCCCCCTATATGTCACATCTTCTTTATCCATTGATGGACACTTGGGTTGCTTCTGTATCTTGGCTATTGTAAACAATGCTCCAATAAACATAGGGGTACAAATACCTTTCTGAATTAGTGTTTTTGTTTTCTTTGGGTAAATACCCAGTAGTGCAATTACTGGAACATATGATAATTCAATTTTTAATTTTTTGAGGAAGCTCCATACTGTTTTCCACAGTAGCTGCACCAGTTTGCATTCCCACCAATAGTGCACAAGTGTTCCTTTTTCTCCACATCCTCACCACACAGTTGGCAATTTTTATGTCTGCCTTGTTTTGCTCAACATTAGCTTTGTGAGTTTCATGTGCCTTGTTGCATGTAGTTCGACATTTTCCACTTTCATTGTTGTATAGTATTCCACTGTGTGACCATATTTACACTTTCTAATGGTGATGAACATTGGGTTGTTTCAGTTTTAGTCTATGATGAACATTTTTGTTTTCTTGGTGAGCATATGCACACATTTCTTTTAGTCTTTTTTTTTTTT
>NC_138382.1:37278759-37295256 GCF_054177405.1 Leptonychotes weddellii | reverse complement strand
GCTACCCTATCACCCAGCAATTGCACTATTGGGTATTTACCCCAAAGATACAAATGTAGTGATCCGAAGGGGTACGTGCGCCCCAATGTTTATAGCAGCAATGTCCACAATAGCCAAACTATTGAAAGAGCCTAGATGTCCATCAACAGTTGAATGCATAAAGAAGATGTGGTATATATATACAATGGAATATTATGTAGCCATCAAAAAATTGAAATCTTGCCATTTGCAACGACGTGGATGGAACTAGATAGAGGGTATTATGCTAAGTGAAATAAGTCAATCAGGGAAAGACAAGTATCATATAATCTCACTGATATGAGGAACTTGAGAAACAAGACAGAGGATTGTAGGGGAAGGGAGGGAAAAATGAAACAAGATGAAACCAGAGAGGAAGACAAACCATAAGAGTCTTTTTTTTTTTTAGATTTTATTTATTTATTTGAGACAGAGAGAATGAGAGAGACAGAGAGCATATGAGAGGGGGGAGGGTCAGAGGGAGAAGCAGGCTCCCTGCCGAGCAGGGAGCCCGATGCGGGACTCGATCCCGGGACTCCAGGATCATGACCTGAGCCGAAGGCAGTCGCTTAATCAACTGAGCCACCCAGGCGCCCTCCGTAAGAGTCTTAATCTCAGGAAACAAACTGAGGGTTGCTGGAGTGGAGGGAGGTGGGAGGGATGTGGTGTGCTGGATGATGGACACTGGTGGCTCACCAGTGATGGTGAGCACTGTGAATTGTGTAAGACTGATGAATCATAGACCTGTACCCCTGAAACAAATAATACATTATAGTTGATAAAGGGATAGATGAAATGAAATTGGCTCTAATCTCGTAACTGTTGAAGCCGGGAGATGGGTACAGAGGATTTCATTATTTTAATCTCCCTACTCCTTAATATGTTTGAAATTTTCCAAAATGAAAGTTAAACCATACACATGTCTATATTAATTGACATAGAGAAGTAACTGTTAAACAGTTAAGCCAAAGAACAGATTCACAAAAACAAATAAAAATAAAAAACAAACAAACAAAAATAGATCTATCAATTAAGTTTTGTTGTTGTTGTTGTTTTGTTTTGTTTTTTTAAACCCTGTAACAGAAATGGACTCAGGGTAACTTGAAAAACAAAAACAACACAAAAAGGTTTTATTGGAGGATATTAGGAACATTGCAGATTTGAAGTAATGGCTGAATAGTAAGACCTCAGGACCAGGAATAAGCATGAGACACTGGCATGCCTTCTCTCTAGGGTGATTGACCCACACATTTTGGGTCAGGGCTCATTCCTGGGGCCCCTCATTGTGGCTGGGGCTGGTGTGGGCTGAGGCAGTCGCAGGGCTCAGCCTGGGACATGGGCCCTCCATCTCAGGGGCAGGTTTGTTACCAGAAAAGGGTCAGGGGAAGCACAGGCAGACAAAAGCAATAGCCTAGCACTTTAAGGGTGACAGCTGAAGCTATCAGCTTACTGATGGAAATAGTACAAGAAAAAAGGAAAAGTGGTCTGATAAAGATGATAGCGTTGTTAAGTGTGTATAAGAAGTCCTGGGCTAATGACAGGACTGGAAGATACTGGACAAGGCTTTACTTAAGCACATACCATAATCAAAGACCAGGTTTGCTCAGGATATGTTTGCTATAGCTACACAAATTTTTTCTATTAAAAAATATTAAACTTCCTGCAGGAAAGTAACTTTGTTATTGTGACTCTTCTCATTCTTTCCATTGAAATAATTGTCTTTAAACATGGTTCTCAATAATATGAAGTTTCTGGGCGCCTGGGTGGCTCAGTTGGTTAAGCGACTGCCTTCGGCTCAGGTCATGATCCTGGAGTCCCTGGATCGAGTCCCGCATTGGGCTCCCTGCTCGGCGGGGAGCCTGCTTCCGCCTCTGACCCTCCCCCCTCTCATGTGCTCTCTCTCTCATTCTCTCTGTCTCAAATAAATAAATAAAATCTTTAAAAAAAATAATAATATGAAGTTTCTTAGAAGTGTAACTGTTACATTATAGTTGAATATATATGTATATGATAGGATCTGTAGGATCTATCATCTATCTATCTTTCTTTCTATCTATCTATCTATCTATCTATCTATCTATCTATCTATCTATCATCTATCTATCTATATCTATCATCTATCTATCAGATAGGATATATAAGTTAGGATCTTTGCATCCATATATATAAATGAGACAAGACTGTGATTTTTCTATACCATACTATACTATTCTTTTTTTTTTTTTAATTTTTTAATTTATTTATTTGAGAGAGAGAGAGAGAGAGAAACAGCATGAGAGGGGATAGGGTCAGAGGGAGAAGCAAGCTCCCCGCTGAGCCGGGAGCCCGATGTGGAACTCGATCCCAGGATTCCGGGATCATGACCTGAGCCGAAGGCAGTCGCTTAACCAACTGAGCCACCCAGGCGCCCTATACCATACTATACTATTCTATTCTTTACTCTACTCTACTATACTGTGATCTCCCAGAGTTCTCATTCTTTTAATAAATAGTTTATTGAGTTACTCTATGTGACAGGCTCAATGCAAATACAGGTGCTGGGGATATGGGGATGCTTATGTAGACACAAAACATCCAGCCCTGTCCCGGTGGAGCTTAGACTTTAGTAGGGAAGACAGGTGATAATAACAGAATTTAATGGTTTTTTTGTTTGTTTGTTTGTTTTTGGTAACAGAAATACAGGATGCTATGGAGACAGAGCGATATAGATAGTAATACCTACCTTCTAGGGTTGTTATATCAGGAATGATGAATAAAGCCCCTGATACAAGACAGAGCACATAGTAGGCACTAAAAAATATTATTACTATTATTTGACAACTTTTTCCAGTTTTTAAATAACTATTAGTTTGTATTAGTTTCTAAGTTCCTGAGCCAATTTTGGTAATATCTATTTCTTGAGAATACTGCCCACTTCATTATACTGGCATAAAATAGAGTATTATCTTGTCATTTGAAAATCTTCATGTCTGTGTTTACCCACCCTTTTTTCTTTCTAATTTTTCTTTTTCAGATTTAAGGAGAAAAGGTTGGTAAACTACATGAACTTTTTAAAGTTTTATTTTATGCTTGAATGTATTTGTTGATTCTGTTTTTTTGGCTTTTAAGTCATTTATTTCTGTTTTTCTCCTTAATCCCTTCTACCAGTTTTTTTTTTTAACAAATTTTTTTTGTTCTTTTTGAGGCATCTACATTTTCCTTTTGCATATTTGGATGCAATGAGTTTTTGGTATATAAAATTTATTAACTCATATCTTCATTATGAATTGAACCACTTATCAACATGAAATTATACTTTGTCTTATGCTTATACCTTGAATTTTCCTTTTTTCTGTATCAATATTGTGGCACCTATTTTTAAGGGTAAGGAATACATTTAACATTTTTGTATATTTATAATTTAGGTTTATCACTTTTAACAAACTATCACTGAATTTTAAAAATTTATTTTGAAATTCTTTGCACTTTAATAGGGAATTTCAACCTATTTATTGATGTAACTATTTTGATTTTACTTCTAATTTCATATTTTAATTATTCTCTCTAGGCTTCTTCGTCTTTTCCCATTTTTTTCCCTTCAGAGAGACTATACTTTCTTTTATCTTCAACAGTGCTCCAGAAAGTTCATTTTCTATTTTAATTCTATTTCTTTTTTTTTTTTTTAAAGATTTTATTTATTTATTTGAGACAGAGAGCATGAGTGGGAGGAGGGTCAGAGGGAGAAGCAGACTCCCTGCTGAGCAGGGAGCCTGATGCGGGACTCGATCCCGGGATTCCAGGATCATGACCTGAGCTGAAGGCAGTCGCTTAACCAACTGAGCCACCCAGGCGCCCAATTCTATTTCTTTTTAAGTTAAAAAAATTGTTCCTTGACCAATGTCTCTTTATTTATAAAAGTAAAAAATACACATGAATCTTTTGAGACCACTTTTCTAGACAAAGAATTTAATATTCTTATATATATATTATATATATAATAAAAATATATTTTATATATTTCTTATATTTCCCAATTTCTGAAAAAAATATAATTTGGGCACTTATCCCTAAATTATTGTTATTCAATTATTACTATAATTTTTTATATTTTCTGTCTAATCCTTTAAGAGTAATTTATAGAAGCCCTTGCTTTTGCGACCATACTTGATACAATTATTTGGATTGACATCCGTGGCTAACTGGCTTCGATACTCACTCTGAGTCCCTTAATTTTGCAGTGAACATATATTCTTTTTACAATCACAAAAATAAGGATAGTTTTTATTTTTTTATTTTTATTTTTTTAAAGATTTTATTTATTTATTTATTAGAGAGCGAGCGAGCGAGAAACAGCATGAGGGGGGGAGGGTCAGAGGGAGAAGCAGGCTCCCCGCTGAGCAGGGAGCCCGATGCGGTACTCAGTCCCAGGACCCCGGGATCACGACCTGAGCTGAAGGCAGTCGCCTAACCAACTGAGCCACCCAGGCGCCCAAGAATGCTTTTTAAAAGAGAAGAGTCAAGTGCCAATACCAATCAGGAGAGCACATACTTGTTAAAACTTTGCACGTTGTTTTCTCGAATTTAGCACCAGGAGCCATTTCTGAGGGGTCTTCAAGAATCAGATCTATGTTTCATGGCCTCACAGGAGGAATTTTTCCCCCTTCCTCTTGCCAAAGTCAAGTTTCTCCTCATACAACCTAAAGTTCTGCCTTTTCTGGTGCACATTCTAGACCTAAAGGGCTTATGTTGACTGTTCTGACCGAGGCAGACCTGAAGGATCTGGGGCATAGCTGTGTGATTGTGATGATAATCTTATGTCAGACTTCTTTTCCCCTCTTTACTTATGCACCCTATGGCGTGGCACCCTTCAGGTGCACAAAACCTTCGGCATGATGATTTGGTCCATCCTTTCTTCTTTTCTTTAAATGCTTTTTTGCCAAATGTTTGTCTTTTGTCCTTGCTTCCTATCACCTGACAGATATATATTTTTTGAGAGCCATTTGTTTACCGTCATAAATTACTTTTCTGGTTGCCAGAACCTGCTTCAAATTTTGTGTGTGATGTTAGTCTAGCCCCAGCCGTGGGGGCCACCTGCCTTCCGCCATCTGCCAGGTAGTGGGCCTGCGTGTGTGTGTGTGTGTGTGTAGCGGGGCTAAACCTGCCCCTCGAAGAAAACCACATCAAGTATTTTATCCCTTTTAATGCTGTGGCGGGCTTGTTCATCCCATATGAACGTAAACTTCAGAGCACTTGGTTCTTGGAATTCAGGAAGAAATAACAGTTGTTAGAGACTCCTGACAACGAACTGTTCGCAAGCCCCCTTAAATTAAGCTGTCTGCAGGTTTAAAAAAAGTGTTTCAAGGTTCTAAGTACTTTCTTTCATTTGAGATGCTGAGATACTGCTATGAAAGTCTTCATGCAAAGGTCAAGGGTGTTGTTTTAGTTATTTCATATTCCAGGCATGCTTAAACCAAATGTATACTTGTGAAAGTCTTTCTTATTTCTTACCCTGCACAATCTTGATGTGGTCTCTATTGATCCTTGTTCCACTGAGGATTAGGTAAGAAAGAGTCACTTTTCTCTCACGGACACATTGGACTTTGAGGGGCCTTGTGGTTGGAAAAATACCAAAGTCTGTGATTACTTCATGCTTTGCCCGGTCTTAGGGTAAGTGTGGCCGGCGCTTGATTTCAAGGTGTTGCCGATGTGAAATGAGGACCCACGACATGCCCACGTCTGGGTGGGGGTTCACATTAGTGAGTGACAGCAGAGGGGAACTGCAATTCTCAGACTGCAGCATCTGTTTGGGGCAGAAAGGAGGCTGGTGGCAAATTCAGGGAAGAAAAGGGCTCTTTAGAATCATGTTTTAGATATTAATACAGAGGGCTTTCTTAGAATGTTTTTAACAGGATAAAAAGGTTCTGAGCAATCGGGAAGGGGAAAAAAAAACAAGTAGTTTTCTTGCATGGCTGGTTGGTTAGGATTTCATCAAATTAGTGTTATATCTGCAAGAAGACTAAAAACAGGGTGATTCATTACAAAAACTGTGTCCGTAAGAGGCCAAAGAAGTGGTTACAGATGGAGATAAAAAATGCATTTAGGCTGGCTTTGAGGTCTGGTGTGTTGAGACTTGGAAAAACTCTTGACTGATTGGTCATGGGCAATCATGACCATAGCTGACATTTAATGAGTGCTTTGCTAAGCACTGATTTTATATTATCTCATTTAATGCTCACAGTAGTCTATGAAATAGGTATGACTTCGTATTACAGAGGAGGAAATAAGTGACAGATAGGTCAAATAACTTAACCAGGTCACAGAGCTAGTAGACGGTTGAGCTGGGGTTTGAACGTAGGCAGTGTACCTTAATTAACCAACGGGACCTATGCCACTGATTAGCCAGCCTCCATTTCCTCCCTCCCCACGTCTAACAAACCAGCTGAAGAAACTCATGGAGCTTTGCTAGTATCTTCCCAGTTGAGTGGCTGACCCTTCAGTAAAAGTTGGTCCCAGCTCCAGGATGGGTGTTCCCATAACATTGCCATGACTCTCTTTGAGTTATGTTTTGGTTTCCAGGCAATAGCCTGAGTAGGGTCTATCTACTCATTCTGGAAACAACCATAGCTGGGCTATTTTTTCCTTTATTTATGGTTTGTGATCACTGCCAGCAAATTTCTCTGCGGAGTGCATTTAAATATGCCACATTTGTATTACTGTGTTTGTATTCTGGGTGAAACATTTATGATAAATCAAGATTTTTAGGTGCCCTATGGGGATAGTGCTGATGGAGAAATACTTCTGAAGAAAACTTTTCTCTTAGCAGTAGTTACTTGAGGAAACGGACTCCATTTATCTTGTGAGGGCTTATGTGAGATGAATATAGACCACCCAGAATTGTGGTTATGCATATCACAAGAGGAAAATGAAGTATCCAGACTTAGCTCGAGGCTTCTTTTAGGTCTCTGTGCTGTACCATACAATCCATCTCCCACTTTCCAGACCTCACTCTCTAGCTTGTTAGCCTGGTGACACTGGCAAATGTCTACTTTCATGTCATGCCCTCCGCCCCAGCCAAATTAACCACCCTGCCCACTGCATGGAATGCTTTTCCCAGTACGCCTGTGGTTCGCTCCTACACATGCCTACACTCTGGTACATGTCAATCATTTCCTCAGAAACCCCTATTCTGATCCTTTTTCCCTCCTCCACCTACATTAGACCCCTAATAATGGCATCTTTATACTCTTTTTCCTCCTTGGTCCTGCACACCACTTGTAATTTATATACTTTTTATGTGGCATTTGTTTAATGCCTGTCTCCTTCATGAGAATTGACTTTAAGTTCACTGAAGGGACACACTTCCATTAGTATTTTGCACAATGTCTTGCCACAGAGAAGGTGTCCTAAATATTTGTTGAAAGAATGTGCTTGTCCTGAGCTCCACAGAAACATGTGCATGTAGTTTGTTTATTATATGCCACCATTTCTCTCTCTCTCTCTCTCTCCCCCATTGATATAAATATTTGTAATCCCCAATGCCAGTCATAGTGGCTGGCACATGTAAGTGCTCAATAAAAGTGAAGTGGAATGGACTTTGCATGACTTACACCTCAACTTTAACATTATGGATGGGGAGCATTTCAGTTCAGTCTAATTAATATTATTAAGCACCCATTAAGCATCAGACTTTAGGTATGGAACTGAAGATACAAAAAACGTGTGAACTGAGAGGCTAGAAAGGAAGACAGACACACAAAGGGATAATTACAGGCAAAATATTGCCTGAGCAATTAAAAAGATATACAGAGTGTATTACAGTAGCTCAGAGAACAGAGAGAAGCCTCATTGCCTTGCCTGATCTGAATCTTCAAAGTTCAGAGTTAAAACTATGAAGAGTGTGTGTGTGTGAACAGCTTCCAGATCCTGGGTGGGGGGCAATGAAAAAGAATGATTCAGTTTGATGCCGCTGAAACATGAAGCATGAGGCAGGGAGTGGGGGCGGTGAGGCGAAGGGTAAGTCATGCATGATCTTAGGAGATAGACAAAAGAATGTGTGGTTTTCCTTTATGTTTTTCTTTACAACCTGGACATTGTAATTGCTGAAGATTTTCTTGGTCAGTGAGACCAAGGCCAATATTACAAAATGCAGGAAAATTTCAGACACTAACGTTGAATAATTTATTCATTTGTTCCTTCAGTGAAAGTTTACTTAATAATCTGTTGAGAACTAGGCACTGAAGATAGTTACAGATTCAAATAAGATACAATGTTTATCCTATCTAAGGAGTTCAGTATAATGAGGGAGACAGAAGAATAAACAAGAGTAAAAACAACGAGTATAAGCGTATAAGTCAGCAGTTGTCAAATATTTTGGTCTTAGGACTCCTTTATTTTCTCCTGAATATTACTGATGATTCCCAAGGACTTTTGTTTATGAGGCATATATAGTACTATCTACACATAGTACTAGAAATTAAAATAGAAATTTTAAAGAAGATTTATTAACTAATTAAAAATTATAAACCAATTACACATTAACATAAATGAAAATAACTGTATCTTGTTATTTTTCTTTCACAAAAAATTTAGTGAAAAGGGTACCATTGTTTCACATTTTCACAAGTCTCCAAGCCTAGCTTCATAAGTGTTGGATTCTCATATTTGTTTTCTGCATTCAGTCTGATGTGAGATGTTGTTTTGTTGAAGGCCATGAAGAAAATCCAGGCTCACACAGTTATGTAGTTGGAAAAGGGGGGCGGGTATTTCAGTAGCCCTTTCCAATAATTATGGATATTCCTCTTTGACATTACACCAAAACTTAACAAGTGATAGTTTCTTAAAAGTAGTTGCAGTGTGGAATCTGAAATTAATTAATAAACTTTTTGTATTCTGTCATATGAAAATGTATTGGTCTACATTGCACTTCGAATGGATCTTTTAACTCAGTGTGATTTTGTAACATCAAGTATTAGTCATTTGGAAAATATTGGTTCACTGAGTGAACCACAGATACATTTCATTATAAAACATCGGATCATAATATAAACATAATATAAATACAATAACATAATGAAACATCATAAATAAACATAAAAATTTTAAAGATTTATTCATACCACTGCTGACTTCATCAGAAAAGTCTGTAAGTACTGGGAAGCTATAAAGCTCATGGTGACAAGTTTACCAGAATTCTAAGTTGTGTTTGGAAGTTCAAGTTTCATCACTGGCAACAAATACCATCAGCTGTTTTCTTTAAAGTGACAAGTGACTGGCTTTTTTCCTTTTCTAGAAAATGTAGGGTAAATACTCCAGTCTAAATAGCCACAGTTTTTACATAAGTCATTCTTGCAAGTAAAAATGGCATTCCACGAGAAAAGTTCAGCCTACAACTCAGGCACACAAGTGCTTTTCTTCAAGACATCCATAGAAGTAAACTATCACACTTTCATATGCAGAGGTGCTTTGGGCGTACTTCCCATTTTGCCACATAGAGTTAAAAAATGTGTACCAAAGAGCCAAGTTTAATATACTTTTTCTTGTTTTAGCAAACATGATATTAAGTGAAACAAGTGCTTGTTTGTCTTTACTTTTTGTGTGTGGTGGTGACGAACACAATGGCTCCTGGCACAGTTTGGTGCCAAGACTTGTGCCCAGACCCGACACCAGCAGTTTTATCCACCGTTGCTTTTGCAAGATCAGCGCTCTGTGGACGGGGTGGTTCCAGGATTAATCAATAGATCTTTAAAAAGAGATTGAGCACTTTGAACATTTCAACACCACTCATATTTGTTATCAAACATTCACATAAAAGATGATCTTCTTTAATGATCGCTTGGTGCTGATGTTGGATAAATACAAGCAATATAGTCATGTTTCTAGATTCTTCCATTTAAAAGGCAAAAGTACAATCGTGCAGATGAGAGAATAACTCAGGCTTCTTGTTTCCAGCTAAATCTTTAATTCATCAAGTGACCAGGTTGTTGAAAAGTGGCGGTGCTGTGAATTCTTTTTACTGACTTTTCATCCAGCAGGCATTCAGCACTTCAACTATAGGAGGCTTTATTGTCTACTGTGTACGTTTCTCCAGTCGATGCAATTTGATGATTTACCCTTGCGGCTTCTTCACTTGGAGTTCAGAGATGTAAGCAATAGTTCTTTTGCATTTAAGAGCTCATTACATCTGTGTTTAAAATATTTTTAAGTCACTCATCTTTTCCCACTATGTTTTGTTGAACTTTGTTTTGTGTATTGAGTCTAATTCAGCCCAGGAGAGTAAATTAGTAATATGAATCTATTTCGGAAAATAATTTTTTGTTACTAGGAAAAGAGTCCTTTTCCCCCCAACTCCACGTTTTGAATAAATAGTCAAAGAATATTAGTTCGAAGGGGTGCCACATTATGAGTCTGTGAATGTGTATGTATCATAGGTCATCCCAAAAAACATAAACAAGAAGGGCCACTGCCCCAGAGTTTGGGTTGAGATGCATTTTTTTCCAGTTAGTGATAGTGTATTTGCCCATTTTTATTAGGTATCACTGAGTCCCAAGGTCCAGGATTGCAGGTGTGCTGATGATCTTTTCCTACTTGAGTGACCCTGTTGTTGTCCTAATGTATGGCATACAGTTAAAACGCAGTTTGATGCTATGAGCCTAAAGGTAAGGTTCTAATTGTAGCAGCAGAGACTGTCAGTCCTCAAGGGATTTAGAAGCCATGTAGTCCACAAATACATAGAAGTGCTGAGAGCTTAAGTTACTTGCCTGAGTTCCCCCACTAATTAGTGGTAGGGCTGAGCCAACAAGTTAATGCTTTGATGTACAGTGGAGCTGAATCAGGAGTGAATTCACATGCCAACTTCAGGGGCAACTCCCTGCCATAAGAAGAACTACATGGACTAGCTTAATTGTCACGGCAACAAACAAACCATAGCATGCACTGAGGTAATAGGGACTCTGTGCTGAAGGAGACTCTCACTGAGCATACAGAGGTCTCCTCTATTGTCCCAATCACACCTGGATTTGGTAGCGCTGTTAAAGGAAAAACAATATCCTAACCTAGTCTTGTTTGTTTGTTTGTTTCTCCTTTGAGGTCAGTGGTTTTCCAACTGTAGTGTGGAGAAGAATTATTATTCAGAGATGTGTGTAGTTAATGGGAGATTTAAGGATATTCGAGTCAACTTTGCTAATAAGCAATATTTGCCAACCTGGAAGCCTGACTCTGGATGAGATGGAAATCTGCTTTCGTGCATTAGAAATTTAGCATTTAATACATTTGAGTTATTTCCTAAATTAAAATTTTGAATATAAATTTCAGAAAGTAAGACTGGCATGTTTTGGGGGAAACCCTAGAAACTACTGCTGTCTGTGTCAATACCTCCTAAACCCATTCCTGGTTTCAGTGCCAGTTATCAAGGGGCTCTACTGGGATTATATTTTGTAAACATCTACCTTCGCTCCCTTTTCTTTTTCTGTAACCCAACAATACATTCCGCTTGCCTTCTCCCCTCCTCTTCCTGGCCCCAAACACTCTTTTTTGGAGCATTCAAATTCCAGAGAACTGTGAACTCTGACCCACCAATCCAAGCCAAATTTTGTGGCATCTTATTCTGTATTTTCTGTATTTTTATATGTAGGCAAATCTTTCCCATCTCTCCTCCGTCCCCATCCCATAACTGTCCCCTCCGGCTCCACCATCACTGTGTTTTCCCACCTGGCAAATAGCCTCCCTGAATTCTGGGTGGCGGGCATTGACCAGACTTCAGTACAAATGCTCCTGTCGAAAATGGCACCAACTTAGGTGAAGAACAAAGACACTCCAGCTTCAAAGCGGAAGCCCCAGTTTCTGCACAGAAGGGGTTTCACACAACCCCGGTTAACAACAACAACCACCTCAGGGGAAGAAAAGTCCCCGACTACAAAGAAATGCCAAACAAGCAGTCATCAGCCCTTCCTTTCTTTTTCTGGTGTGTTTAGCACAAAACCTGATCAGGAGAGCAGTTCTTTGATAATTGGTTGGACCGTGACGGCTGCGAGGAGCACTTCTTCAGCCTCATATATCCCAGAAATGTATGGAGATCTGAGTGTTCTGTGTTCACCCAGGCTTAGAGATGAGCAGCACCCACACACGTGTGCACACATGCGTGCACACACAGGCTAGAGGGAATTGGTTTGCTGGAGAAGGGTTCTGGCACCCGAAGATTACGGGCCAAGTCATGGTTCTCCCTTTTTCTTCCTTTTGTTGTTATTGCCTCTCTTTTCTCCCCATTCTAGTCAACCGCTGAGGTGTGCCACACAGCAATGGCAAGTACATACTTCCTCCCATTGCCATGTGTTTGAGGAAAAGACATCGAACACAATGAGCAGGTAGGGGGTGAGGACGTAGGGAAAGAGAAAGAATGAAAGTTTAAAATAATAAACACTTTGTTTATTATACACCCAAAGAAGAGAATGGGAAAGAATGGTTTCAGCTTGATAGAGCCCTAATTCAAAATAAAAGGGGAGCATCGGTCCTTTGTGGATTGAGGCATTAAGTCAGTAAACAGATCGGACACACAATATGTTTAAATTCCCATTCTTGTTAAGATGCTTCTCCCACCTCGTTATGTGATAGGTCTCTTTTTCCCCTTCAATCCCTCAGTTCCCTTTTCCTTCCTCCACCCCAAACTGTCTGTTCTCTCCATCTCCCTGTTGGTCTCTGTGATCTGAGAGGTGGACAAGAGCCAGGCATAGTCATGGTTCTTTGCCATGTCACTAGCTACACCAGTTCCTGATGAAAATCTGGCACGGAGAGATGAGACCATCTGTGGTGAAGTTTAAACCTATTTACCTCTCTGGCAAGCTGGTTGAAGCCTCTCTTTCTCTGTATTCAGTGAGGCTGAAGATGACAAATGCAGTGAGATTAAAGCCCTGGGATGAAGTTTGGGCAAAAAAAACCCTTCCCCAAAGACAGCTCATGGTAGTTGTTAGCTGTAAGGATAAGCAAATCCCTAGTGTCTGGAGTGGATAGCCAAGGCGTGCTCCTGCCCTGGGTTCCAATCTCTGTGCGCTTGAAGGAGGCAGACAACTGATTGCGTTACACTCTGGACTTTGGTTCTTGGGAGCTGAAAACTGGAATCTGCCACTTCTTTGTTGAATGCTTTTGGAATAATCCTGGGCTATACTTTGCTATTTTCAGGGCAAACACCCTATTTCAGAGAAATGTTCTCAGATATAGTTAATGATCTATAGAACACCACCCAAACTTCTGACCTGAAAACAGGACTCCACATCTTGACCAATTACCTGAACCATAACACTGGAGTCCAAAGGACTTTGGCTGTTTCCAAAAATCCAATCAACCCTTCAAGCTACCAGTGAGACTATTCAGACAAGCATGAAGTAAGCTCTGAAGTCAATGCCAAATGCTCTGGACAATGGCAGGATCCCTGGGCAGAGGCCAATTTACCATGAAGCTAATAAAGCTTAAGCTCCTGGGCCCGTTTTGAGGCCCTGAGAGGGATCCTAACAATGTGTTCACATGTTTGCATTTTTGTTGCAAAATCTGCTAAAGCCAAGGCTCAATGAGTCAACCGCTACCTCCATTTCCAAGTCTCTTCTGCTCTATTTCTCCTCCTGTTGCATGGGGTCAGAGTGATCCAAAGCAGTTGAGTTAGAGATTAATCTGAGTTTAGTGAGATAGATTTATGAGGATCAAAGTCACTTCCGTGTCTGGTCACTTCGTTGCTGGCTATCTTGGTATAGGAATGGCTACCAGGCACACACCTACAGCCCACCGTGCTGACCCGCCTGGCATCGTGACACAAGATGGCAGGGCCAGAAATTGACTCTCCATGTGAAAGTACTCCATGGTGCTTGTCCCTGGAAATATATGGGCAGTGGAGGAGGAGAAAATGTGTAGAGCCAGAGGCTAGTCTGTGAAATGGGGATAAAATACATCGTGAGCTTATAATGAAGATTAAACAAAATAAGGTGTGTTGGAAGTGGTAACTGATGTTTAGTATTGGTTGGTGAATAAAGGTACTTTCATTTCTTACTTGGAGCATCTTGGTATCATCACTATGAAAACCAGGTAGCAGGATACCTGGGCGATTATGATAGCCCTTGAAACACACTATTCTAAAAAAATCTCATGTTACCTTTTCCTCTTTTTTGCCTCTTTATTCTCAAAACGACTCATGGGAGAAAATATTGAGGATACTGGTTATTTGGATTCCAGATAATAGAAGTGTCCTCACTCTAAAGGATTAAAATGCTCAACATCCTCAAGGTGCTTCACAGTGACATTAGTAATAGGAATCAAGACCTTCCAAATGCTACCGGTAAGAAGCAAAGTGCATCCAATATGATTAAGCAGCTCTTTGCTTTATCTGTTGCTAGATTCTCTGAGGAGAAGAAGAACATTTTGGGGCTTAATAATATATGGTTCCTGTCCCACGACATAGACACCCAACAGTGACTGTTACATATCTCGGATTGTTCTTTTTATTGGCTCCTGGTCCCTGGCCTCTATCCAGTCCAAGCTTTAAAGATGAAATTGAAATGGACCACTTAGGGGCGCCTGGGTGGCTCAGTTGGTTAAGCGACTGCCTTCGGCTCAGGTCATGATCCTGGAGTCCCGGGATCGAGTCCCGCATCGGGCTCCCTGCTCAGCAGGGAGTCTGCTTCTCCCTCTGACCCTCCCCCCTCTCATGCTCTATCTCATTCTCTCTCTCAAATAAATAAAAAACAAAATCTTAAAAAAAAAAAAAAGAAATGGACCACTTATTCTCCATTTGTCCCCATTTCTAAAGTAATGGCTGAAATCATCTCTAGCTAGAGAGAGAAAAAATAAAATAAAATGACACCTGAAACACTCTTGTCAGTGAATCAATAATCGGCAGGCTAGAAACACGCTTTCCTCTGCAGAGAAAAGGCCACGCGCCCCTGTCCTCTGCCGAGGCTACCTTCTGTTACACTTTTTTTCTGCTTTTTTTCCCCCTGCCACGTCCAAAAGAAAAGAGGTGCCTCATTGAACTGAAAGCAACTTTCCCCACATTGGAGAACCAGATCCCCGTCCCTTTTAGCCCCGCGGCATCACCTTGGTGAAACTTCAAGAATGTGCCCGAACACAAAAGAGAATTTGCTCCTCCTTCTGGGAAACTGCTGCCTCAGGGCCCCCATCAGGTTTGCCAGACCGGGCTGAAAGTTCAGCCATAGTAACTGTCCTTCCGGATGTCAGATCCAGCCAAGGTCCAGGCTGTAAGGTGTTAGCACCTAGGGGTGGACTGCAGTGGACAGAGAGGGAGAAGAGAGAGAAGGAGAAAGGGAGAGAGAGAGAGAGAGGGAGAGAGGGAAGGAGGCAGGGGGAACCCGTGTGTTCCGCAAAGTGCCTCGCTCTTGCACCCAGCCACGAGTGTATGAAATAATTCCTCCTTTGTCCACCAGCTGGCTTTCAAAGCTGTCGGGATGAGCCTGCTGGACCTGTCTGGGAAGCTTGTTAAACTGCACCGCGTAAGTCAGGGAGAGGGAGTGGGGGGGGAGGGGGGGGAGATGAAAGAGTGAGCACAATCTGTGCGAGGCGGTGGCCCTGACTCGAAAGAAACAGCCGATCTAAGGAAGGGAAGAGCTTCCTCTAAAACCAGAGCCTGCATGCAATGCAAATGACCCCGCGTGCAGCTGCCTCTGGCAGGCAGCCACCCGCCTCCCAAAGAATAAAGTCAGAGCAACAATTCCCTCCTGAACCCTGAAGCTTAGTGACTTCAAACAAGAAAAAAGAAAAGTGACATGTTTTTTTCCCTTTCCCCAGTGAACTCATCTAGTCCCCCAAATTGTGCTGATGACCTCATCAGCTGCAGCTGTGTGCCTGAGCTTGCCCCCCCCCCCCCACTTCAACTCCCAGGGGATCACATCTGGTGGGGAGCCTCGGTACCTGGGGCAGTCACATCTGGAGGTAACTGTCTTTGGAAATGCAGGGTTTTGTGACCCCCCCACCCCCACTTTCACTCTTATCGATGCAGCCAAGTGGCAGAGAGGTCTTCAGCAATTTTCTTCCTTGGGAGATAGCCCTCTGGTCTTCCTACAGTAAGGATTTGCAGGGGGAAACAGTGAGGTCAAGGTTAGCGTTTAGGATACCTTTCCATATGTCACGTTTACATTCATGAGTGATTGCAGAGCTCACCTTAGACATGATATTGGTCTTTTGAATCCATTCTGCCGGTGTTTGTTCTATAGTCTGGCAAAGCCCTGGTTGACAAAGACTATTAAGGTGTTAACTGATAATGGACAATGACTCCAATCAACAGAATTAAATTGACTTTATGTATCATATGATCTCACTGATATGAGGAATTCTTAATTGCAGGAAACAAACTGAGGGTTGCTGGAGTGGGGGGTGGGGTGGGAGGGATGGGCTGACTGGGTGATAGACACTGGGGAGGGTATGTGCTCTGGTAAGCGCTGTGAATTGTGCAAGACTGTTGAATCTCAGATCTGTACCTCTGAAACAAATAATGCAATATATGTTAAG
>NC_138382.1:37238231-37278659 GCF_054177405.1 Leptonychotes weddellii | reverse complement strand
CCATGAGAGACGATGGACTCTGAAAAACAAACTGAGGGTTCTAGAGGGGAGGGGGGTGGGAGGATGGGTTAGCCTGGTGGTGGGTATTGAGGAGGGCACATTCTGCATGGAGCACTGGGTGTTATGCACAAACAATGAATCATGGAACACTTCATCTAAAACTAATGATGTAATGTATGGGGATTAACATAAGAATAAAGAAATACAAAAAATTAAAAATAAATAAATAAATAAAATAGAACAACAACAACAACAACAATAACAAAAGAATTAAATTGACTTTAGAAGCCTTCACGGTAAGAATGGCCCCATAGTATCTGAATTTGGGGGAAAGCGTACAAACTCAAGAAGGGGCCCTTTGCCCTATTGTGAGAATATCAGTTGACCCAACAAACCCTCAGAAAAGCCATTTGGCAATCCTCTAGATATCGAGGGTCTTAAAAATGCTCATATGCTTTGATCCAGAGTTCTGTTTCTGGGACTCTCTCCTACATATAACACAGACACGCACTAAACTATGGTGATGATCTTCACTCCAGCATTATTTATTATAGTAAAAAGAAAAATAACACAACCCCCCTAATCATAAAGAATCTAATTAAATGCCCAACCTTAGAGAAATAAATAACTGTTATGGTCATATTTTGGAACATTATGCAGTTGTGAAAAATGATGGAGCACTGTTTACGATGCAATGGTTTGGACATGCTGTGCTGGAACATTCCAGAATACAAAACAATTTCAGCTTTGTATGAGATGATGCAGGCATGGGCAAGAGGATTAAAAGAACACATACACTATTTCCACAAGAGTTATTTTTAGAAGGGGATAATATTACTAAAATCTGTTTCTTTTTTAGGCCTTTCTGTATTTTTAAATTTTATATAGTGAATATGCCTTACTTTTATAATCAGGAAAAAGAAGTTGTCTTAAAGGGGGGAAAAAAATCAAATCCGTGGCAGATCAGTGCCCTTTGCAGGACATAATGAATTATTAGCCCTGTGGATTGTACACTAAAATGGCGTGGGTATTAGGCAGGTAATATAAATGAGTGAGCCAGGACTGGATAAGAAAATGGCAAACCACAGGGAAGCTTATATTCAATCCTGCTGATGTTTATCATGTGGAAATATAAGTGGCTCAGAGTTACTGAATCTGATTTTTCCAGAGAAGTCCTAAATCAATATTTTTAAGTGAAATTGACTGATTTCAATTTCAATTTTATTTTATTTTTCTTTTTAAAGATTCATCTATCCATTCTAGAGAGAGAAAGAGAACAGTGTGGAGGGGCAGAGGGAGAAAGAGAGAGAAACCCAAGTAGACTCCATGCTGAGAACCAAGCCCCATTGAGGGCCTTATCCCAAGACCCTGAGATCATGACCCGAGCTGAAATCAAGAGTCAGATGCTCAAATGACTGTACCACCCAGGGGCCCTGAAACTGACTGATTCTTAAGTGAAGGCAACAAACTCACATTAAACAGAAATCAGCTACATGTGTTGGGCAAACAAAAAATCCAGCCTGCTGGGCATCTTTCTGAAACCTACTCATTAGACAATGAAAGCGTACTCTTGGGGAGTCATCCACAAGCCTGGGGACCTTCCAGAGATTTCATTACTATTACTAATGCTGCAATGAAGAGCCTTCTGCATCTGTCTTTTCATATCTATGCAATTATCTCCTTAAGGTAAACTTTAAGAAAGTAGATTTTAGATTCAAAAGTTATGGACATAATGTTTTGGGGGTGATTTGGGACACATATTGTCAAATAATTTTTCAGTAAGCAAACAAGTTTCTATTTCCATTAACTGTTCATTAACTGCTCTCCATTTCTCACACTCACCGTGTTTGCTCAAGCTTATACTTATCACTGATCTTAGAGATGAATGTTTATATCAAATTATAGCAACTTGCATTTGTTTAATTAATGTATTAAACAGATCTCATATGTTTATTGACCTTTGGTATTTTTTTTTCTTTATGAATTGCCTGTTTCTATTTTTTGCCCATTTAAGAATTGCCTCTTGGACTTTTTCTTATAGTTTTATATAAAACTTTTCTTTTTTGTATATTATGGATATTAACTTTTTCTCTCATATAAATTACATTGTAAAAAATTTGTCATTTGTCTTTTAACCTTGTATAACGGGGTAACATTTTTATTATTTTAACATTTGTCATGAGAGTGTTTTGAGTGGGAAATCAGTTTGCTTAGGAGAATAGTTTAAGGAATCACTTAGATTATAGACAATGAGAGTGCAGTTTGTACAAAAACAGTGAAATAAAGGGACACCCAAAGTCAGTGGAGTGCTGGCAAATGTTTAATAAAAGACACAATAAAAAGAGAGAAAAGTAGGGGATTTTGCAGCACATATAATTCATAAGTATTAGTATTCAGTTTATATAAAGAAATGCTACAAACTGTGAGAAAAAAGGTAAACAATCAATAGAAAAATGGACAAAAGATTTGAACAGAAACTTCATAAGAGATCCAAATGGCCAATAAATGTATGTAAATTTTCCAAAACCTAATTAGTAATCAGATCAGTGTAAATTGACACATCAATAAAAACACACCTATCAGATGTTTGCTGCCACCAAATGTTTTTGAGGATGTGGAATATCAGGAATTCATCTAAATCACTGATGTGACTATACAATCTTTTTGGAAAAGCTCCTAGCATAGTGTTCCTAGTGTAGACATGTGTATCCTGTGACCCATTTCTGCATTTATATATATATATATATATACATATATATATTCAATAATGTTTACTGAATGTTTTCTTATTTTATTTCATAAGATTTTATGTATTTGTTTGAGAGAGAGAGAGAGAGACAAAGATAGTGACAAAGACCACGAGTGAGCAAGAGCCAGTGAACAGGAGGAGAGGGGGAAGCAGCCTCCCTACTGAGCATGGAGCCCAACCTGGGGCTTGATCCCAGGACCTTGAGATCATGGCCTGAGCTGAAGTCAGACGCTTACCCCACTGAGCCACTCAGGTGCCCCAATACAAAGTATTCTTATTAAAAAAACTTGTCTCTCTAATTAATCTGTTATTTTTGTATACTTCTCTACTGGGTTTTTTATTTCTCTTTATCAACATCCTAACTATTTATGATCTCTAAATAAACTATCTTATTTATCAGTTTCAGCATTCAGCATTAATTTTAAAAAGCTACTTTGATAGTTATTTGTCTCTACATTAAAATATTGCTACATTTCATTGGGGGATGTCAGTTGTTGTTATTTTTAATACATTATATTTCTTTCTATTTAATGGAAAATCTTCCCAGATTCTGGCACTGAGTGACAGTCTCTGTTTTGGGTGGTGTGATTTTTCAAGTTTTCTTATTTTTCTGTGTCTCCATAGATATTTTAGTAGAAAGCTGGGGAGGATACACCAGGAACATCTAGGCAGGTACCATTTTAAATGAGAAATCTGTTCACTGACTAATAAATAATAGACTTCCAAGGCCTAATTTATGTGTCTTAGTGCTGCTCCAGGTTACAAACTTAGTCTGTTGCTTTCTTTATTTCAAACCCATTCCTGTCATGTTAATTGATATATGCAGCTAATATCTGTATGTCTGAGTTTTAAATGTATGTGATTTCATGGTGTACTTAATACACAAAGTATGTGGCATGTTCTAGCACCTGTCACTGTTGCTTTTCATCAGACCCAACCAGAGCAGAGATCTTACTACTTTTATTTAATTCCAACTTTGGTCCTTTTATGATAATCAAATGTCAATTGCCAGGGATGGAAAAGCATCGTATTGTGTGCCTGGGGGTTCTTGAAATAAAAGGGTGGGTAATTTATATTTTTAATATAAGTGATTTAGGGCCCAAGGCTTTTATCCAATTAAGTGGAGAATCAAATTAGCTGGAGATTAAATGAAGATGGAATGAGGGGGAAGTCTTGCTGGTTCCTGAGTTTTCTAAAGGAGGCTTCTTAGAGTGCAGTGGTTCTCAACCTTGGCTGCAGAATTACTTGTGGAGGGTTAAAAAAATACTGATGCCCAAACTCCCCAGACCCCAGAGAGTTCAGTTTGGTCTGTCCAACAGCCTGGGCAGCAGGAATTTAAAGATCTCCCCAACTAGTATGATTCTTCTATGCAGTCATGGTTGAAAATGACATAGTCTCAATCCCCAGTGAGGTAAGTAAGGGTCACCACGGGACTAGTTTAAAAATCGAGATGCCGGGGCTCTACCTAGATACCTTCTGACACAGTGAACTGGGATGGGGGTCTAAAAATCTGCATTTCTCATATGTCTACGTGATTGTGCTGTAAAGGATTCCTGTTCTACCCAAGGATGGGTTTATCTGACTGCAGTCCATTCTCTCCCCTTCTACCTATAATTTAGCTTGCAGAATATCTTTCAAAAAGAGCTATTCCTTCCCCAATCTAAAACATTCACTGGTTGCCCATTGTATTCAAAACACAGTCTTTAGCGTGGCTTTGAAGGTCTTCCCCTACCTCCAACTTTCATCCATCAACTTGACTTTCTCAAGCATTCTATTCCAAACCGCCCCCTCTTTTTTTTTTTTTTTAAGATTTATTTATTTGAGAGAGAGAGAGAGTGGGGTGAGGGGCAAAGGGAGAGAATCTTCAAGCAGACTCCCCGCTGAGCAAGGAGCCCAACGTGGGGCTCGATCTCCCGACCCATGAGATCATGACCTGAGCTGAAACCAAGAGTTGGATGCTTAACTGACTGAGCCACCCAGGTGCCCCATTCCAAACCATCTCTTAACATGCACATTAGACCCTTTCCTGAAGTAACTTCTGCCTTCTCTCAGAGTCTTTGCTTACGTAGTCACCTCTGCCTTCAAAAGCCTCTCCCACCTTGACTCACCTAAATCCTGCTCTCCAGCAGCTAGAATGCCATGACTTTCATGAAACTTTGATCTTTTCAAATGAGGATAATTCATGCTTTTCTCTGTATGCCCATTGCAATTGAGCTGCGTCTCTCTCTTATTTGGTTTGGTTTGGTTGGACTTGAGCTGTAGAAAGCTGAGTTCATCATACCCCTCTATGTCCAGCACATTCTCTTCATTAGTTAATGCAAGGCCCCTCTAATATGTTTGAACAGTATCCAAAAATATGTGTGTATCCTCCTAAAGTAAGTCATGTTACCTTGTATGTAGATGTTTTTAATTTACATAAACGGTTTTATGCTGTACATCTCACTTTCTTTTTTCACCCCAGATTTTTTTTTAAAGATTTTATTTATTTATTTGAGAGAGAGAATGAGATAGAGAGAGAGAGCATGAGACGGGGGAAGGTCAGAGGGAGAAGCAGACTCCCTGCTGAGCAGGGAGCCCGATGCGGGACTCGATCCTGGGACTCCAGGATCATGACCTGTGCCGAAGGCAGTCGCTTAACCAACTGAGCCACCCAGGCGCCCCAACCCCAGATTTTTTATGATCTATCTACATTGTTAAACTCAAATCAAATCCATTACTTTTACTTGCTGCATAGTATTCCTTAGTGGGCATTCACCACATTTTCCTTGTCTGTTCCCCTCTTAAAGGATGCCAGTTGGCCCCCAACACTCCATTGTCTTGAGGAGGCCACAGCAAACATTCTCTGAGGTGGCCTCTGATGGGTCTGTATGAGAATTTCTCTGAAACACTGACTGAAGAATGGGGTTACCTAGTCACAGGACCTGTGCTGCCTCAATTTCACCAGACACTACTAGGACATCTGCCAGGCGCCTGCACAGTTGCATTTCCTGTCTGGTCTCAGACACTCGCCTTTGTCCCTCTAAACCACCCTGGCAAGGGGAGGCACCATTTGTGAATTCAAGGCCCGAGAGGAAAAAGTGAGTGAGGATCCTGAGGTTGTAATTTTTCAAAAACCCTTTGAGATATTCTTATGTCTGCTACAACAATAATTACAAAAAGTATACACTTACAAAGGAGATCATCAGTGATATTTTATAAACTAAAGGTAATAATAGATATTTTTATAAGGGGGAGTAAGAAATCCAAAGGTCTGGTCTGTCCCAAGAAAAAGTGGTCTAGAAAACCTAGTGACTACAGTTTGATTTGGCCCATTTTATGATCTTGAATAACTCAAGATCACTCAGTCTGAGATCTTTGCTAATGGAGAAACAATCCTCAAAAGTCAATTCTCAAATGTTAAAATTTTAGAAAAGAGGAAATGTGTTGGTGAGGGAATTACCATCACAGGATAAGTTCCTTGAGAATAGCATGGAAGAATCATCATCATCATGTATAGTTAACACTTCTTGAAAACTTCTTATGTACCATGTACTGTACTAAATAATGCACCAAAAATTACCTTATTTAGTTCTCATCAATCCTATGAAATAGATATTTTTTTATCATCTCTTTTTAAAGATGAAAACATTTAAGCTTAAAGAATTTAAATAATTTGGCTAAAGTCATACAACTACTAGGTAGCAAAGCCAAGAGTTGAACCTAGATTTTTAAATTTCTCTTGTTTTTAATTCCAGATTTCTAGCTCATAGCTAGGTACAGAGAAAGCACAGACTTAGAGACAGGCACACCAGGTTTAATTTCTTGTTTTGTTCACAGCTTACTAGTTATAAGATGCTGGGTGAATTACTTTACTTTTTTGAGCCTCGCTTTTCTCATCTATAAAATGGGGCCAGGAATCTGTACTTTCACAGAGTTGTGAATATAAATGAGCACAATGTATGGCCCATAGTAGGTGCTTAGTAAATGTAAATGTTACTTCCCTTAGGAGATCTTTTCTTTCCAGTCTCTGGTACAGAGTAGATCTATATTTATTAAATAAATATAATAGGTGATTTAAAAATTTCAGATATTATCTAAAGTTTCCCCTAGATTAATTTGGTAGATCCAAGAGAGATGAGAGGTTGTAAATAAAAGGTAGGGGCCCTAAAAAGGCTACCTTGAGAAGCCAGTGGCAACTGTTGTCTATTTTGCAGTTTTCCTGAAGACAGCCCTGGGTGCTGTCCCTTCTAAGCACAGTCAAAGAGTTACCTGACTTACTTCCAGAGAGAGAGAGAGAGAAACAAAGATACCAATGAGCAAAAAGCTCATTTTGCCTCCTTCACCAGGCCTCCCACAGGGAGTGTTGTGGGTTCACACAGCTATGAACCAATGCAAACTCTCCGAGGGAACAGCTAGAGAGGAAATTAATTAACCCCTGCCATGGTTTCCTGGTGGGGGGCCGGGAATTAAGCTGTCACTCCTCCTGGATGTGTGGATCGGGCCCCTCTCTGTGGCTGTCTTAGATTCTGAACAGAAGCCCATCTTCCCTCCCTCCTACGTGCCTCGGACTGAGAACACTGCCCTGAGCAGGTAAGAGGGGTATTCCCTTTCAGAAGCCAAATTGCACCCTATTGCCCCTGGTTTTTAGGGTTGGAAACTCCAGAGAAACCTCTTTTAGGAGATGCAGAGTCAGCTACCCGTAGCTAAATAATGCGATTTGCAGAAATCTTGATGGAGTAGCGGTAGCTGTGGACACCAAGGAAACTGTCCAGCATTTGGGATTCTGCGGCATCTAGACCATTGTTAGTTCTCCAAAGGGAGGCTCCTGCCATGTGAATTCAAAGCTGCTGAGAGCTTCACTTTTAATGAGATCTTTCAAAGGGGATAGCTCAAATGGTCCATAAGAATCATAATGTCAGGTGGATTTCATGGTCTAGACAGATCTGACATTCCCCCCCCCCTTTTTTTTCTTTAAGGTTCCCGCATAAACCAACAGTAATAAAAAAAAACCCTAAATTTCTGGGAAGGGATTGATTTATTAATAGAAGCTACTGGTTTTCTGCATTGATGGCCCCAGGGACTTTTGCTACATGGTTATGATGACTGACTTTCCCCACCAAGCCTCCAGAGCTCCCAGCAGTCAATTTATCAACACAGGATGACAAGTTCTTTGTTGTTCTCTGGAAGCTTTGGCTCTTGACAGCTACTCAGGGTTTTAGGCTCGGAAGATGCCTTTGGGAGAAGCATTCTTACATGTGGTAGTACATCTGCTTAAAAAATGCTGGATCTTTTGAAATTGTGATAGAACCAACCTCTTACTCCTCCCCCCATACCCAAGGGAGTGTGTTTCTTTCTAGAACTTTCCAAGAGCTGATCAGCTGGAAATAAAATCAATTTCTGGCAGCCCGGGACGGCAGGAGTTTAGTTTGTGTAACCCAGACATTACCACATGGCCCAGCTTGTGTGCAAAAGGGAATCCACATTCATATGAATAGCTGAGATTTCCTACTTGTACTAGATTTCCAGTACTGCTGTAACAAATTACCCCACATTTGGCAATTTAAAACAACACATATTAATTCTTTTGTAGTTCTGTAGGATAGATGTCCCATTCGGGTCTCAAGGTGCCAACAGGGCTGGTTTCTTTAGGAAACTGTAGGGAAGAATCTCTTTCCTTGCCTTCTTCACCTTCTAGAGACTGTCCTTATTCCTTGGCTAACGGCGCCTTCTTACATCGTTCCAACTCCTGTTTCTGTTGTCATTTCTCTTACTCCTTTGGCTCTGATGCTCTCTGCATCTCTCTTACTTATAAGGATTGTTGTGATCCCACCAAGTCCACCTAGACAATTCAGGACAATCCCCTCATCTCAAGATCCTTAACTTGGTAACATTCACCAGTCCCTTTTGCCACATAAAATATTCATAGATTCTGGGGGCTAGGACATGGACATATTTGGGAGGGCCATTATTCTGCCTGCCACACTATCTTGCTCCCATTTGTTTATAAAGGACCTTTGACCCCTGCAGTTGTTTCCTATCATGTTATTTGGAGTTCCTTAGGAGTGCCCTGACCCCCGACCAGTTGCTCACAACAGATTCCCCCTTGTTAAGGTTGGCTGCTCCTCAGAAAGTGAGCTGAGGAAGCTTTGCCATGGCACTAAAATGAGAACTCCAAGGCCTGGGCCTGGAATGTGGGCCTCCCAGAGCAGTGATGGATCCCACGGGAGAGATGTGGAGAATGGCCCTGGGCTGCACCTTGTCATGTAGGCCCCACAAACTATTGTGATAGGAGTTCTTCAAGACTGCTCTTGAAAATAGCTTCTGGCTCTAACCCTCTCTTGACAGGGATGCAAAACCAATCTAAGAGGTCACGTGGGGTTCAGGTATAGGCACAGTGCCAAATTTAGCTCCCAGGACATGCCAGATACCATGGTAGTTACTGGGGATGCAGAGCTGAAAGACAGTTTCACCTCGTGAGGCCCCTCACAGTCTGCCTATAAGGGAAACCTTCTCAAGCTTTAATGAGCATAGGAATCACATGGGCATCTTGTTAAAATGAAAATTCTGGGGCGCCTGGGTGGCTCAATCAGTTAAGTGTCCAACTCTTGATTTCAGCTTAGGTCATGATCTCAGGGTTGTGAGATTGAGCTCCACATTGGGCTCCATGCTGGGTGGGGAGCCTGCTTGGGATTCTCTCTCTCTCTCTTTCTCTGCCCCTCCCCCCTCAAAAAAAATTTAAAAATTCAGATTCAGTGGGTCTGAGGTGGGCCTGATGAGTCTGCATTTCTGATATTTCAAGTAGCAAGGGTCTAGGGGAGACTGACCTACACCAATGATTAATCATGATATGATCTGGTAAGTGTTTTGCCACCAAATCCACAAATGTTGTGAACACAAAAGAGTACATCTAGCCAAGGCTTGGCAAAGGAGGGGGCATGATTTCTAGAGGAAATGACATTTGAATAGAAGTTTTCCAGGCAAAGATTCGGGGGGAAAGGATGCAGGCAGACAGAACAGCACGTACAAGGGAGGGAGACAGGAGAGTTCTAGAACTGCAAGAATCACACAATGCCAGTAGCAGAGGTGAAGGATGAGGGAGTGGCATGAGATGAGTGATCATGTAGGACCTTGTACCCCAGGCTAAGAAGTTTGGGCTTCATTGGATAAGCAATGGGAAGAAGTGTTTTTTTTTTTCTTTTTAATTAAGGGAAAGGAGAAAATGGAGACAGAATTATCTCTGTTGTGACCCATTCTGGGAAATGTGCCCTTTGTTTTGATTGGCAAATCATAGGGCAATTAAGTGAATGACAGGAAACTTTGGCTTTAAAAATTAGACCTTATTTAGAGCCTATGGGCATATCAGGGCACTGCCATATTTGAGGTCAGCCAAGCTCTGTTCCATTACAGAATAGTGGCCAGGGCCGAACCAGGTCCTGACCATTGGAAATGAGCCTGGGTGCATGGATGGCATGAGGGTGAGGGAGAACAGGACCTGCTCTACTGGCCAGTGAGAGACACTGTCTCAAGGTCTAGCTTTCACACCTCTTCCTCTCACATCTTTCATGTTAGTCTCAACAGTAACCTAGTCAGCATATCACCTCTTTAAAGGTGCCACGTCTGGAGGGTATGCAGGGAGCCAGCACTCAGAACTCAGTCCCCCACCCCATCCCTGCCCAAAGATCAGAATGCAAATCAAATATATTTAGGTAATGGTAGTTACTCAAAGTTAAACAGTTCCCTTAACTGCAGACTTCTCAGAAGCTTAAATATGCTAACAAACAATATGACTCTCCAAGAGGGAGCATCCCTCATGTTTCTGTAGAGGACAGTTGGGAACATACTTCTCCCATCCATGCACATCTTCCTAGTCTCTGAACTTCTTTCTTATACTTCTATTTCTAATACAAAATAGGACACTTATTTATATTATAGTTAATCTTTTTTTCAAATGTGCCAAATGTTCTTTGAGATCAGGAATCAGATATACTTAACTTCTCATCCCCTCTGCTCCCCATCTCCATAAATACTCAAACTAAAATTTCTTTTCCTAAGTCCAGCTATGAGTCACTAACCTGGATCTAGATTTTAGGTTGAGGCCAACATTGCATTCTCTCCAGAGAGAATTTCTTGTAAGCAACTTTTTAAGATAGGGTAGTTAAAAAGAAAACAAATCAAAACACCAAAAAACTTCTGTCTTATCACCATCGTATAAAGAGAACTGAACTATTGAACCTTTTTAAAAGACAATTTCAAAACTAATTCTTGCCTCTTAAAGAGATTTTAGGACATTCAGATGAGTAGAAAGAACAGAAGATTGTGGCTCAAGCACATCAATTGCTAAGATTTTGGTTACTTACTTAAAAATGTTTCCCTACCTTTATACTTAATGTATTGACATGAATTTATGTATGTATGTATGTATGTATGTATTTACCAAGCTTCTTTCTGTGCCCAACAGAGCAGGGTGACTTGGTGCTGCTGGAAACAGTTCAGACTGTACTAGGCTTGCCAGTTGGCCCTGGTTGTGGCACATTATGCTATGTTACAAGAGAACTAAGAGAAAGCAGAGCTCTTCTTAGGAAGATGATCTTCAAATTGGAAAGGAGCAACCCAATATGATTGAGAGATTTGTGTGTTTCACTTGACATAGGAAGAGAAGAACAGGGATGCCTGGGTGGCTCAGATGGTTAAGTGGCTGCCTTCAACTCAAGCCATGGTCCTAAGGTCCTGGGATCGAGCCCCACATGGGGCTTCCTGCTCAGTGGGGAGCATGTGTCTCCTTCTCCCTCTGCTCCTCACCCAGTTCATGCTCTCTCTCTCAAATAAATAAATAAAATCTTTAAAAAAAGGAAGAAAAGAACAGGTTAGTTGAGGAGGGAAAAGGATGATGATAATTATGCACAAGTCTTCAAGGCTCTGACTATTAAGGTCTCAGGAAATTTAAAAGAACTGTGAACACAAACATTGAACCATGCCAATAATCTTCATGGAATCACAGAAAACTGGAGAGATGGCCAAAAAAAGTCCACAAAGCAGATCTATTCTGTCCACAGGGTATGAAAGGATAAGGGATGTCTGAAACTGTCCTTGGCAAAATTTCTGGATGATTTTTTAAATGGATGGCTTATAACTAATTGGAAAATTAAGTGGAGATCACCAGGAGCCAACATGGGTGTGTTACAAAGATATATTCTAAATCAACCATTCCTTTTGAAATAATGAGATTTAAATACAACTTGTCTTATGTCAAGAGATAATAGCCAAAATCTGTGTGCTGATGAATATTCAGCATATATGTGACCTCAACTGATCCTCATATCTTTATAACAGGTCTTGAGTCAGGTATTATTGATGATTTTGACCTTCATTTTACAGAAAATAAAACTTTAAAAAATGGAATCTTAGAGAAGTTAAGTAATTTATACAGTCTTCCTCAGCTAGTGAATTATGGAATTTGAAGAGGTTTTCTGACCCCAGGGCCTATACATATTTCTTACTCATTCTTACTCATACTCTTACTTTATACTCTCTGAAGATAATTGTGTATCTTGATTTCAGCTAGGCAATGGCCAAATCCTTACTGATATTCTCATGTAAAGTATGGGGCATAATGGATGACTACAAGTATATTGCATTGTATTGTAATCAATGTAATCAATGGCTATTGATTTATAGATTGATGTCATCTCAGAAAGCATTCTTTGGTCATATGTATGCTGAGCTCTCTCCTTTGTCCAGTTTTGTTCAATAACTTTAAGCAATAGATAAAAACATGAACAACACATATATCAGGTAATATTAGCACACTCTGCAACTCACATATATCAAAATACAACTTTCTTCTTTTTCTGTATTTGAATTCAACTTTTCTCTTAAGTCCTAGGGCTCACAACCTATTCTATTCCATTTTGTTATGGCTGATTTTTTCCTAGTCAATTTAAGTGTCATCTCAGTCTAATTCAATTACTTTGGAGTAAAGCATGGGTTTTTCAGGATTGCTTCCCCTTCTCTCTCCTCCTTTCTTTCTTCCAGAAGATGTCTGTGTACAGAGGGAAGGTTTCATAAATAACATCATAGCCACAGGAGAAGGGCTGTCTGGCCTCTATGTACTTGTCCAGTCTCTGTTGGTGATAAAACACATCCCATGTGGTCTCTGGCCAGGGACCAACATCTGCTGATACATGAAAATCTTATCACAGCCTTCAGTCATGATGGCCTCGTATTTTGGGCCTTCTGTCCATCCATACACCAGGCCACTTCATTCCCTTTGTCATCTTACTGGGGCACGTGGGGACTTCTCAATTACCAGTGGGCTCTGCTCAGGCTGTAGGGAATGAGATGCATTATCTCAGATCATCATCCTGAATACATTCCAGTGCTCTGCACCACAGGGCAAGCCAGGTATGAGTGTTTGCTTTCCCAGCAAGCAAGGCACAAATCCTCTGTGCCCCAAAAGTCTTCCCCTACCTACTCAGGATTTATATGGTCTCCTCTTTCTTCCAGCTGCCCTCCACCCTTGAACATCTAAGTTGAGATATTAGAAAACCTGGTAGGAAATGAGGGAATGGAGGTGGTCACTCTAATCCTAGCTCATCAGGCTGGAGGTCTGCCATATGGAAAGGCATTTTTCAAACTACAAAGCAAAGTCCCCAAGTGATAGAAATGTGATTTTGGACACAAGTCTGTCCAACCTCAAACTGGCCTTCAGTGTCATAGAAGTATATTACTGGTTCAACTTCAAGGATAATTGTACTTGACACATGGTTGATCCTCAGTGAATTGTTGCTATTCTGAGAATCCTCCTAGGTATTTGGGTTGAGAATACACCTGCTGACTTGCTTGGGTTTCAATAAGAAACCCCAAATCTCCCAACCTGCCAAAGAACCTGAGCCCTACCTGACACATTTCCTAGCATTTACATTACAGAAAAGACTTCTGGAAGCATCAGCTCTTTCTTTCTTATGAGTGATTTGATGTCCATGTCCCTGAGTGTCAGAAGTATGCCTGGTACTGAAAAGGTAGAGGCAGGGGTCGATGTCAGATGGGCTGGGAGGGCTCTTCTAAGTTTACCTCCTGGGCATAAGACTATTCCTCTTTATCAGCAGTTTTCATGTTGGGTTTGCTATTTTGCAAAAGATGGCTGCAGAACGTGAGTTCCTGAGGGGTGAGGTAGGGAAAGATGGATAAAGAAAACCCACGGTTAGCATTTGTCTCATTAAAATCTGTCAAAGCCAGAGGAACAGAAGGCAGCAAAGAGCTAAAATCAGATGTCACTAGCTTTCAGAATATGTTGACATGTGGGGGAGCAAACTGTAGTGACAATGTGCCCTTCAGCTGCCTTGGCTCTCAGCTGGTAATAATAAAGCCCTTTGCAGGCAGCACGGGGGGAGGCAGACAGCAGTCTAGCACCCGAGGACAGGGGGTGCGGAGGACAGTTACAGCTGATGGCTACAGGACCCTGACAATGACTTTATTGCCTTTTAAGAAACATTTTGCCCTGCCAAAATCGGCATAGGAAAACCAGTGTGATTTTGTTTCTAAGAAGAGCTGTGGATCTGGGTACACCATGAACAGTTCAATTCCTGCACCTGTAAGGTTGAAAATGTTTAAGCTTATAATAGAGAAATACACAGAATCTTACCAATCCAGACTCTATAATTAATACTGGATGCTATAAATGATGGAGTAATTAATTACCTAGAATGGATGAAGTAGCATATTGGCTTAGAAAAAAGTAATGCAGTCTAGTGGAAAAATATGGACCCCTGAGGTAGACAGAGAAGAGTCCAAATCCTGGCTCTCCACTTACTGTTTCCTTGGGCAATTTATGTAATTTCTCTGTGACTCGATTTCCCACATCTTCAAAATAAGAATTCTTATTTCTTGCTTTCAGGTTATTGTGAACATTTACTATATATGGTGTAATCAGCACTCAATAAATGTTAGTTTTTGTTAACCTTGCCTTGCCTATTTTCTTTATATTTCGAATATATTTGAATTAATTTATTATTTACCTGAAGCTTTAAGGAGCAACTTAAGACTTGAAGCTACTATAGGTGCTAATTTGGTTCCCAATCGTACAGCTTACTCGGCTGGTTCCAAAACCACCATACACTTCCTCTCAAGATTGGATCAGATCATATAACTAGAGCTGACACCTCTTCCTGGACTCCTGTTCCTCAGGAAAAAGGGTCATTTGTACCCCTTTGGCTACTCCGATCTGAGTCTTTGGAGTAGGTATTGTTCTGTTGCTGCAGAGAAGACAGAGCAGCTCCTTGGGGAGAAATAATTTAGAGAAAGGAAATGAATATTTCCTTCTAAAGATGGTGAGCAGTAAATACGGTACTAGCATTGCTTCTAGTGACCACTGAAAAAATCAGAAGTCAGGAAGTATGGTCGGATAAAGTATTTTTTATTTTTGGAAGTTTATATAAAAAGTCTTATGAGAGGGGTGCCTGGGTGGCTCAGTTGGTTGAGCTGGGGTCCCACTCTTGATTTCAGCTCAGGTCATGATCTCATGAGTCCTGAGACCGAGCCCCGTGTCGGGCTCTGCGCTCAGCACAAAGTCCGCTTGAGATCCTCTCTCCCTCTCCCTCTGCTCCTCCCCCCTCCCCCGCTCTCTTTCTCAAAATAAATAAATAAACCTTTAAAAAAAGTCTTATGAAAATATAAAACTGAAATCCACACGTGTATATTTAACAAATGGCTATATTATGAAGAATAAGAGCAAGTGAAACAAGTAAAGTACTTCACAGAAATGAGTAAAAGTACATAGCAATTAATCTAATATTGGCTATGGAGACAGATGGTCAAAATAACCATGCTAATGGTTGGAAATAGACGTTTCTCTGAATCAGTGAGTCCTTTTTATGAGATTTATTTATTTATTTATTGTGAATATGCATTTTTCTTTGTTCTCTGAGTATCCTGCCTGCCCCTCCAGATCTAGCTGAAGAAATTTGGAAGAACAATTCTGATTGGACAGCTTGGGTCAGCTGCTGTTGCTTTCCTGAACCCTGCCAGCCCTATCCAGCCCTGCCCCAGGGTAGGTAATAGTTCTTTAGAGTGAGTGCTATGCTCCTTTCATGAGTTATAATTTTGCCTCTTCTCTGAGTATCAGATTGTTGTGTGCTTGAAGGTACAGCACAGGGGAGCCATTTCACCTGGGTTGGATCCTGACTCCTTGACCTACTAGCACTGTGACCTTAGGCAAGGTGCTAAACCTCTTTCGGCCTCAGTTTCCATATTTATAGAATGGGGATAAGGATATTCCTGACCTCATGACACTTAGGTGGATATTACATGAGTTCATGCATCTAAAGTACACTTAGAAGAGTGTCTAGTACACACTAAGTGTTAATAAACATTACTACTATTAAAACACATGAGAAAAAAAACATATGAGGAACAATAGATAGTAAGGAAGTTCTCCCTAATTTTCTCTGCTTCTCCATCCACCCTGTTCATCTTCCACTTTAGATAGCTATTAAAAGTTTAGTGTAGGGGTGCTTGGGTGGCTCAGTTAGTTAAGTGGCGGAGTCTTGATTTTTAGCCTCAGGTCATGATCTCCAAGTCCTGAGATGGAGCCCTGAGTCTGGCTCCGTGCTCAGCAGGGAGGCTCCTTAAGATTCTCTTTCTCTCCCTCTGCCCCTTCCCCCCATTTGCATGCTTGCGCTTGCTCTCACTCTCTCTCTCAAATAAATAAATCTTAAGGAAAAAAAGTTGAATGTATATTTCTCCAGAATTTTAATGCTTATATTAGTACATCTGTATTTATAGATTTTGCAACATGCTTTTTTTCATTTAACATCTTTCAACTTCAATACATTAGAGTTCAAGACTAGTTATTTTCTCAAACTAGTGAGGGAAGAATAGACATGGAGGTAGAATTTATACTCAAAGTAGACCAAGACTATAGTCATTAATGTCTACTAGCAGCTCCCTCATTTATATACCTGGCTGAACTCCTGGAAATAAAATTTATGCATGTTCAACAGCTCCTATGGCTGGAATTTCTCATCTGCAAAATAGTACACTATGTTCCTAAGACATTGCTGTTTCCAGACCCTTCCAGAGTTTATTTCTGGGGGGAGATTACAGGAAGTTATTTTAATGACTACATTCCTGAAAAGAGGTTTCGTACTACTCTCCTAAACCTTTGTTGACCTTTCTTTTTGTACTTGAAATTTCAGTTCAAATAGTCTGTGATTGGACCACAGAGTGTTGATTCTTTCTCTGTGGTTTGATTCACCATCTGATTCAGGTAACTAAAATCACAGCTATAACTTTATAAATCAGAAATCATTTGAATTTAACTTAAAATTAAATCAGAAGATATTGGAAAAATGGCTTTACTCAGAAAAATGGCTAATTTGGGGGCCGAATAGAAGACAAGACTGGTTATTCTAATTTTAAGCTTCTTATTTGATCACAGGACAAATTGGAGCTTCACTGAGGCTCTAACCCAAGCAGCAAAAGCTTTCAACATAGTGCCTCTAAGGTTAAGAAAGAAAAAATCCTAGTGCTATTGTACTTCATGGAATCCTGTGACTTGTCCGTGCTTCTCTGTTGTTCACACTCAATGAGTCCTCACTTTATCTTTCTGCCCTTCCAAATCCTCCATATCTTCCTATCTCAGATCAGACTCCCTCCATGTTCTCTTCCCCAACCTTCTTGGACTTTGGTTTCTCTCTAGCTTGTAATAGCTCCTTGAGTCCTTAGTCCAGTTAATTTATCCCTCCATCATTCAGTTATTCATCCAACAACAGGGCCTGGAGCACAAAAGTGAGTAATGATTTTCAACATAAAGGAACTTACAGTATAGTTAGATTATCATAAAAAAGTAATATAGTGATAGGGTATAGTGAGTGGTATAATTAATTCATAACTGAGGGTTTTCTCTCTCCTAAAAAGATTTTATTTTTTTTCCTAAAAAAGATTTTAAAGTGTTTTATTGTTTGCTTGCTTGCTTTCTTGTTTTAAGGAAAATATATGCCAGATTCTTTGTATTTAAGATACAGAGAATACTTGAAGGGTTTCTAGTGCATCCTGTATTATATTTGAAGTTACATAATCATTTTCCCACATATATTCCTTTTTAATTTTTTTAAATTGTGGTAAAATATACATAATATTTATCATTTTAACCATTTGTAAGTATACAATTCAGTGGCATTAAATACATCCATAATGTTGTATAGCCATCTCTACCATCTCTAACCCAAAATGTTTTCATCAGCTCAGTATAAACTCTCTAGCCATAAAACACTACCTCCTTAATCCCCTGTCCCCATAGCACCTGGTAATCTTGATTCTATTTTCTGTGTCTATAAATTTGCCTATTCTAGGGATCTCATATAAATGCAATCTTACAATATTTGTCCTATGTCTGGCTTATCTCACTTAGCATAAAGTTTTCAAGGTCCATCCAAACTGTATAATGTACTAGGACTTTATTCCTTTTTATGACTGAATAATATACCATTTTATAAATATACCACCTTTAAAAATTCATTCATCTGTTAATGGACACTTGGGTTGTTTCTGTTTTTGGCTATTGTGAATAATGCTTCTATAAACATTGGTGTACAGTATTCATTTGAGTCACTGCTTTTAATACTTTTGGACATACACCTGGGAGTAGAATTGATGGGTCATATGATAGGTTGATAACTTTTTGAGGAACCACAAAAGTGTTTTCCACAGTGGTTGCCTCATTTGATATTCTCACCAGTAATGCATGAGGTTCATGTTTCTCTACACTCTTGCCAACATGTTATTTTTTGTTTTTAAAAAAATTATACCCATCCTAGTAGATGTAAATTGCTATCTTTTGTGGTTTTTATTTACATCTCCCTAATGACTAAAGATATTAAACATCTCTTCATGGGCTTATTGGCCATTTGTGTATCTTCTTTGGAAAATGTCTATTCAAGTTCTTTGCCCATTTTTGAACCAGGTTTGTCTTGTTTTGTTTTGTTTTAAGAAAGACAGTTGGGGAGGGGCAGAAGGAGAAGGAGGGAGAGAATCTTTTTTTTTTTTTAAAGATTTTATTTATTCATTTGAGACACAGAGATATATATATATAGAGAGAGCATGAGCAGTGGGAGAAGCAGAGGGAGAGGGAGAAGCGGACTCCCCGCTGAGCCAGGAGCCCGATGTGGGGCTTGATCCCAGGACTCTGGGATCATGACCTGAGCCGAAGGCAGACGCTTAACCATCTGAGCTACCCAGGCTCCCCGGAGGGAGAGAATCTTAAGCAGGCCCCATGCCCAACCTGGAGCTTGATGTGAGGCTTGGTCTCACAACCCCAAGATCATGACCTGAGCCGAAATCAAAAGTTGGACACCAGGGGCACCTGGTTAACTCAGTTGGTTTGGGTGTGTCTGCCTTCAGGTCAGGGTCCTGGGATTGAGCCCCACATCAGGCTTCCTGCTCTGTGGAGAGTCTGCTTTTCCCTCTGCCTGCCACTCCCCCAGCTTGTGTTCTCTCTCTCTCTCTGACAAATAAATAAAGTCTTAAAAAAAAAATGGACACTCAACCAACTGAGCCACCCAGGCACCCCTAGGGTTTTGCTTTTTGTTTTAATTGTTGTTGCATTATAGGAGTTCTTTATATTTTCTGGATATTAATCCTTTATCCAATATATGATTGTGCAACCATTTTCTCTCATTTTGTAGACTTTTAGTTTTCTTAATTGTGTTCCTTGATGCACAAAAGTTGTTAATTTTGATAAAGCCAATTTATGTGGCTTTTCTTTTGTTGCCTATGCTTTTGGTGTCATATCTCATAAGTTCCCTTTTAAGCTTTTTATTTTGAAATAATTTTAAGCTTATAGAAAAGCAGAAAGAATAATACAGAGAACTCCCACATACTCTGATTGACCAATTTTTTGCATTTTGTCGCATTTGTCTTGACTATCATCTATCATCTATCAGTATTCATGATTACATTTTTTTCTATACCATTTGAGAGTCGGTTGCATGCATCATATCCTTTTATCCCTTAATACTTCAGTGTGTATTTCCTAAGAACAAGAATATTCTCTTATGAAACCAAAATATAGCTCTCAAATCCAGGAAAGTTAACAATGGTACAATGTTTTCATCTGTAGAACATATCCCAATTTTGTTAATTGTCCCAATACCTGTCCTTCGTAGTGTTTTTTCCCATCCAGTCAGGAATCTTCTATGTGGTTATTTTTATATGTATTCTTTTTAATTCCCATATTACTTAAGTTTTTATCACCTGTTTGCCTGTATTAAAAAGATATTATCTGTTGATATCCACCAATTACCTAGACAATGGCAAATGATCTTACTTGACTTTACCTTTTCTCCTTTTCTCTTTTTGGGGAGTTAATACTCTTTCTACTTTATTAGAACATAAAATGTTTAGAGATTTTTAAAATTTATTTGACAGAGTGAGACACAGCGAGAGAGGGAACACAAGCAGGGGGGAGTGGGAGAGGGAGAAGCAGGCTCCCCGCTGAGCAGGGAGCCCGATGCAGAGCTCGATCCCAGGACCCTGGGACCATGACCTGAGCCAAAGGCAGATGCCCAATGACTGAGCCACCCAGGTGCCCCAGAATATAAAATGTTTAAATACTACTTTTCATCTCATGTCCTTACCATTGTTTTAGTTCTATCTCTACAATTAAATATATGCTTCATTGATCCTTTTCAAAAAATTTCAGTTATCTCTTGGTTAAAAGAGGTTTGTTCTTCAGTACGTCCAAGAGGGTTAAAATTGGTTCCCGTGGCTATATTACACTGGCATGTAACCTTCCAAAGGACAACAGTACATAAACAGATACACAGGATAGGTGAGGTATTAAAATTTCATGGTGTGGAATGCATGTCTAGGAATATCTAAAAAGGCTTTTTAGAGGAGCAATAATGGGGAAAAAAAAGATTGAGAAACATTGCTTTAGTGTGGACTCTTCAGGAATGGCTCATGTGTATAGTATTCCCTGAGGTGACTGATATTCAAAACTGTTTTCCTACAGCTTTGACACTCGAAGCAAAGCTTGGTCAATTATAAAATTCTCAACATGCACTTCATTCTGTGAATTTCTTGAATATTCAACCTCACTGTGGCCATGTTTTGTATGTTGCTCTTGACAATGTGATGTCAGCCTAAGTTTTTGCCCTCACAGATAATTTGATCATTTGCCTGAAGGCCCTGATGATTTTTTTTTTGGTCTTCAAAATATAATATTTTTACTAGTATAGGTCTAGAAGGGTGATTGAGATCATTCTATGTCATTTTTTCCAGATATATTGTGACCCTTTCAATATATAGTTTCAAATATTCTTTTCTTTCTGGAAATATTCTTTTATTTACTTGGTTATAATATAAGTATTTACTTTGACTCCATAGTTTTGTTTTCCTCCCTCAGAGCCTCCAGTTATATGCAGGTTGGACCTTCTTTGCCTTCTTTACTCTCTGATCATTTTTACTTCTTTCTTTTCTCATTTTCATTCTCACTTGTTTTCCTCTCTTTCCTCAAAATCTTATTAACTTTTTATTTTAACTGATTCTCCCTTGTGCAACTAGTTATTTATTCCTCATTTCATGACTTTGTCTTTTTCAAGTTCTTTTCTGAATTCTAGCGATTCTCACTGCATTTCTTTCTAGTTTTTTTTCTATGGCTGTTTTAGTTTTTATATTTCTCATTATAGGCATTAAAAAAATCTGAAAAAACCTCTTTAAATGATTGCTTACAGCTATTTAATTTACTTTGGAGGTTAGTTATTGTTTTTTCTGCCTTATGGTTTATTGGGGAGAATTTTCACCTAGAACTCAGTTTTTGTTTGCTTATATTCTTCTTAAAAGATATTTGCATAAAACTGGATTGCTTATTTATTTATTTATTTATTTATTTATTTTCAGATTTTTTTTTTTCAGATTTTATTTATTTATTTGAGAGAGAGAATGAGAGAGAGAGAGCATGAGAGGGGGGAGGGTCAGAGGGAGAAGCAGACTCCCTGCTGAGCAGGGAGCCCAATGCGGGACTCGATCCCGGGACTCCAGGATCATGACCTGAGCCGAAGGCAGTCGCTTAATCAACTGAGCCACCCAGGCGCCCTGGATTGCTTTTTTAGATTTCATTTTTAGGTAGCTTGTGGTTAAGTTTCAAGAGTGCCCTCTTTAGTATTACACAATTTCTCTAATGGAGGATGCTGATGGTGGTAGATGTAAGAAGAAAGATTGGTGTATCTTATTTCTCTAGTTTCTGTAGGATCCTTTATTTTGTATTTCTCCTTTTTTCTTTCTTTCTCATCACTGCTATATCTCCAAGGGTCACAGTATTTTCCGTATTTATCAAATTCTCCCACAGAAGCAAGGTTTCTCTGAAATTGCCATCTCTAACATGTCTCACTTTCAAGTCCCTTCCTATAGGCATTGTTTGGAACATCAAGTCCCAGATCATTCAGCATTTAATGTTAGATTTTATCTTTTTGAGTGTGTTTTTTTTCTGTGTTCCATCCAAATACTCTACTCTTCTCCTTTTCATGGAGTCTCTCAAGCCATTTTATTCTATTCTCTGCATTCGTAAACATGTTGTAAATGTGGAGCTCTGTGGGAATTTGAAAACTGGTGTTATTATGCATAAATGAAAGTTTGTGGTATTTTGAGGTATTGTTAAATGTAGGGGTCATGCATATTTCCTTATTCCCTCTTGCTGATCTTATAGTTTTGTACGGAGATTTGATTCAAGTGGTGATAATTATCCTTAATAGAAACATACTTTTTCATTTTAAAACAATTGATGTGTTTTTTATTTATGCTGTGTCTTCCCTACTTATTTATCAAAGTTGTGAGTACTTACTAGATGTTTAACAAATGAATTGATAGTAAAAATTATAATGAATGTTTTTAAAAATCATTTTTTATTGTCTTAGTGCTTTGCTTAGAAGTTATAGTAGCTTTAGTAGACATCCTAGTCTCAGAGCCAATCATTTCTCATGATGGCCACTTTTAATTGGAAAAGCAATTGCAATTTTGAGTCTGGTGAATAGAGAGATTTCCTTTCTTTGCCTTGGTCTTGATCTTTGTGCCACTGACTTGGGAAAATGTTAATTGATGTGTTGCAATACTGCAGCAATAGTTACCTTTAAATTGAAATAACTTTCTTGTACTTAGTGCTAAGAGGACAGTACAGAGGTGCAAGACTCTACTACATAGATAAACTTTAGATACTGGTGGGGCATTAGGTAGGTGGAAGAGCATGTGTGGGATTCAGTACGAACAAGAAAGGAGAAGAAAACTGTATGATGCCACTGTCAAGCAAAAGGAAGTTTCCTTTCTTCTGAATTACTAGAGAGAATTCAGCAACTGGGTGCCTTGGGTGGACAGATGATGAATAAAAGATCTCATAAGGCCCATGGCTTCCAAGAAGGCAAGAAATAAAGATCTCAGAAAGAGGAGCCAGCAGGGAGGTGAGACTGGCTCTAGTGGATTAGAAAGATTAGGAGATGAGGACTACACTGAAAAGGAACTGAAGGGAATTCTCCTGGGTGATTTCATAGATTCACTGCATAATATGGAGTCTTGGGAAGCCATGAGGTTAAACACAGAATCAAATGCTTCCCAAGGCCTTGAATGTTTTCTCTGGAGAAGGAATATGGTGCTAAGGCTTGTGAAATAAATTCGGTTTGCCTAATTAGGTCATCTAGGAATACTTAAGGTCTACATGCATTTTGCCCAAGTAATGTTTGACATGAATATCATATAATATTTTCTGTTAATTACATTTCTCAACATAACATTGTGGTAAGAGTGCTTGTATTTTATGAAATCTCAGGAGTAATGGTGAGGGAGAATGTGCCATCCAGCAATATTTCATGAAACTAATTACCTGAGGGAATTCAGGAATATTTGTGCAGATGAATACACTACACAGGTAATAAGCTCTTATAAAAGATGAAGTGTTCTAATTACAAAGCAATTATTATCATGCATGACAATTTTAAATTGCTCTCCTTATTTGGTGTTGTACTGAGTTTTTATTGGAAAGCAAAACAAAACAGATAAGTATTTGTCATTTATTTTTAGTTTCACTTTTCAATGACTCTTAACTCATCTGGGACAGCTGGCATTTGATCTCAAATACTATTCAGAAACAAGTTTTATTTGTTTAAAAATGAAACTATGATGAATGTATATTTACCTTTCGTTTTAAAAATTACTATATTGATGGCATCTGAATAAGTTAGTAGGAGCTGCTCCAATTATGTGCTGCATTTTTCTGTAGCTTCTATTTTGCTTAATTTTCTTTCCATGCCTAAGGGCATATAATTTCCATCATTTGTTGTATGATTTCAAAAGTGTTTATAAAATATTTCTTTCAAACTTTACAGAAGAAAGGTAAACATTCACAGAAACCACACATGCTTGGCCTCTGTTTTTTATTGTTGTTACAATTCCTTTAGTTACAACTGAAACAAAAAAAGGAAAAGTCTACAAAAATCTAAAGAACAAGAAATAAATGCTATCTTCTGTGATTGTGAGGGGATCTTGTTCTGTAATGTCAGCCAAAGGACAAACATTGTAGGAAGAATAAAACAAAAAATAAAATCAGAGACCAGTATTAGGAGTGTTTACTGTGTGTGTGCACGTGCAGGAGAGGTGTTATGAGGAGTATAAGTACATTTATTTTAAGTGATATCTGCTAAAATAACTAATTCAATGGAATCACTTGGTGAAATAGCAAGTTTTCTGTAGGAAGAGAAAACTTGGAAGTGAATTAACAGAAGAAAGGCATTTTAATTTATTTAATAAATGATAATTGTAATGCCCAATGTTAATTCTCTATGTAACAGCTAGTTGCTACCCTGGTTTTTTCATGTGGGCAGAGACAACAGCCCACATTAGGAATTAAAAATGCAGACCTTTACTTCCCTGCCTTCCTTGGTGGTGGTGGTCTTTTGACTCTATTGTGGCCATTAAACATAAGGGGAGTTTGTTGGGGAGCATAGAGGAAATGTCTTTCTCCCGGATAAGAATAGAGAGACACTTGGGGAGAATTCCCTTGCCACTCTTGCCTTCCTTGCCCCATCCCCACCACCACTCTTCCCCCTCTCTTGAAGGTTGAATGAGAATATGGTGCTTGGAATGGCTGTGTCCATCTTGCAGCTATGCAGGGAGCCCTGACACTCTGAGGATGGTAGAGAGAAACACGCTTGGAATAGTTTGGATCCTTGATGTTGTTGAGTCACTGAATCAACCTTGAGACCACCTGCCTCTGGGCTTCTATTATTCAGGTCACTTTTAAAAAAAGATTTATTTATTTATTTTAGTGAAAGAGAGGGCAGAGGGAGAGAGAGAGAAAGAGAGAGAGCACATGAGCAGGGGGAGGGGCTGAAGGAGAGGGATACGGAGAGAATCCCTAGCAGACTCCCTGCTGAGCGTGGAGCCTGACTCATGGCTCAATCTCATGACCCTGAGATTATGACCTGAGTCAAAATCAAGAGTTAGAGGCTTAACCGCCTGAGCCACGCAGGCGTCCCTTGGGTCACTTTTTAATTACACATTCTATTACATGCAGCCAACCACATTTTAATTAAATAGGGTATCCAATTTTTCACATTTAAGAAGTACTAAAGTGGCAAAAAGCTAACATGATTATAGTTGCATCACAGGTCATTTTTTTACGTGACCAATATCTGCATTCATCAACTCTCCTTTTTTGTAACCCAACATCCGTGAATTTCTCTACAGTCATTGCAATTCCAGAATTCTTAGCGCTCCTTCCCTATGGCATTTTTTCAACCCTCGTGAAAAGCCTTTCACCGCGTCTAGCTTGCATTTTAACCCTCCTCAGATTCTCTATTTCTTTGCCATCTCTCCCACCAATCAACATGAAGCATTCCATTAGATCCAGAGGAGTTCTCTGCTTATGTACTCAGGGCTGTCTGCACCCAGTGTGATTTCCTCACTCCCCACCTTCATGTGTGCTTGCTTTCTGCTCAGGGATCACATGGTTTGATTTCATTATTATTTTAATATACACAGACCTTTTTAAGATCTAAGTTCCCAGAGAGGTAGGAATCATGTGTGTTTTCTCTAATCTGTTACAGGGTTTGAAATACAAAGTAATGGTACATGACAGACCAAATCAAACACATGGAATAGAAAATCCACATGTAAGAACTGACCATGAAACCTGGATATATATTTGCCTAATTTATGTATAGCAACCTGCAAAGAGCTGCTGAATAACTAGTCTACTGATCACTGTTTTTGTTCGGTATTCACCCTTCTTTTCTAGTCAAAAATACTTATTAAAATATTTAAAAGCAAATATGCTTATATAGGAAATTTGGAAAAGGCAGATAAAAAGAAATACAAATCACCCAAAACCCTATATCCAAAACAGTGTTGCTAACCTTTCGGTGTTTTACTTTCTCATTATTTTTTTCTTTGCATAGATTTCACTGGGAGTTTCTTTCTTTCTTTTTTAAAGATCTTATTTATTTGAGAGAGAGTGACAGAGTGCAAGCACACACAGAGGGAGAGGGAGATAGAAAGGCAGACTCCCCACTGGGCAGGAAACCCGATGCGGGGCTTGATCCCAGGACCCTAGGTTCATGACCTGAGCTGAAGGCAGATGCTTAACTGACTGAGCCACCCAGGTGCCCCTCAGTGGGATTTTCTGGTTTTTGTTTGTTTGTTTGTTTGCAGCCATTAGCCAGGCAAAATCGAGGTGGTAGGAGAAACTAAAGGAGTGTATGTTAGGAAAGGCTCCCCCAAAACTCCTCCTGAGCCCCCAGTCATCATGGAAGAATAATTACAATTTTGATTGCTTATTGTGTTCATGATGTCCTTGAGTTCTCAAAATAACACAGTTGTGAACCAATGTTATTCTTCATATTTTATTTTTTTAAATTTTATTTATTTGAGAGAGAGAGGGAGCATGCGAGTGTACAAGTTGGGAAGGGGTAGAGGCAGAGGGAGAAGCAGACTCCCTGAGGAGCAGGGAGCCCGATGTGGGGCTCGATCCCAGGACCCTGGGATCATGACCTGAGCCGAAGGCAAATGCTTAACCGACTGAGCCACCCAGGTGCCCTTATTCTTCATATTTTAAAGATGAGGTACGTAGGTTAGAGAAATTCAGGAGTTTGCCTGAGGTAAAGAAGCTGCTAAGTCCTGAAGTTTTTTCTCTGGTGCTTTTCTGCAATTACCAAACCATCAGAACCAGTGGGCAGTTGTTGGTCACTTGGTTCCAGTCCCTTGTATTTTATAAAGTAGACTATCAAGAAGAATGCCCTGGAAATGAATGTTCTTACTTGCTCTTTCTGGGTTCTTGTTAAGCTTTACTGCCAGTCTTTGGCCTCTGTGCCTTTTCCCTCTATGCAATCCATATGTGTTTGCGGAGCCCTTATTTAAATGAGCAGGACCTAGTACTAAACATCGTACAGATCACTCCAAATGGTGAACACCAACAATTGCTGAGATCCTAAATTCTAAGAGTTTTGAGGCACTCCTTGATGAAAGATAAGGTCTTCGACTTAATGCTCCCTGTCTCAGGTGCCATCTTTAAAAGCAAGGCCATGCTCTGTGCCCCATCCACCTTTTAAACAGGGTGAACCTTTCAGGGCAGAGCAAAGAGGAGAGATTCTAGAGCCTACAACTGACAGAGGACAGCCAAGATCAGTTTTATTTGGCATGTGTTTGCTTTCTTAAGCCCGAATTGTAGTCAAAACTGGACACAGCTGTCGTTTCTCAAGGAGATTTCACTCCCAGACTGAATGTTTGGATTTCAGCTCATTGTTTAATAGTTCTAGAATTCAACTGGTCACCGTGAGGCAGGAAGGTTAGCACTCCATTAAGATGGATGGGGAAAGTTCACACCTCTCACTTTTATTTTATTTCTTTGCTTTTCTTTCCATTTGCCTGCATACTCAGCAAAGCTGAAGCCCATTCGCTACACAGTCTGTTTTTATACCCACTGGACTGAAAAGTTGATTTACTGAAGAACTTGGATTTTGCAGGAAAAGGAAAAATCCACAGAGAGTTTTAAAATCTGCAAAATACAACAGGATTATCAGAGGAATAAGAAATCTTATGCTAGATCCTTTGGTTTTTAAATCAATCCCCAAAGAGGTTTTAAACCTCACACACTTTTTGGATGGTTCTTCTGGACATCCCTATAAATGTTCTTCATATAATATCTACTAAGAGGGAGAGCTAAAACCAGGATTTATGTGAACTAGTAAGCCAGTGCGATTTTTGTTCAGTTAGCTTTTACGAATGTTGATTGGAAAGCATGGAAGGAAATTAACCTTCACTGAGTGCCTACTATGTGAAAGCATCATGCTAGGTATCAGGGGAGACCACGAAGTGTAACACTTAGTTCAGTCCGGTCCCTTTACTCTGATGAAGAAGAAAACATACACAATTTTCTCTAACACAGGTCAGACTCTGAGAAGTGTTATTGTATAGATTCCTGCAACAGGCCCATGGAGAAAAGGACAAGTTCACTGTGAATGAAACATTTCGAGAAGCTTCTTAAAGGTGAGAGTCAAAGGGAATTTGGGAGCTCTGGCAGGAGCAAGGTCAGTGGGGTGGAGGAGTTCTTTTAGTAAAGGGATTAAGGTAAACCAGCCTAGGTGGTATGGACAGTTGAGAACTCCTGTCAGTAACCTGTAGTGAATACAGCAGAGAAGGGCTTGATGTCCTTCAACCCCGTCCCCTCTTCCCAAACGTATGGAAAGTCTACATTCCCCAGCCTCCCTGTGGTTACATGAGATCATGTGACCATCCTTCTGCAAACGGAATGAAGGTAGAGTGATTGTAGGCCATCTTCTTCTAACTTTCTCTCTTTGCTTGTTGGTTAGCTGAACTCCTAGATTCCAACAAAGACCTCTGAAGAAGCCTTGGCATGTGGCAGTCCCATGCAATGGAAGAACCCAGTCTGCTGGAATCATTAAAGAGCAGGCTGCCCACCAAATACCTGATTAGGCTATGAAGTGAGCAAGAATCATTTGGTAAGCCACTGAGATTTGCGAGCTAGCATTAGAGTGGAGACGGTAAGGCTGAAAAGGTGGGTGTAAAAGGCCTATGAAACCCTCTGGAAGCAAGTCGGTTACAAGAATTAAGATAATACATTAAATTGGGCGCCTGGGTGGCTCAGATGGTTAAGCGTCTGCCTTCAGCTCAGGTCATGATCCCAGGGTCCTGGGATCGAGTCCCACATCGGGCTCCCGGCTCAGCGGGGAGCCTGCTTCTCCCTCTGACCCTCTCCCCTCTCATGCTGTTTCTCTCTCGCTCGCTCTCTAAAAAATAAATAAAATCTTTTTTTAAAAAAAAGATAATACATTAAATTAAATAGAAGTAAGTTCTGAATTTATATATGCCAGTGTCAGCAAGGAGCATAGGTCATTCTTTTCAGTGTGGATCTCTATGAGTCATGATTTTGGGGGCTCGTTTTATGTGTACAACTTAATTTGGGGTCTAAAGTAAAACTGTTAGGAAGGGGGGGTTTCAATAAAGAGGGTACTTGGGCATTTCATAGCTTACGGAAAGAGGAAAAGAACTCAGTGCTCTGTATGGGGGAGTCTAAAGCTGGTTGGCTTGGGACTACTTTAAAAATACATTTTATTGCTTTTTTGATTATGAGAGTAATATATATTCCTTGTAGAAAAATTGGAAAATATAAAAATATCAATGGAATAAAATAATAACCATTTGTAACCCTACCACATTCTGGTGTGTTTCATGCCAGTCTTCTTTGTATCTCTCTACATGTATCATATGTAATGTACATATAAACCATTAAGTTACACCATTTGTACTATGTATAATATATAATCTGTTTTTGCCATTAAAATTCTTCATAAACTTATTCTAAATCGTTCTGTAATTTTTTCATTATATGAATATAACATAATTTTTGGCTTTTCCCATAAAGTTGGACGCAATTTTTCCAGGGTTTTTTCTTTTCCTTTCCTTATTTTAACAAAAACAGATCTCATTATTCATAAATATTTGCCTGTTAATAAATTATTGATTATCCTTGATTATTTTTTTAGGATAGATTCCTAATAGTAGAATTCATGGTCAAAGAGTTTGAAAAATTGTGAAAGACACCAATGAGTATAGGAAGACAGCTTCCTTGAAAAGTTACAGAAGTTTGTTTTCCCGCTAACAGAATAGGAGATGACCTGTCTTACCATACTTTCATCTGCATTGAATAGTATCATTAAACAAAAATTATCTACTTTTTACAGTTCTCTCCACAGTCCAAAGACACAAAGATAATAAATCCATGCTATATTTGCTAACTAATTTTCAGTTGCCAAAGAGGCTGTCTTCTGCTAAAGTGGGTACAAGTGTTTCATTTTAAGGAACCGTAAGTATCCCCTGATCATAGTATATAATGAGCTGGTTGCATTTAGTACAGGTTGGACTAAACTATGATGACAAACCATCTCAAAATCTCAGTGGCTTGGGGCACCTGGGTGGCTCAGTCCGTTAAGTGTCTGCCTTCGGCTCAGGTCATGATCCCGGGGTCCTGGGATCGAGCCCCACATCGGGCTCCTTGCTCAGCGGGGAGCCTGCTTCTCCCTCTCCCTCTGCCTGCTGCTCTCCCTGCTTGTGCTGTCAACTAAATAAATTAAAAAAAAAAAAAAATCTCAGTGGCTTGTTAGACAATTCTATTTCTTGCTCAGTCTCCTTGTACTGCAGGTCAATAGTTGGTACTTTGCCCACTCATAATTGCTCTAACCTTGAGAAGGGAATATGGCAAATCACATTTTTTTTTAAAGATTTTTATTTATTTATTTGAGAGAGAGAGACTGAGAGAGAGAGCACATGAGAGGGGGGCGGGTCGGGAGGGTCAGAGGGAGAAGCAGACTCCCTGCCGAGCAGGGAGCCCGATGCGGGACTCGATCCAGGGACTCCAGGATCATGACCTGAGCTGAAGGCAGCCGCCCAACTGAGCCTCCCAGGCGCCTGGTAAATCACATTTTTGCTGCTGAAGTTTTTACCTGGAAGGGACTATGTCACTTTTTATAGGTCCTTGGCCAAAGTAAACCATATGACCACACTGACTACCAGGGTGTGGGAAAGGATGATGCCACCCTGGGCCCAGGAGCAGACCAGGAAATAGTCACTAGACAACACTAATGACTAGCACACCCGATTGACCTTTAACCTTTGAGGAAGAGGCTGCACCCATAGCTAACTACCTAGAGTGACTTCTAAAAGCGTTCCTTAGTGCTCTTCCCTTCTGAGCTTCTAAGACAAGGGTCAGCAAACTGTGGCCTATGGGGCCAAATGTGTCCTGTTGTCTGCTTTTGAATGGTTTAGGAGTTAAGAATGTTTACATTTTTAACAGGTTGGAAAAACTCCAAAGGAAAATAATATTGTATAATGCATAAAAAATTATGTGAAATTCATATGTGTGTCCATAAATAAAGTTTTACTAGGACATAGCCATTGTTACTTGTTTAGTATTCTCTATGACTGCTTTTGTGTTATAGTCGCAAAGTTGAAGACACTTACTATGCAGCCTATGGTCATTTTAATATGGCTGCCCCCCCCCAATCACCTTTTGGGAAGTGATTATTTCCTAGATGTTTCAAATTCAGCTTATTAGATTCAAAACAAAAAAGGTTTTTAAAAATATCTCCTCAGGGTGCATGTGCGTAGTTACCAAGGCTATGGCTGAGCCATGGATGGAAAGAAGCATAATGAGAATTGAGACCCAACAGCCAAATCGGACTGGAATTAGAGATGAAGGCTATTGGAAGTACCCAGAGGCTGCCTAAATTAGACATCGCGGTGGTTAGCTAGACCATATCAGTTTCTCTCTGGGATCTTTCACCTTCCTGAGGATTTGTTTATATAAATCTGCTCAATGTTTTAGAATCGACCTGGATGCAAACATAAGCCCTCATTGCTTTCTGTTAACATTAAAACATAGAAAACAAAGGAAGGAAAGATGGGCTCCCCGAGTGGAGGAAAAAACCCAGGTTTTGCCATCTCCTTCCCCAGCCTATTGCTGCTGGAAGATATCACTTTACTTTCAACTGTGATTTTAAAAAGATGTTTTGGATTTTTCCTCTGAGGTTTCATAAGCATTTAAATGGACTTGGCTTTCTGGGTGATTTACCAGCTGCACTGTGTGAGGTTTTCAGTGTATCATGCTCCATCCATTGTCAACATACTCCTTGTGTTAAAACTGGGATTTCGGAAGTAACGTGTTGATCCAGTGACGGAATGCCATTTCTCTTCATTTAGTGTCCAAGCAATAATGCGCCCAGTTAGTAATGCTAGGAACGAGATGGGAGGCTCAGACATACATATTCCAGCTGAGGTCAAGATCTATTCTTTTTAAATGTCAAAAATGACATTTCTAATACCCATGTATATGGATTCTATTTATTTGTGCACTTAAATTTACTCCTTTCTAATCCAGCTTCCACGGCTGCCAAAGGCTTGTTCTGAAAGGCATTTTCTTCTCAACTAGTCATAACTCACAACTACTTCTCATTGAAGGGGCTCTCATGGCTTCATGCCATAGTCAAAAGTATAGGAGGTTAGTTTCATCTAATTTCAGAGGGTAAGTTGGACCTGGGTTGGCAACAGACACCTCTGATAGCTGCTATTTTCCCTTTCTTCTCTTGAGATGGGTCCTTATTTCATTCTCTTTCTTTTTGCATTTGGCCAGTTTTCTTATAAAAGACTTAAAAAAGTATTGAGCATTCTATGGCTTTCAGAAGGAGATCACTATTAGAATATTGTTTGCATGTAGACTTTTTTTTTAAGATTTTATTTTTTTGAGAGAGCAAGAGAAAGACAGACAGAGAGAGAGAGAGAGCATGAGTTGGGGGGAGGGGCAGAAGGAGAGGGAGAAACAGACTCCCCACTGAGTAGGGAGCCAGACATGGGGCTCGATCCCAGGACCCTGGGATCATGATCTGAGCTGAAGGCAGACGCTTAACTGACTGAGCCACCCAGGCGCCCCTGCGTGTAGACTTCTAATTATATGATGCATATGGACACATCTCACTAAAGATTAAGTGGCTGTGATTTCCAATATAAGGATATATGATTTGAGGAGTGTACTCATGAGGACGGTGGGACAGAACTGTTGAAAGTTAGGTCACCCAGGAAAATCTAGGACATACAGTTATTCTGCCCAGAGTATCTGCCTGACTATGTAGAACACAGGAGATGATTTGGGGCTGAAAAGAAATTGATATTGTGATAACAACAATAATGTATTATGGTCATAGAGCAGTCTCACTTATATTACCTCATTTAATACTCTCAAATTTCCTCTGAGACAGGAAGGCAAGTGTTATTATCCAAATTTCAGAAATAAGAAAATTGACTTAAAATGACTACATGACTCACCTAAGGAAGTCATACTGGATAGACATAAGATCTAGTTCTTTGCTCCTGGTTAATTGCATTCTTTTGTGATGCTATTTCCTCAAGACTGGTAGTATAAAGTACTGACCACAGGATATCCTCTGATGTAGGACGGCAGGTGGGTTTTTCTTTTAAAAATAAATCCTTAATTCAGATTAAGTCTTGAATCTTTGAGTTGGGTTCTTTTTGATCAAATCTTTATTGCACAGCTATACTGGACACTTGCCAAACTCAGGACTCGCTCCTTTCTCTAACTATGGCCCAATTTTTATTTCTTCTAAAATAAGATATTTTCAGACATCAGGAAAACAAAAATCCAGTCAAGTTATTATTATGTTGCCTATTTGTTTTTGTTTCAAAACTTTATACATTATTTATTCCTTACCACATGGTTTTCAGTCCTCTGTGAAATTTTTACCCCCCCCCTTTTTTAATATATGTATCTAGCAGATCAGGGTATCTCAACTCCAGAGGTGGGGATACTGAGAGGATTGGACATCTGATTCAAAGTAGAGAAGTGTTCTGGATCTTTTCATAATCTTTTTTGGGGGGCAGAACTGATTGATAGCAAAGACATCCAAACAAGTCTATATTTCATTTGAGGAGGGTTCATGGTTGGGATTCTCTCTGTTCTTTAGCAGCAAGGTAAATAGCAAGTAAGGGCAACTTTTAGACAAAGGTTAATCCTTGGAACTTGGAAAGCATTGCATGTCCATATATTATAATAAAATAAAATAAAAGTCCTGAGAAAGGTGCTCTAGATCTTGGATTGATTTATATTAGAATAACATTTAACAAATTTTTAAATAATTACCTGGTTTTCACAAGGAGAAGGAAAAATGTTAAATTTATAATGAATATTACCAGGGAGCTTTTGACCAAAGACTTTCTAAAACAACTTTATAAATGATTGCTTGGTGGTGGTATCAGGTAACCAAGGTCAAAAAAAAAAAAAAATATGGTGTCAGATAACCAAGTTCAAAAATAAAACAAATGTCACATTGGTTCATATTAGAAAGAAATAAAGATTTCCCCCCCTTCAATGAAGAATTCTCTTTTTGTTCAGTCCTAAGGGACAGTTTCATGTCAATCTGACAATATAGATTTAATTTCTGAGTTTCACAAACTTACTTTTCCATTTGCTCACCCAAGAAAGGTTGAAATATAATGCCAAACTTACTTTTATAAAAAATATTAATATAGATACACAATCATGACCATTTATGAAAACAGTTTCCTTTAAACCTTATTCTTTGGTGGGCAGGACAGCTCAAAAGAAAAGCCAGGGATAGCAATAGCCAAACTATGGAAAGAGCCTAGATGTCCATCAACAGGTGAATGGGTAAAGATGTGGTATATATACACAATGGAATATTATGCAGCCATCAAAAAAATGAAATCTTGACATTTGCAACAACGTGGGTGGAACTAGAGGGTATTATGCTAAGCGAAATAAGTCAATCAGAGAAAGACAATTATATGATCTCACTGATATAAGGAATTTGAGAAACAAGACAGAGGATCATAGGAGAAGGGAGGGAAAAATGAAACAAAACGAAACCAGAGAGGGAGACAAACCACAAGAGACTCTTAATCTCAGGAAACAAATGAGGGTTGCTGGAGTGGAGGGAAGTGGGAGGGATGGGTGGCTGGGGGATGGACATTGGGGAGGGTATGTGCTATGGTGAGCGCTGTGAATTGTGTAAGACTGATGAATCACAGACCTGTACCCCTGAAACAAATAATACATTATATGTTAATAAAAAATTTTTTTTAAATTAAAAAAAAAAGAAAAGCCAGGGATAGGGTGGGGGCAAATAGGCCCATGTGACTCGTGAGTCCAAAACTCTCCCCCATCCCTGCCCATCTCCCAACCTTATCAACCTTGGTTTTACTATGGAAGCCCCTGCCCATCAGGGAAACATTTATACCTTCTATCTTAGAATATATTAGATTTCTGTTCCTATGATCTATATTTTAGATTTCTCAAGGAGAGGGTGGTGGGAATGGAAGGGCATTTCAGGTGGAGAAAATAACATAAGCAGAGACCTAGAGATGGAAATTAAAGGTATAGTGAGAAATTGGATTGCAAAGTCATGATGGGTCCAGATCTTGGGTCCTAAATGCCAGCCCTTAGGGAACTGTATTTTGTTCTATAAACAACAGGATGCTATTTTTGTGTGCTTTTGAGGAGAGTGAGACTGAAGACAGTGGAGTCAGGTGCAGGCAGTGTTGATGTTGCGGTTAAGGGGCAGAACCAGGAGATCTCAATGTTAAAAACATTGAGAAATTGACATGGCAACTGATGCCCACTCTGCCATTGCCCTCTAGCTGTAGGCATGACAAACTCAAATAAGGGTGGTGGGTCTTGCTCTCTAGGGGCTTACTGTCTATCCAAGTTTGAAAGTGGAGATACATAATGGAGATGAGATGCTGACCGTATTAATGACGGGATGTCTTCCAAAAAGCACCATAGGTAATTCTGTAGTTTCAAAAACTAATTCTGTAGTTTCAATAACTAATTTTATGAGCATGCTGGAAGGATCCATTTCGCAGGGGCAGATTTATGTGAACCCAGAACACAGACTGGCAGGGAGCTTACTATCTACATTTTTCCTATATTCAATTCTCTCAAGTTAAATCTTTGGGGAAATCATATTGCATTCAGAATGTTGCTTTGTGAGCATAAAATCTGAGTAAGTTATAAGAATTAGATACTATTAAATTTACCTAATTATTACCTAAAATTAAAATGATGACTCAGGAAAGCTGGAGACACTGATCTCTTGAGAGAGATCCCTTGTCAATGGAAACAGATACCTGATGTCAGAGACTCTGACTTCCTTTTCTCTCAACAGTGTTTGGATGAACCCTGCCAACATTTATCTTCCAGACTCTCTGTGTTTCTGTTGCCTATGATCCCATGATCCCTTCTCCCTCAACCTCAAATTCATTGTTTTGATAAATTAATAACTAAAGGCCAGGCCCAGTTATCAGCATTACTATTTCTAGGAATCTATCTTTCAGAAATAATTATACCAATCAGTGAAAATATATATACAAGGATGTTAACTGCAGCCTTGTTTAAAATCCCCCAAATTAGCAATGAGCTCAGTTGTGGGATTGGTTTAATAAAAATTGTATATTTATATAGGCATACTAAGCAACCGTTAGAAAGAATACATGGAACAGTACATACGAACTTGACAAGATATAAATAAAAAATGCTATTTTATAAAAATAAGTGGTATACCAATAGGTGTAGCAGGATTCCACTTTTGTGCAAAAGAAATGCACATATATATGCTGTTTGTGATGATATATACATGTATGCATACATGTACATGTATATTCTTAGAGATCAGATATAAGCACAAGAAAAATCCAGGAAAGGAACGCACTCAAATGCTATAGGGGTTAACCCTGGGGGAGGGGTGGGATTGTATGTTGGAGATGATCTAAGACTTTCACCTCTTCTTTTATGTACGCATACACACCTACACACACACACATGCAGTGGGATCGTGGGTGCAATTTACTTTGGGTTTTTTTCCCTAAGAACCTTTTTCTTTCCTTCTCTTGCCTACCAGTGTCCCAAAACCTTACGATTTTAAGAAAATCACTATGTAATAGGATACATTACTATTAGGACACATTATATGATAAATGATTCTAGGATAAATTGCTATCCACTGTAGAAATGAATGAATACTATCAAAAAAGTATAAACTGAGCCTCTGCGCTCCTAGGAAACAGAGATTGCTTCCAACTGCACGGGAGTGGGAGTCGAGAGACAGTCAAGAGGTGGCAATATTTTCTATTTCCCACAACTACCGAGACCATAAGCCTTGCTTTCACAAAGCAAGAAGCCCACTTTTAAATAGTCGGTAACACTGCTCCCCTTAAGTCATCAAAGTGCCTGTGGATTCCAGGACCTGAGGCACCCACACTCTATCTCCCTAACCGCCTCTTGAGTTGGAACCTGCCACGGTTATTTCACGTGAGACTCTGAGTTTCCAATTTATGGTTCACAAAATACGTTCCCTCCACCTATAGGTACAGACACAGCACTTCGCATGGAACATTACTTGACAGATAGTTGCTACTTCGTGGATTATCATTTATGTCGAAAAAAAATAACACTACTTGATGATGATCTTTGAATTCAAGCCTCTTATCTTTCCTCTCTAGAAGGACAAGATGATTGCTTGCAGCTTCCCCAAGCCCTCTAATCAAGCACAGGAAACTACCAGAATGCAATGAACTCCAACCAAAGATTCCTTTTCTTACCAACGTTACGGAAGAACACTTACAGAGTGTTTCATGAATGAATGAACGCAGAATATGCCAAAGGAAGAATGGTCAGATAATTAAACCCAAGCCTGCAAGATTGAATGACCTCAATTGGCAACCCTTAACGCCCAGTCACAAACAAATGGGACCAGGAATGCTTTTCTCTCACACTTGCTGGGAGGCGCCTGCACCCACCACCTCCCGCCATCCATCTCCTCCTTCCCTGATTTGTGTCTGTTTTTGTTAAACAGTGGATCTTGCTATGCTTTTCAGAAAGCTGACAAGAAGCAAGCTGAAAATTAAAAATGGGTGCCGAGAGGCTTTACAGGAGTCTAAATAAACAGCTCGACTGGAAAGACGTGTGGCAGACTAAAGTTTCAAGCTAGTGGTCGGAGATAGTTAAAAGACATCCGTATAACAGAAGGCTGTGTTTGTTTTCCCTGTCCCGGCTCTAGCAAATTTATTGGGTTATCTGTCTTATTTTGACACTTGGGTGTTTAAGGTTTCTGTTCTAGGTGTCTAAAGACTAAAAAAAATTATTGTTCAGCTTACATTCCTGGCAGAGGCTCTGACATGTGCTAGCTGAAAAGTTCCTATCTGCCAGTAATTTTGCAGGAAAAAGCCTTGTGGAACTGGGTTTTCACAGAGGGTCCAAGAATCCTCTGCAGAAAATACCAAGAACAAAGGGGTTATTTTATTTCTAACCCTATCATCCGAATGTTCAGCAAACTGCTGCCACCCAGCTACGTTCTTCTCATTGCTCTGCTTTTGCTCACCCTGGAACACACAAGAAGCATTACTGGTGTCATGTAAAGGGAGAGATTTTTCCATCAGTGGAGCTCGCAATCAACGTAGATTGACAAGATCCTGTTTGATTTGCTTTTGATGTTAAAAATGCGTGGTAGTGTTGAGTGGACACTAGGTGTTATGATAAAGCAACATTTATAGTCATGTGTGTAGAAAATATTGACATTTTGATGACTGATGTACAAAGCCACCCACAAGGAGTGTTGCTATATTCTCAGAATACAAATTTCAAAATAATTTTACTTACAAATGCCTAATTCCTCATAGATAGCGAGGCTACCATAACTAATTAAGGGGAGGTAGGGAATTTAAAGAGTTCTCTGGCATAAGCCTATTTTCACTCACTCATTCATTCATTCACTCTTCAAATGGCTTTCAGTGACTACTCAGGATTTAATGGTTTAATTGTTAGCAAGTGTGGGGAAAAGTATAAAACACAGTCTGTGGCTCTAATAGAAATTCTGTTTCTTCTCTCATCATCTTCTGTAGGGGACAATCTGCTAAGCATAGTCTGGTCAAATTTTCATGATATCGGGTGATCAGCATTAAGTCAAGGCAAGAAAAACAGTTTACAATTTACAGTTTATGGTTCCCCCAGGGCAGGTAGCTTTGCAGCAGCTGAGGCAATCTGAGCACATTGTCATTTCCTTCTTTGTCAGTTTTCCTTCTTTTTGGTTCTCCATGGCCTAAGATTGGGACTTGGCAGCTCGTAGCTACAGTGTCTTCTCCTTATAATGTTCTTGGCAAAGACTTATAACCCAGGCCACCGGACAACTGCTTTTCTTATCTTGGCTTCCTTCCCTTGTTTTCATCGTGAACATTTGCATGTCCCTCTTCACCTCATTGTTTGCGAAAGTTTCAGTTTTGTGCAAAGGGCAAAGATTTTGGGGATCGGCATACCTGAATTTGAAGACAGACAGTGTAACTTCATTGGTGGGTGACTCTGAGCCTTGGTTTATCATCAGTAAAGATGTGGATATATCTTGTCTATTTCATAGGGTTATGAACCTGACACATGATCATGTACTTGACCAAAGCTTGGCTCCTGGCTCTAGTGAGTGGTTAAAAAAATGCCCACTCCTTCCTTAAGTCCTATGGAGAAATGAGGCCTTTGAGAGAGTCAGAGAAAACATTGGTGTCATAGAGATTTTATAGTTCATTGCTTTCCTGTTCATTTCGGACAAATGTGCTGTAAATTAATTTCTTTTAAAAAGCAAGGAAAATTCATGCCTCCTCTGGGGATGGGACATAACCTAGCATTCCAGGTCATATTGAGCACATACTATATCCAAGTCCTAGAACACGTTCTGGGAGAGATACAAATACATAGCCCAAAGCGTATTTTCTAGTACCTTAAAAACATCTTGAGCTAAGATTTGTATAATAAAAGGTTGAATAGTAATCAAAATAAGTATTTCATGGATATTACTAAGAAGCAGGCACTTATTCATTGACTAAGTTTTTTTTTTTTTCCTGTAGAGCTCCTCACAGAGACTTTAATATCATAATTTACATTAAGAATCTCTAAGAAAGGAATAGTAAGTAAAGCTTTCTAGACTTCCATGGTCATGGAATTCTTTAATTTATTTTAATTTTGTCTTTATGGCAATCTTAGGTATAGAAAGATAGACTGGCATCGTAGAAGGTGAATGCTAAAGTGAAGAATCAGAACTTTACCCTAAGGCACTGGCATTTCTAGAAAGGCAAGTGTCATGATTCAAGTATTTAATGTTTTAGGAAGGGTGGGTCATTGGTGAGAATCAAGAGAACGGGTTTTTCCAAGTAGAATGGTTAGGATCTAAATGAGATTGCTGTTAAAAGGAGATTCGAGACTGTGATGTAGAGTCAGAAGTAGTTGAACGCTCTTAACAGTGATTTTGGAAGTGAGAATGAGAGACCCAGCCACGACAGTTGTGGCTCGAGAGGGTTTTATTCAGGATAGGAAAGATGAGGGCGTGTTAGATGATCAAGAGGAAAACCACAACAGGGAGAGGACCATGAATGGTCCTGGAGGGAGTGAGGAGAACTGTGGGATCAAGTCCCTGGAAACAGTGGAAGGGAATAAGGAAGAGAACATAGACGGGGAAGGAGCCAAGACTTATAGCACATAGAAGACAGAAAGGAATGCAACTTTGATTTCATAATGCAGTCTTCTATGCATACCAGCTAGATCCAGCAAATGCTGTCTTTCTTTTTCATTGTCATAGGTACGT
>NC_138382.1:37210768-37238131 GCF_054177405.1 Leptonychotes weddellii | reverse complement strand
AAAAAAAAAAAAAAGGCTTCAACATGGCCAGAGATGGGGCTGCCTTCTGGGGGGAAAGGATGGGGATAGGAAAATTAGATCCAAGCCTCACCTCCAAGCCAGCCTCAGGAACAGCCTGGATGATCCTTGAGCCTACAGCTTAACGTTGTCATGCTAGAACTTGCTGGGTTACTCAAGTAGAGATGGAGGAAACTGATCTGTCTTCTTCCATGACAGTATATATTTTTATATGTGTGTATGTGCTTATGTGTTTGTGTATTTAGATACCTATAAATGTGTAAACATAGATATCTTCATGTATATATCTCTGTAGAGCAAGGCACACTTAAGCTTCCCAGTGAATGATATCCTCATCTCTTTCAGACAGGTACATAGCCCTTTGGGTAAGGGGAGCGTTCCCTTGGGAGAGGAGCAGGCAGTTCTTGTGAGCTTATCTCTTATAGATCTGGACACTGGGTCCTCAGCTTGTGTCTATAGTTGATGTTCTCCTGGCAATTCTCTTAAATTGATCAGGGCCCAGGGACCTCCTATGGTTGAGTTTTCTTCACTTCTCTGTGTTTTTTTTTTTCACATCTTCCATCGCACTTAGAAGATTCTGCTCGAGTTCACTGCACCCTTTGGCTTACAGTCTCCCAACTTGTATCCCTGGCTGTCTCTTGGCATAAGGGAATGTGCATATCTCCTCCATTCTCAGAGAGCAAAGGGGGGCTGGGACACTAATTCAGGCTCTCTCTCTCTCCATCCAATTCCATGAAGCCACCACCTATACACCACTGCTAGGTGACTTCATGTTGGATCATGTCTTCTTCATGAAGATTGTAGTACATGGCATAATCTTAGTAAGTTAGGATTTCTTCTTTGCTACCTTCCTCCCCAATTTATCTAAGGTTTCTCATTTCTAACTGAGCCCTACACAAACTAGTTGAACTCTGGGAGACTCTGTATCTTCACATCTCTGCTCTCCTTCCTCTTATTCTCTTTGATGTCCCCTTCCCTTACAGAAGGACTGCTATTTCTTTCTTATTGGGTCAGGATTTTCCTCAATTGTAACTTTTTTCTCACTTATACAAGCTACATGATTTTGCCATAATGGCACAGAGATGTTTAGAAATACTTGCTACAAATATAATGTACAAAAACACTGGTTAATATGTGAGGGTTGTAAATTACCAGTATTACCAAATGACAATTTGCTCCAGCCAAATTAATTAAACAAAACACACACACTACAGCAAAAACCAGAGGAATAGGCTTGAGATAAATAAAACATAATTCCCGCATTTAGGGAGTTCTAATCTTGTGGGGAAGATAAGGTTATTTAGACAATGGAAACATGAAAGGGTATAAGGAGGTAAACGGTCCATGAGAAAAGAGCTGTGGGAATGCGTAGATAGGAGCAGTCATATCTGGCTGAGAACATCAAGAAGGACATCTAGAAGGAGATGGCTTTGGAGGGGAGCCTGGAAGGACTGGGCACATCGTAAATGGCAACAATTAATTCAAGACTTCCCTCCAAGTCCTGCGGAACAGGCCCAGAAATGGAACACATTCTACAGATGGCTAGTGTGGGGGGCGGGGCCATTACTGTTTGGGTATAGAAGCACTTTAAAGGCATGAATGAGTAAAGGTTGCCTAAATATAGCTGACCTCAGAGCACAAGCTAAGTGAGGACGCCAAATGCAACCAAAAGCTTGCCAATGGACTGTTGAGGCTGGGAGTGAGTAAAGAAACAGGAGAGAAACGGCCTTAGCCAGAATGAGGAAATGGGAGAAGGGGAAGGTTGTAGATGGAGAGAAGGAATGCCACAACCTTGGATACGGAGCATTACCATGGGTGGCTCAGGCTAGGCTTGGTACAGTGAGACAACACGGACAGAGATGAAAGCAGGTATAAAGCAGAAGGTAAGAAATTCTGAGGTCAGGGTTTCAGATGGCTAGTTAACTGAGTGCTGGAAATAAGGGGCTCGTATTTTTCATTTTGGCCTGCCAATTGGAACTGCACCCGATGGCTATAAATACACTGGTCTGTATTTTCCGCTGTGTCTTGGTCTTTATAAAGGAATAGAAAGGTCACCGTAGGAAGATGCCAAACCTAAGCCACATCCAGCTGTTCCCAGCTGTGAATTCACCCATGTAGGAGGCGCTACAGCTTACCATGTCACTTGATCAGTGTGTTTCAGCTTTGACTTGAGTGCTTTTCAACACATGCAGAAGCGGGGTTTGAAAGGAATGTATTCCACTGCAGTTCTGGGGAGGAAGAAAAAAAAAAAGACAAAAACTCAGGAACACCTGAGTCAGCTTCAGTAGCTGGAAATGTAGCAGTTTAACACCAAATAAAGGCCTGTCCAATGGCTGGTGAATCAAATTAAATTCTGAACAAACAACTCTCTAGCCACATCTCAATCAATTTTAGAATCAATGCAGGTGATTTATGGTTCCTTAGGGTTGTATTCTCTTTCCAGTGTGCTGGGATTTCCACACGGAGATACCATTTACTACTAATGAGCAGCACACATCAGTCCCAGGGCACCTGGATGGGAATGCATCACTTACTCTCATTCAGCGGCATGGGCTCTTTCCATGCAAAAGGGGCTCCTTAGCTGGGTCAGAAGCCTGGGTCTGCTGGGTAGATACTGTTAATGCAAAGTGGTGATATTTTCCAGTCTTTTTCCCCCAGAAGTACCAGTGCTTTTTAATTTAATGGTTCTCTGGTGTGTGAGAATCCTTTGGGACAAATTTCCTTCTCCAGCCTCAGCACACGGATTCAAACAGAAGCTGGGTAGGGGCAGAGGAGAGCATTTGGCTTTCTTTGTTATCATTTGAGGAAAATGAGTCTTGAGTCTATGTTTTTAGGGGGGCAAAATAATACCCCCGTGTTTATCACAGAGCCTGCCACATAACAAGAGCTCCATAGATATTTGTGGGATAAGTGGCAGATAGATGCAAACATAGAGCGTATGTCTCTTCAAACAAGCGTTTGGGAATTCTCTGAAGAGTATCTGTTAACTGAGGGGGAGGCTAGTGAGACAGAAGAGATTCTGGGAAAGCTAATGGTTTTGGAATGCTTGACTATATGCCAGGCCCTGTTCTAACTCCTTCATTTCATTCATTGCTCACAATAATCTTTTTAGGTAAGCACTGTTGTCATACCCATTTTACACATGAGGAAGCTGAGGCACAGAGGGACTAATGTGACTTGCCTGAGGTCACACAGGTAGTGAGTGCTGGTGCTGGGATTTTTAACTCAGGCAGTCAGTTGGCCTCCAGAGGTCCTACAGTTTTGGGCTTTTGTTTTGTTTGTTTGTTTGTTTTGTTTGTTTGTAGTTTTTATAGAACATTTTACTTAACATACAGCATTTTCTGGCAAAAAGGCAATATACAGAAAAGTTGGTGGACGTTGCTGCTACAGAAACAAACAAAAATCCTGGAAAAGGATGAAAAATAAGTGTAATTTGCTGATTCCATTTTACTGCCCTCACAACTAGACACACAGCCAACATTAGCTCCAAAATAAAAGGAAACAAGGCTGGGAATGAAATAAAATCATACACAATGAATATCCACACCTGTGAGCGTCACCCAACAAAAAGTCACCTCCTTCCAGTGGTGAGTTATACATGTTCACTCATTAAATATGTAATTTCATTTCTCCTTTTTTCTTTTTTAAAAAAGATTTTATCTAACTGAGAGAGAGAGAGCAAGAGTTGGGGGAGGAGCAGAGGGAGAGGGACAAGTGGACTCTGAGCTGAGCACAGGGCCCAACGCAGGGCTCTATCCCACAACCCCAAGATGATGACCAGAGCCCAAACCAAGAGTCCGCTGCTTAACTGACCAAGCCACCCAGGCGCCCCTTCTCTTTTTTTCTTCGAAGTGGTTTACAAACTCTACAGAGGTCCTACATCTAACCATGAAGGGACAAGGAACTCTCGCAGGCCTCTTCCATTTGCGTGGTAGAGTTTTTCCCCCAAAGCAGGGAAAAAAACTAGCTTTACTTCAAAATGACAAGCAAAACAAAGACACAATGTTTGCAGCCTCTTGAGTTCTCAGCTTTCCTAGCACTTAGCAATGCAGACGGGAATTCACAGTTGGTTTCGGACCAAAGAAAGCGGAGGGTGACTATGAGGCACGGAGCACTGGGGGAGGAGAACAGCTTTCTAGGCTGTTCTTGAGGCAGATCTTATCATTTTGAAGACAGACGCTGAAAAAAGGAGAAAAGCAAGGCAGAGCCTGTGAACAGGCATGGTGGGTGGGGCCGTCGCCTGGGAGAAGAACAGCTTTGCTGAGGTTAGAACTCGAACCACATGCGCAGGAGAGAATACTTCTAGCTGAGACAGAGATGTCACCTCATGTCTGCAGGACATAAGTTAACCTTCCAGGGCAGTAGAATAATGAGAACCCTGAAAAAGTAATTTTCTAAATGAAACCTAAGTTCCCTGGGAAAACACAGCCCCTAAATGAGGAAGGAAATTTAGGATCTTTCCATTAGCTCTTGGGATACAGGGTTTCACTTGCCTCCTAAAACAACAACAACAACAACAACAACAACAAAACTGTGCAGTGGAATCCAACTAATATTGCTTGCATTCTTTAGTATATGTGCTGCCGAAGCGAGCACGCTTGTATTCTTTAATAGTCCTTCTTTCCCTAAAAGAGACTAAGTTCCATACAAAACAGAGTTGAAGTTCCCAGTGAAATTGAGTTAGCATAAGTAGTCTACAAACAAAATAACAGGCAAAACATTTGGGATCTGTTTTCCAACCCAACCTAAAATTTCAGGATCCAGATTTCATAAGGAAAAGGGAGCTGCCTGTTTGGAAATTTGATTTAAAAATAGTTTCTAGAAAGTATTAAGTATGCCCCAGGACCTCCTGGGAAAACAAGTGGCTTTTAAAAATCTTAAACTGCATTGTAGAAATTTTTATGAATGAGCAACATATGGATTAAATTACTCATATTTGAAAAAAAAATCCAATGACAAAGCATACTTGGCAGTTTTATTGAGCCTGAATTATTTGGAAAACAGTTCCGTGATACCTTCGAAATCCCCAGTGGAGCCTAGTGTACGGACCATCTTTGAAAAATGAAATTTAGCCATTCCTAGAAAAAGGGTTATCTCCGTTAGAGTGCATAGAGCTCAAGATAAAAAGGTAGCTGATTTTCCTAAATTCTGAGGGATTTCACAGATGAGGGGACCCATGACAGTGATGATCATACACATGATCTCCGGGAATCCCAGGGCGGGAACCAGGGGGGCAATGTTGATTCTCCTTTTAGTACCAGTTTGGCAGATAGGCTAAAAACTTGGCTGTTCACTCTATTCCCTAATTTTGCAACTCAATCATTGTCAATGTTGAATGAGACTGGCTTTCTGAAAAATAATCTGTGGTCAATTTATTATATACATTATGATTCCTGTGGCTATCTTTCATTCCATACATGAAGCTGTGGGGAAACCTCTTTAACTCTGTTTAAAAATCTTGTTACAATTTAAAAATAGTCTGCTCTAAAAAAAGTCTAAACATTTATTGAGTAGTGAATGAGAAAATGAGTGAAGGTACCCAAGGGAAATAAAAAAGTCCCTGGTTGAATTTTATTGAGTAGAGAAAGGGAGAGAAGTCATGGGTCTTTTACTACCATATCTGGTGCACGGTGCCGACACATCAAATGTCAAATATAGACATGAATATTTTCCAAGACTATCTTGGACAAACCCGATAAAGACTTAGATTTATAAATCCATAGGCCTCTTTATCAATAAGTGACAGTGGCAGGACTGGATCCTAGGTCTTCTGATCCTCAGTCCTGTGCTCACGCTTCTAGAATAAATTCCTTAGGTGTCTGAAAATCCTAGGCTCCTGGACTGGCCTTAGTATTGAACAAGGATTTATAAAGTGGGGACCCATCACAAGTTTAAGTTTTTAAATTCAGCTATCCAAGTGCTCTTTTAAATAATTCGTACGAGAATGCCTTAAAGGTTTATTTTGCATATATGCTATATGCAAAATGCTTAAAGGTTTATTTTGCATTTGCTATATGCCTTATACACTTATACACCCACAATTGGATGCATTATATGTTTATACACACATAATACCAAACAGGGTCATCGACACAAAACACGCACATTATTCTTTGTGGGTGGCTTATGGGATGTTCAAGAGTATTTGCCCACACTCCTGTGCCTTCTATCCAAACTTCGGAACTAAATCCTGTGACAGATATGACTTCATTTACTATAATGTCTATGGATCAGAGAGCTCTATGTCAATTATAATAAAACACACTGTTTTGGCCAGTCACGCTCCATTTGCCCATCCTCACTTCTTGCCTTTAATGTAACCAAAAAGTTCACGATGGGAGGTGAGCAGGCGTGAAGGGGAAAGGTGTGCAGATGCATTTTGGGTAAAAGCTCAGTGCTGTTGGTTCCTCCAGGTAAGCCCATCTTATGCCAGACTAACCTGGCCAAGAAAAATGACTGTTTTTAGGAGATGCTCTGTCTCCCTGCTCTCCTGAATCATCGCTATTGTTCTGTATTCCTCGGAGAGAGGCCACCATCAAGGTGAAGATTCTGAGGTAATTTCAGAGTTAAGGCTCCCTTTCTTTTTGTGCGAGAAAACTTAGTAATTGAGAAAATTGGTTTAAATTCATCTAAAGAACAATTCCAGAGAACATAATGTAAATGTTAAGTGTGGAATGATGGTTTCTGGCACCCATGGTCACTCATGCTGTTTCTCTGTATAGACTTTCCTTTCTTCCTAGCATGGCTCCTCTGTTTTTTTATTTAACTAACTCCTCATCATCCTTCAAAGTTCAGTTTAAGCACCACCTTGGGAAGCCCTCCCTACCCAGGTGGTGTAGATGCCTCTCCTCCAGGCTCCCGTGGTAACACCAGGCATAACTCTGTGGTAGGATTTACTTGTTCCTTAATAATAAATTTGTCTGTAAAGTCCAGAAACAGACCCCTTGAGGGCAAGAATCACGTCATTTCATGCTGAATGCCGAGTTCCTGGCCCAGTGTCTGGCCCATCAAAGATCTTCAAAAAATGTTTATTGAGTTGCAAATAAATGCACAGCTTACATAGTGCTGCTGAATCCCCAGCCCCAATTATGCATGGAAAGCCAGCAGCATTGCTCTTTCTCAAGATGCTTCAAAATGTGTCTTGCCTTTGGAAAAAGACAAACAATCGTGTCCCCCAACACAACGAAGTATATGAATACAATTTGGAACTTGGAGCTCAGAGTTTCAGCTGCAGAGAAACATCAGAGGGAAAACAAAAACCAACCCAATAACCGTATCACCTTAGCAAAATTGTTTGAGAACCTATTTTCTCAGCCTTGTTTGCAAGCTTATAGATTTTTATGTAGTTGTAATTCTTCTGTGGTTACCACTTAAGGGGAGACAAGATTGTTTATAAGGCATCTTCCATATCTTAGGCACAGTGACAAATGATGTGCATGCTATCTCAGTAAATACTTCTAATGACTCGATGTGCTGGAATTGTTATCTTTGTCTTAAAAGTAGCGCTACCCAGGGGAAGCTAAGCAATAGTCTAGTAAGTGGCAGACATGGGGATTTGAACTGACATCTGTCTGACTAAGGCTATTAAAACTTAAAAGTTTAGGGGCACCTGGGTGGCTCAGTCGTTAAGCGTCTGCCTTCGGCTCAGGTCACGATCCCAGGGTCCTGGGATCGAGCCCCGCATCCGGCTCCTTGCTCCGCGGGAAGCCTGCTTCTCCCTCTCCCACTCCCCCTGCTTGTGTTCCCTCTCTCGCTGTCTCTGTCTTTGTCAAATAAATAAATAAAATCTTTAAAAAAAAAAAAACTTAAAAGTTTAAATTACATGGAAATTAATTAAAAATAAAAGTTACAAAAATTATTTCATTTGGTCAAATTTCTGGCAGTGGGCTTATTGGGGCGAGTGAAATTTGTACGCTTTCTAATAGCTGTGGCTGAACTACTTTCCAGAAGGACTGGAAGAATGAATTCACAGTCCACCAGTCTGCATGTTTCTCGAAGGAAGAGTCTGTGTTTTATCTCCCTAATCTCAGAATCTAGCACAGTGCTGAGCACAGAGCAGCTTCTTCACAGATGTCTGCCGAATGAATTATTGAATAAATGGACACTGCCCCCAGTATTGTAGATTTCCTTTGAAACCCACATAATGTAGTGCCTGAAAAGCATATAAACCTACAGAAGTCAGATAGGTTTCTTATCCCTGAATAAAAGGAAAGAGATGACCCTTGTAAAGCAGATTGACTCTGTTGGAAAAGTAGCTGATACATGTACTTTTGCAAGCAATACAAAATCTTCTTCCCCATTTCTGATCTAAGGATTTAGTGAATCACTTTCCAAAATATGTGATCAATCCCAGGCTGCCTGGGGGCCCAGACTCAGCATGCTGGTACAGTTAAACATACAATCCTGCAAGCGAAAGTCATTACAATGTAGTTCTGGGCTTTATTTGAATTGTTCAAAGGAAATTGAAGGGAATCTAATAACACTTCTGAAGATGCTCCCCTTTCTCGATTCTCCACTTTTCTTCCGTCTTGGGCTGCTCTCATCCCCGCAGGTCTCTACATCTGCATTCTCAGACTCCACTCAAACTTCCATTCGATTCTTTAAACCTAGACCTCTTTTCATTTCCCTTGTTGGAGTTTCAGTGGCCTCACCTCTCCAGAAGTAGCCTCCTGGCCTCCATGACCTCAGACCCCTTCTCCTCATGTTTGGAAGTTTCTTTCTCTTTATCTCTGTCTTTCTCTTTCTCTTTCTTTTTCTTTTTCTTTTTCTTTCGCTTTCCTTCTTCCCTCTCTCTCTCTCTTTTTCCTCCAGGAGAATTTTTGCTTAAAAAAAAGTCCTTAACTTCATCATATATAGTTCTTCTTCTTCTTCTTTTATTTTTTATTTTTGGAGAGTGAGACGGTGAGAGAGTGCATGTGAGTGGGGTGGGGGCAGAGGGAGAGGGAGAGAATCTCAAGCAGGCTCCCCGCTGAGAGCCCTGTATGGGGCTCAATCTCATGACCTGAGCTGAAATCAAGAGTCAGATGTCTAACTGACTGAGCCACCCAGGCGTCCCATATATATATATATATATATATATTTCTTTTAAAGCTGAGATACAGGTAGTATTTAGAATCAATTAATTGACCCGAAGCATTGCTTCTCAAATTACACTAGAATTTTCTGGTGGCCTCATCAAGCTTTGCCACTTTTTCTGTAGGAAGCTTTCTTAACTATCCTTCTTGCTCTCCCTTCCCCCAGCTCCAGCCCTCACCTGTATAATAGTTTTCATGAAGGCTTTGACAAAAACATGTCCATCATTGGATCCATTCCCCAAATTCGGTCCTTTGCTTTCTGCTCCCGTGTTTTCTTATTGACATCCCCTTCTCTTCACTTCAGACACCTCCAGCATTTTAGCCATTTCCCCTCTGTCAAATCAAGGAAGGTTCCAATAGAACTGACCTTATTAGGTTAAACTGAAATTCACATTTAGATACATCTCTTCAGTATTTGTCTTTAAAACTCTCTCTGACACATTTGTAGAATCAAATCTCTTGAATGTATTTGAGGTTGAATGAGGTTATTGTCAGTTGTTGGTAACATTTATCTGAATTATAAAACTATTTACCCTGATTCAAATTCAGTTTTACTTTTATGACCTTTAAAGAGTTAGGTAAGTGACATTATAGCTTTGGCAACTTACACAAATACACACACACACATACACACACACGTATATATAAGACAAAGTAAGTTAAACCTATAGTTATTTTTTTGTGCTTTTAGGAAAAAATTTAAAACAATTCTCATAATCCATTGTTTTGTTATTTTAGTTCTTTGAAATATTAAGAAAATTTGACAGTTTAAAATAACTTGCATACTTGCTTTGTGGTTTGAATTTGCAATGTTATTATTATTATTATTATTATGTATTTATTTTGACAGAGAGAGACACAGCGAGAGAGGGAACACAAGCAGGGGGAGTGGGAGAGGGAGAAGCAGGCTTCCCGCTAAGCAGGGAGCCCGATGCGGGGCTTGACCCCAGGACCCTGGGATCATGACCTGAGCCGAAGGCAGACGCTTAACGACTGAGCCACCCAGGTGCCCCTGCAATGTTATTATTAAATGTGTAATTTTTTAATTAAAAAAAGTAAGACTATGATTAGGTTTGGAAATAGTGTTGCATATTTAAGAAAACCTAGTTTTTTTCTACTTTTAAAAGTTTCTTTTATTAGATTAATAGAAATTTTGCTCATAGGGTTTGTAAGTCTGCCCTGTCAGGCATCTGAAGTTTGTGAGAGTTCCAGCTATATCAGATCTAAAATGTGTATCAATTAGAATTCAATCTGAAAAGCAGATCCAGTAGGAGGTGTGTGCATACGTGTGTGTGTATGTATATGGTTTATCACAAGGAAACTGGCTTGTGCAATGGTGGGGGCTGGCTGAGCAAACCCAAAATCTATCTAAGGCAGGTCATTAGAGGAAAAGATCCTGACCTGAGTAGGCTGTCACTCCATCAACATGGGCCAAAGCTTTGTCCAGACGAGGAATTTCTTTTTTTCTTCCTATGAAAGCCTCAGCACTGCTTTTAAGGCCTTCTCACTGACAAAGTCAGGCTCACCCAGAATAATCTCCTTTGCTTAAACTGAACTGAATAAGGGTGCTAATTACATCTGCAAAATCCTTTCGCAGCAACACCTAGATTAATGTTTGGCTAATTAACTGCAAGACTGTAGCCTAGTCAAACAGACACAACAAAAAGTATCACAAAAACGTTAAAAGATATTTTAATTAATTTATAAATGGGTTGTACCCTTTAGTGGGATTTAATCTGCTAAATTTATCATTAAACATAACACAAAGTAAAAGCATACATTATATTTTTCTTTTAAGATAGAATCACTAGTTTTTGTTTTTTTTCTTTTTTTTAGAATTACTAGTTTTTTAAATAGATTGACACAATTCATAAAATGAGCCTAAAGACATGAGAAAGCCTAGGTTTTAGTATTTATGATTGTAGCAATTATAATCAACCAAATAGTTGCAAATGGTCTTTTCTGTGCACAAGGCTTTCCACATTTGTAAAAAAAGAAAATCCTCAATTGATCGAGACTTGGCAGAGCAGAATTGGATACAGCACAGGGGTCCTCAGCCCTGACACATAGTATAGGAATTACAGAAGATGGAATTCAAGCGATTATGAAGTGGTATTTGAGAACTCTAAAATATATTTGCATCAGTGTTTGATAATGATAATGTTGAACACACTTGATGTGTTCTCCTGATCAATCTCCTGATCTGTGCAATCCAGTTTCAGAGCTGGATCATGGTAAAAAATAATAGTAATATCCAGCAATCAAAAGAAATTTCAAAATAACTCAAGGGTTTTGCTTGCATTTCTTGATGCAACAGTGAATCACAGGAATACTTCTAAAAGAATTCCTCTTTTGTGTGTTGTCTAACTCCCTTTTGTAACACTTCTGCAATTTCCCCTGCAAATTTTCCCCCCATTCTCAGCCCTAGTCTTGTTTTTCTTGCCTTCTTTCTCTTTCTGCATGATAAAGCTCCAAATAGCTGTTCTACCCAAGGAGGACCCTCGCTGGAGGACAAGGGAGACCTCAAGACTTAGGAGGAGTAGAGGGAGAGACTGTGACATTCACACACCCATTGGTTTAGGTGTTTGTTCCTTCAGATGGTGATCATTCATTGTGAGTGTCGGGAACACGGGGCCCCGCTGATAGCAGATACTGGAAAACTTAAGGCGGAAAAAGAAAAACTAAAATGTCTTTAGTTACGTAATAGTAACCAATTATACTTAATTATGTAAACTATTTACCATTTATGCCTAATTACTCCAAAGCACAGTCGTGATGATGCACCCCATTAGCTATGTATGTCAGGTTAACCTGCTGGTAAATTTTATTCTATTAGGACAGTTTTACTAAGATTACTATAGCCTGAATGTGCTGTGGGATCATCTGCTTATAAATTAGGAAAACTTGTGGAGGAGGGGGGGGCTTGTCCAGGCTCTGACTGCCACACCTCTGAACTTTTGCAAGAGTCAACTGTAGCTCCCCAGCTTTCGGCCTTTCTTCCTTTCCAGCTGTTACACCCATTGAAATAAGAATAATCAAAGCCTCCTAGAGCCTTCTCTCATCTCACAAAGGCTCCTGAATCTTACTTCTTAGGCTTTTGACCTCTTGTTACAGAAGAGTTATATATTTTTTTAAACATGGAATCCATGTGAGGCATCTTCCTTTAGGACCTCAGGCCTTCCCTACAGAAGGTGAAGTATGAGTTTTGTTGTCTAGGATGTATCTTGACAGGTGTCCTTTTCCTTTCATTCAAATTCTTTGTCTAATTTGGATTCTTTGGTCTACTCTCTCTGTCTCTGGTTCAGTTCCTAAGCTAGCCCTCAAGGATGAACAGCGGAAAAAACAGAGGGGACCCAGAATCTGGGCCCCCAGTCTGGGGTTCACCATTGACAATGGGATAAATAAACTACTCTCCAAGGAAGGATGTTGTGCCCTTTAGGGACCAGCTTACATGGAATAATGACAGAGCCAAGAGCCTTTGCTCCTATTGTGTGCAAGGGCACGTATTGCCTCTCCTTAAAGCAAGCCCTGCTTTGAACTGCAGGACCTCCTTTTATAAACAGGAAGTATCTGGACCAACGTACTTGTAACAGAGCCCACATTCTGGAAAATAGCAGAAATCTCAGGCTATTGTTCTTTCTTGAATTTTTTTGTTGTTGCTGTTTTGTCATGAGTATTTTCAGACCTCTGCCCCCCAGCCCGGGTGAGGAGAGTAGCACAGGATAGGTCCTGACAAGGTGCTGGTAGCCAAGTCATGCTGGGGCAGGGTACTAAGAGTGGGTTTAGGGCAGGGGCATTGCAGGTGATATCCAAAAGGCAAAAGTGGCCGAAAATGGGAGGCAGGGGACAGGGTGAGGAATCTTGGGTGGTTTTTTTTCCACCTCTGCTGCTCCCACCCACTTCTGGGTCACCACTGCCTCTCGTGGGGTCTCTAACAACGGTCTCCCTACTTGCGCTCTGCGACGTGCAGAGCATTCTCCCAGAGCGCAGCAGCCAGAGGGCGGGGCTTTTTAAAGCACCAATCAGATCATGGTTTCATGTGCCTAAAACCTTACGATGGCTTCCCAATAACCAACCGCTTTTACTGGATCTTATTTCTGCCTACCGTTCCCATCTACTCTGCTTTGGCCACTCTAGTCTTTTCTGAGTAAGCCCTGGCCTTTCCATTCTTAGGCTCATGTATGCGCAATTCTCTCTGCTTGGGAGCAGCTCCATCCTGAATTCAGGCTCTCAACTCAACTGGATTCCCGTCTTCCCCTATCATTCTCAATCATGTCACTCTGTTTCATTTTCATTGTAACCGCGGATGCTTGTGAAATTATCTGTTTCCTTTCTTTCCTGTCTCTTGTCCATCATTTAAGTTCTTTGATAGTAGATTTCTCATTTGTCTTGCTCACCATAGTGTCTCCAGTGTCTAATATAGAGGTTGCCACATAGCAGGAGTTTTGCAAGTATTTAAGAAATAGAAATATATAGGTGGCGCCTGGGTGGCTCAGTCGTTAAGCGTCTGCCTTCAGCTCAGGTCATGATCCCAGGGTCCTGGGATGGAGCCCCGCATCGGGCTCCCTGCTCCGCGGGAGGCCTGCTTCTCCCTCTGCTGCTCCCCTTGCTTGTATTTCCTCTCTCCCTGCCTCTCTCTCTGCCAAATAAATAAATAAAATCTTTAAAAAAAAAAAAAGAAATAGAAATATATATATATTCCTGGCACACCATTATGAGCTATTCTTAGAATTAGTATACACTGGAGAATTGAGTTGCCATAAAGTTGGCCAAAGGTGTGTGGCTGGGAACTACATTTTAGATCCACAGGCAAAGAGTCTTTCTATAGCGGCTTCAGGTTGAAGTGGGAATTGCTGGCCCAAAATCCATTGCTGGGAAATCTTTACTTTTTTTTTTATTGCAGTAAAATAGACATAGCATGAAATTTACCATTATTGACATTTAGTACATTCACAATGTTGTGCAACCATCACTTCTATCTGGATCCAGGACATTTTCTGCACCCCAAGGAAACCCTGGGCCCAGGAAGTAGTCATTCTGTTCCCCTCTCTGCCTCCAAACCCTGGCAACCACTAGTCTATTTTTTGGTCTCTATGGATTTGTCTATCCTGGAAATTTCATATGAATGGAATCATACAACATGTGGCCTTTTGTGTCTGGCTTCTTTCATTTCAAATAATTTATTTTCAAGGTCCATCCTCCATGCTGTAGTATGTACCAATACTCCATTCCTTTTTATGACTGAATACTATTCAATTGTGTGGATACGCCACATTTTGTTTATCTACTCGTCAGCTGGTGGACATTTGGGTTGTTTCTATCTTTTGGCCATTGTGAATAGTGCTGTATGAATATTCTTGTAAATGGTTTTGTTTGAACACCTGTTTTCAATTCTTTTGGTTCAGTATCAGGAGTGAAATTGCTCAGTCTTATGGTAATTCTATGTTTAACTTATTGTGATAGTTAATTTTATGTGTCACCTCGACAGGGGCCGCAGGGTGCCCAGATATTTATCTATGTGTTATTTCTGAGTGTGTCTCTAAGGGTGTTTCTGGATGACATTAGCATTTGAATAGGTGAAGTCAGTAAAGTGGTGGCCCTCCCCAGTATGGGTGGGCATCATCCAATCTATTCAGAGCCTGAATGGAACAAAAGGGTGGAGGAAGGAAAAAATCGCTTCTTCCTGCCTGAGTACTCGCCTGGCACATTGATCTCTTCTTGCTCTCTGTGTTCCTGGTTCTCAGGTTTCAAATCTGAACTGGAAGAAACATCATCAGCTCCCCTTGTTCTCGGGCCCCAGACTCAGAATGAATTATATGAGGCACCTTCCTGGGTCTCTAGTGTACAGATGGCAGATCATGGGACTTCTCGGCCTCCATAATTGTGTGAGCCAATTCTTGAAAATAAATTTCTTGGCTCTGTTTCTCTAGAGAATCCTGACTAATACACTTATTAGGAACCACCAATCATTTCCCACAGCAGCTGTACCATTTTACATCTCCACTGGCAATGTATGAGGGTTCCAACTTCTCCATATCATCTTGACCAACTCCTGTGCTTTTTTACTTTGGGGGTTTTAAAAACATTATAGACATCCCTGTGGGCATAAAGTGGTATCTCATTATGGTTTTCACATGCACTTCCTAATGACTAATGATGTTGAGCATCTTTGCATGTGCTTGTTGGTCATTTATATGTCTATTTCTCTTGGGAGACATCCACTCAAGTCTTTTGCTCATTTTTTAAATTGGCTTGTTTGACTTTTTGTTGTTGAATTATAAAAATTCTTATATTCTAGATACTAGAGCCTTATCAGATAAGTAGGTTGCAAATATTATCTTCCTTCTGTGGACTATCTTCATTTTTTTTTTAAAGATTTTATTTATTTATTTGAGAGAGAGAATGAGATAGAGAGAGCATGAGAGGGGGGAGGGTCAGAGGGAGAAGCAGACTCCCTGCTGAGCAGGGAGCCCGATGTGGGACTCGATCCCAGGACTCCAGGATCATGACCTGAGCCAAAGGCAGTCGCTTAACCAACTGAGCCACCCAGGTGCCCCATATCTTCATTTTTTTGATGCACAAAAAGTGTCCTTTGATACACAAAAGTTTTTAATTTTGATCAAACCCATTTTATCTATTTTTAGTTTTGTTGCTCATGCTCTTAGTGTCATAAGTAAGAATCTTCTGCCTAATCAAAGGTCATGAAGATTTATCCCTGTGTTTTTTTTTTAAACTTATATGTCTTTGGTCCATTTTGAGATAATTTTTGTATATGGTGTGAGGTAGAGTTCAACCTTCATTATTTTGCATGTAGATATCCAGTTGTCTCAGCATGATTTGTTGAAGAGACTATTCTTCTCCTGTTGAGTAGTCAGCATCCTTGTTGAAAGTCAACTGACCATGCATGTATGGATTTATTTCTTGTCTCTTAATTCTATAGGAAATCAAAACACTTTTTTTTTTTTTTTAAAAGGAGACACTGTTAATACGTTTTGAGATCCTGGAGGAAAAGGTCTTAGAAAATTTCAGGCTACCTTTTGAATGTTGTTCTGATTAATCTGGTTTTAACACATTAGAAGAATGCAGCCCCAAAGTCAAGTAAATTACAATTACTGCAGTTTGGTATTAAAAAAAAAAATCCTGCTGAGATGATATTGACATTATTATTAGAAGTAACAGTAATGGGAATTTTAGATGGTCCCTATTTACATGAATCTTCGCAATCTTTTAAGACATATGATCCAATAATAAATATTAGGTTAATGTTTCTCTCAGGGCCTGTACCTCTTTTTGGCCACATTTGAAGATGATATCTCTTCCTTGACCAGTCCCTTCACAATCCTAAGAACTGAATAATGGACAGAGGGGAGAAGAAAAATTGTTTGGAATATAAAATGTAATCATTTCTAAAATACATGAATCATCTGTCTTTTCCACCCTTTCTTTCACCAGACTCAAGACTTAAATAAACGGCTGACCTGGACTTGGTAATATGGGTCCTGCTGAAATCAATCTGAGATTAAACTATTCCATTTTACATAGTTCATACTTTCATTCTTATAACAGACATTATTTATGGAGTTTCAGGCTCTGGAGTGGATTCTGGTATTGCAAGAATATGAGATATTTCCTGGTTTTGAGGCATATTTACTGTCTGATGAGGAACATATACATAAGCATAGAGCTAGGCTTTAATGTTATAAAGGCCTCACTAAAAGTTATGTATAAAGTATTCAGATAGCATGGGGAAGAGAGTGATGAATCCTGCCCAGGGTTTCACAGTTCTTCTATTAGACAGAGCTCCTTGAGGGTGAGAACTCTCTCCACCCTCATACTCCCATTGCTGAGAAGAAATTTTGAGCATTTATGTGTTCTATAAATGTTTATTGAATAAATGGACAGACTAAGACTTGAATGATAAATAGAAGTTTTCCATACAGAAAAGGAGAATAGAATTCTAGGCTGAGGGAACAGCATGTTACAAGCGCACGGAGGCTTATGAGTGCTATTCATCCATTGAACGAGGTTGGAAGGGTCTGAAGGTTCACGGGCAGCAGGAGATGAAGATGAAAAGCAGCCAACGATGAATTCATAGGGAGCCTCAGATGTAACACTAAGAAATTTGGAGATTATTCTGCAGGCTACAGGGAGCTATGGATCGTATATAAACCCAGGTTGGTGGCAGAAGTGGGGAACACAACAGTTACATGAAAATTTATCTGTATTTTAAAAAGAATACTCAGGGAGCACAGAAGAAAGTGGATTTGTGGTTGGAGGAGATGGGCAGTGAGACCATACAGGAACCTATGATAGTCCAAGGGAAGGTTGAAGAGAGCCTGAACAAGGGCAATGTCAGTGTGAATACAGAGGAAGTGATGGGTCCCAAGGATACTTTAAAGGTAGAATTGGCAGGATTTATTATTAGGAGTGGAGGTTGGGTTGTTGAGGAGTGAGGCCAAGTTTCTAGTTTGAGGAACTATGTAGATTATGATACCAAAAGGGAAATGAAGAATAAGAAGGGAAACCAGATTGGGCCATGTGGATGGGAAGAATGGGAAGGAAGAAGATGGATCGATGGAAAGATTTATCACCTGGTTGAAAAATTCAAACCCCAGGTCACTTTCTGTCTTTAAAATTGTCCAAGAACAAGAACTATTCAGATAATCTGGCAAAAAGAAGAAAATTCTATCTTAGTAATATCGTCACCTGAGGCTTTGTAAAAAGATCCTGTCCATTTGAAGAAGAACGTTACATTACCATATTTGGGCTGACATTTCTCTTTTTTCTTCCCATTTCACAGTCTTCTACACTTTTATTCTAATTCTACTGGTTATTAAGTATTTAATATTAACAATGGCTAGCATTACTATGTTCCTGACACTATGTTTCATATTTTTTGTATATCATTTCACAGTTATTTTAAGTAGAGGAAATGGTTATGATTTCTATTTGACAAAATCTGAGGCTCAGAGAGGCAAAGTGACCTGTTTAAGCCCACACATCTGAGTGACAGAGACAGGCCTTGAACTTGATTCTCTGAGTCCATAGCCCCCATTCAACCACTAGGTCAGTGACTTTCAAACTGTGGCAACTCATCGGCATGTTGTGAAATCAATTTAGTATCATTGGCATTAAAAATAATAGAATATAATAAAAAAGCATCAACATTTATCACACATATTAAAGCTAACTAGTGTTTTGTAAGGCTTTTGTTTCTCTCACACACCCATCACACACACACACAAATGGCTGGGATTGCAAATAGCGAGTAGTATGTATCCAGTATTGGAATGTGGGTTGGAGGTGTTTTCAGAGGAAAGCCTTTCAGTTTGGGATAGTGGAGGAAAGTTTCAGAGACGAAGTGATGTTTTTTACAAAACCTTAAAGGATAGCAAGATTTGGGCAGAGGAACAGGGTCATTCTGGGTGGGTGACTGTTACATTTTACATGAAGTAGGTATGTCTAATTTCATCCTTTGAATCTTTTTATTCAAGGAATGAAATTAGCACTGAGAACCTATGTATGCATTGGTTAATTTTTGGTCATCTAGCATCCTCTTCTCCTTCCTAAAAGAATCCAAATTTTCTTTGGGAAATTGGCTATCTGGTTGGGGAAAAGATTAGGGTATTAATAGGGTGGCCATTTCTCCTCTAGGTAAGTAACTGCCCTGGGACCGGATATAGTTTTAGCTTATTCATTCCCTCGTCTACTCCCTGGGTTTTATTGTAGTTGCTGATGCTTCAGTCTGCAGAGCAGCATGGCTAGGGCTCCTGGTGATGGGCATTCCCTAATCTTCCAGCCATCTCTTGGCTCCCTAAATCCTAATAAATTTCCTTTGCCTTAACTTAGAGTTCTTCTAACTGTAACAATGAGCATAGTCTTTCCCGACCATTATCTTGTTGAAAATCTCCATACTTGCACATTATTTTGCAGAAAAGCAAACAGACTCAGTGGGAGGGCCTGCCCAGGGAAGAGATGGAACGGGGGCCCTTGAACTCAGGTCTTATTAAAGGACAGTGTTCTTTATTTTTTCCATCATTGCAGGCTGCCTTTCCAGAGCTGGATAAGATTTTGTGCTTAGAAATTTTTATGATTTTAAGGAGTCCTCAGTTGTTGTTAAAATGACCAAAAAAATGTAAATGACTGTCTTAATATAAAAAGGATCTTTTCTTAAAAGAAGATGTTAGGCTTAAAGTTTCCTTGTCTCAAAAAAAAAAAAATTAAAATCACTCTGTCAACAAGACTGAGCCAGCCCTCTCCTCTTTCCGAATGTTTATTAGGGATTCTAGGCAGCGGCTTATGTAATTGAGAGGATTAAAATGAAGGAACGGAAGGAGAGAAGAAAATGCTCCCTTGGGCAGAATGGGAACTAGAGTAATGGGAAAATGTTTCCTGAGAAAGCAGAAAACGTGTGCAAGGCAAAATTATTTTTAAAGACATTGAGAGGATAAAGGTTGGGGTAGGATAGAGAGAACAGGGAGAAGGCAAGGAAAATCTACCGGAGAAAAACACAAGAGAAGGAATGAAGTTTGGTCTGGTTTTAATTTATGTCAATTGGCAAATAAATCCATGAAAGCTGTTCTAGGCATGGATATCCCCTCTGTAACATAAGTAACTGAAACCAGTTCAGAATGCATTTTTTCCTCCTCTTCCTAAAAATATGATATACCCTATAGACAGAGGCAACATCAATAAAGTTGCTTGCTTCTGGCTCCACATTCTCCTCCCCCCCAACACCTTCTGTTTCTGCCTACAGTTCAGAGCTGATATAATTAGGGGAATTAAGGTTATTCATGAACATAAAATATATGTATGTTTAATTGTGCTGTCAAACCAAAAAGATAAAGGTGAGCAATCAAGCAGTGAATGAGCAAAATTCCTCTTCTAAGATTTTGTTGAAAACTTTTGATCCTTAAAGATTCACCCATTTCCGGCACTTTCCCTAACTTTGGGGTGAGGATAAAAGAAAAAGTATGTTCAATTATAACCATTGTGTTCAGAAGTTTTTTTTTTTTTTAATTTTCCTTGCTGAATTCTGAAACGAATTTTGAGACGATTAGATAGGCATGAATATGAGTGTTTCCACAGAAAGTTAACCTTCGTTGATTGACTGCCATGGGTAAATTGGTGGAAGTCAGAAGATTAAGGGCAATGAACTGATAGATATTGAATATCTGGAAAATAGCTCCTACAAATCAGAAAGAAAATGAACAATCTAGTAAAAAAAAAAGTGAAAGGTATAATCAGGCTTTTGCAAAAGAAATACAAATGTTTCATAAACATATAAAGAGATGCTGAACTTAATCGATTGCAATTTGACCCCACAGAAAGATGTTTTCATACCCACCAGTTTGTCAGAAATGAAAAACTCAGGCTAAGAGTTGGTAAGGATGTAGAATGACAGGATCCTTCTACAGGAGTGTAAATGGGTTAAATCACTTTGGGAAGTTTTGTATTGCCTAGTAAGTAGTGCTGTCTATGTTATCCATTAGAGCCTTTAGCATATTAATCATAGGTGATTTAAATTCTTGGTTTGATAATTCCAACATCAGTGCCATATCTGAGTCTGGTTCTGATGTCTGCTCTATCTTTGCAAACTTTGTTTTCTGCCTAAGCTGGACTTGACAGCACTGGGTAAAAGGAACTGCTATAAATAGGCCTGTAGTAAGTGGTGATGAGTATGGGGGGACGGGAGGCAATCTCTAATCTTATGATTAGGTCTCAGTCTTTTAGTGAGTCTCTGCCTCTGGACTGTGAAACTCACAAGTGTTTCTCAGTCCCCTGTAAGGTGGGACAGGACGGTTAGAATGTGTAGAGTTGGATATTTCCCTTCCTCTGTATGGAAGGCTAGAGCCAGCTGGAGTTGGGTGTTTCCCTTTCCCCAGGTTGGTTGGGCTCTGATAAAACACCTGTAAGGTTAGGCTCTGGTTAAAGTTTCCCCTGAGGGCAAGGGCAACCCTTTGCTAAGAACAGAATGCTCTGGTGTATTTCAAAATGGTCAGCAAACATCATCTTGCTGAAGCAAAACTATGGGTCCCATTTTGAAATTTTGTCTACAATTTCAACCATGACAGAAAGGGGTTTGGGATTGGGGTAGGAGATCTAAGGCCTCAAATTTAGATTTTTGACCCTCTATTCAAACAAGACTATTCATACAGCCACAGAGATACACTGTGCCACCTTTCCCCCTTCCCCTGTATGAAGCAAGAGGGGATTTTTCTCTGATGTTCACTGTGAGAACCTGGTTGAGCTTCTGCAGGTAAAACTGACAAAAGATGTGGATGAGACAATATATGAAAGACCGCATGAAGGCACTAAGTATGTGACAAAGGAAGGAGGAGAGAAGGGGACAGAAGGATTCAGGCAGAAGCTTGGTAACAACAGGCTACTTAAAGAAAGGATATCAAAATATGATTGGCTTTGAGGGTAGAAATGTGGATGATTTTTTCTCTTAAATTTCTCTATGTTTCTGTATTATCCAACATTTTTACAATGAGCAGAAGGGGTTTTGTAATGGAAAAAAAACACAAACAAACCTGATAAGCCTTACTTAAAAAAAAACAAAACATATCTGCCTTTTCCCTCTATAGGTGTGCAGCACAGAATCACAGATTTTTTTTTTTTTGAGCTTGGAGAACTCTGAAAATACTTTGGTCCAATTCTCCTCTCCCTTGCCCATTGTAATCAACCACCATATCTTCCTGCTTACTGTATACAGGGCACTTTGCCAAAGACACAGTTATATCAGGAAGAATAAAATAGGATCAGGACTCTTATCTCCACTTCCCCTTGGAAAAATTCCCCCAAGAGGAAAATTATAATAGCAGGTAAAATATGCTAAATGTCCTACCATTGTTTCAGGGAAGGACAGAAATTACTAGAAAGGCGGTTAACTCATTTAAGTGCATCTATAAGACAACTCTTCATACTCTTCTATGAGTTGATATTCTTGGTATTTTAAGCCTAATAATCAGGAGGAGAGGAGAAAGTCAAAGCTTTGAATAGTTAGGTGTGGCATTTTCAAAATGCTAGTCAGCACTGTATCTTGTGAGTATCTTCTCCAGTATTTGCGCGTAATAGTTTCTTGTCCTAGCCTCAAGCTCAACTTGAAAGCAGTTGATGCTTATTGCTTTTTCTTTAATCCAGGGATTATCTAAAACAAGAGTGGAAATTTACCAAAGCTATCTTCATCGAAGGAGAAAAAAATCCAACTATTGCTACTTACTAGATGTGACTTTAATAATAATCATCACTGTTTACCACGTGTTTACCTCGTACTGGGCACTTTACTTATATAATCTTAATCCATACAGCAATCCTCTGAGTTTATATTATTCTTTCCATTGTACAATTACAGAAAATAAAATTCATAGGAGTTTAGTAATTTTCCCCAAGTGTCACGCATATAAGTACAACCATGAAATCTGAACCTAGATCTGCCTGATTTTGAGTCAATGATCTTAATGACTTCTCTGTACTCCCTACTTACACAGGTTATTTCACTTCTCCGAGCCTTAGGTTTGTCATTTGAAAAATAGAGAAAATATTTCCTCCTTCATGGTTTTGTTCTTAGGAAAAATCAATATAAAACGTTCCCTGGGTGCTTAGTAGATGTGGCTTCTCCTAAGACAAAAGCTGAAAGCTACAGGAATGGCATTTAGCAACTCTCAGGTAAAAATGGAAGTTAAAAAAAAAAAAGGTAAAAATTCAAGTCCTCATCTCAGGTTTTTAAGTTTTATAGGAATTGGCCAATAAAGTAAACTCGAAACATTAATGTATCCTTATCCAAAACAAGAGCTTGGAGATAGGATGGTCATTACAAATAATTTCTCTAGCAGTCAAAAGAGGGTTAAATAAAAAATTAAGAATTCAAGAGTTTTTGTTTTTTTTTTTAACACGGCCACTGGGACAGAAATGCAATCAACCCCTTTACTTTGCCTGCCTGATTACCAGCGAGTGTGTGGAACTGTTGAATATAAACGGAGCACTCTTGTCCTCAGAACCAGGGCTGGCTTCACGGACAAGTAACCCATGCAGCTGCATAGAGATCCATGCTTAGAAGGGCAGCATGCTTGGATAAATGCTCTCCTCTCACTGTCTTGAAATTCCTAATAATTTTTGAACAAGTCACCTAGGTTTTTATTTTTCACTCAGCCTGGCAAATTATGTATACAGTCCTTCTCAGAACCTTTGGTGTCCCCCAGTTTACCTCACTGAAATGCCCTCAGTCCAATGAACACATTCCCAGGAGATCACATAGAATGCTGCTTCAGCAGATTTCCCTTCTCCTTCTGTTTTTGTTAGCAAGCAATCGCCCACCCATCCTTTGAGGTTATGTATCATGCATGCTATGTATAAAGGTCTAGGTGTGTAAGGATGAAAGCAATACAGTAATTCCTTTTTTTAAGAAGGAAAACAGCACCATGGCCAAAATGAATGTGTGGAGGATAATCGTACTTTGGAATGACTTCTTCATAGGAAAGTTTTGAATTTCTGCTTACGAATAGCTTTGGGTGGGGTCTGGGTATCTGTATTTTCTTAAAATGCCCCAGGGGAACCACTGAGTTAAAAACTTGCTGAAAGAAGTGGACACTTCTGAAAGCACTGATAGAATTTCTTTAAAAAATCCTCTAGAAGATTGTATGTAATCAACTTTGTATTCCTGAGGCAGCTAGAGTTTTGCACATGGTAGGTACTCAGCCAACTTTTATTGACTGACGGGAAACCAAACTTGTCTTTCATGCCTTTGTTAAAGGACGCTGTAAACACAGTCTGTACCTAAGATTTTCAGCCTTAAAAAAAAAAAAGATTTTGCTCACCCCTGGATAAATGATTGTAAAGTTACATTTAAAAACATTCCATTTATAATAGCATCCAATAAACCTAACCAGAAAAGTTACAAGATGTCTACGCCAAAACCTGTATTATATTTCTTGAAAAAGTTAAAGGTCTAAATAAATAGCTATACAATGTTTATGGATTCTAAGACTGCATATTGCTGATATGTAAATTATTTCCAAATTGACCCATAAACTCAATGCAATTCCAAATGAAAACCCAGAGAGTTTTTGGGGTAGAAATTAGCAAGGAAATGCTAAAATACATAGGGAAATGCAAAGCATCTAGAATGACCAAAGCAATTTTGAGAAAAGATCGAGAAAGAACATTGTTGGAGCCACACTGCCTAATTTCAACATTTACTATAAAACTTCAGTAATTGAGACAGTGTGATATTTCCTAAAGGATAGGCAAATAGAGAAGAGAATAGAGTTTGCAAACAGACCTGCCCATATACAAACAGTTTATTGACAAGAAAGATACTCTTTTTCATAAATGATCTAGATCCATTGGATAACCAACTTGACCCTGTCACTCACGATACAAAAAAATTAATTTGAAATGGATCTGAAAATGATCATAGACCTAAACATAAAAGCTAAAACTATAAAACCTCTAGAAGCTATGCAACCTTGGGTTGGAAACATTAATAGGACATAGAAAAGAGCGAACCATAAAAGAAAACCATGATAAATTGACCTAATCAAAATTTAAAACTTCTGTTCTTCAAAAGACACCACTAAGAAAACCAAAGGGCAATGCATAGTCTGGGAAAACATTTGTATATGAAGAGTGGTTAGAGAGATGTAATGTTGCTGACTCTGAAGATGAAAGAAGGGGGTGACAAGGCAAGGAATGTGGGTGATCTCTCCAAGTTAGAGTAGTCAAGAAAGCAGATTCTCCCCTAGAGCCTCCAGAAAGAAACAACACTCAAGATCGCACCTCAGTGAGATTCATATCGGACATCTAATCTACAGACCTGCCAGATAATAAATTTGTGTTGTTTGAAGCTACTACATTTGTAATTTTTACAGCAGCAATAGGGAACTAATCTTAATTCCTTAGGATTTTCTACGTAAGCAATCATGTTGTCTCTGCATAGAGACAATTTCCCTTCTTACTTTCTAACCTTAATGACTTTTACTTCATTGTTTTTCTTTATCGTACTGGATAGGAATCCAGTATACCGTTGAACCAAAAAGGTGAGAGTAGACATTCTTGTCTTTTTCCCAATCTTTGGGGAAAGCATTCAGTTTTTATACCATACAGTATGATGTTAGCTGTAGGTTTTTCATAGTTGTCCTCTATCACACTGAAGAAGTTCCCTTCTTTTCTTGGTTTGCTAAGAATGTTTGTTACAGAGGTGTTAAATTTTGTCAAGTCCCTTTTCTGCAACTATTGTGCTGATTATATGGCTTTACTTCCTTTACCAACGTGGTAAATTATTGATTTTTGAATGTTGAGCCAACTTTGCAGTTTTGGAATAAATCCCCTTTTTCTGTATTGATGGGTTGATAGAAACACCTCAGCTTCTGTTAGTGGAACATATGATTTAAAATAAAAATAAAAATAAAAACAAAACTTTGTATTTGAGAACAGAATTAATAGTTTTATTTTTGAGTGAGCCCACAATGGCCACTTAAAAAGTATTGAGCATCATTTAAGCCTCAGCCAAGGGCCTACAGAAGCTTTATTTATGTCTATGTTTTGTCCATCATACTCCATAACATCCCTAGTTTTTCAATAGGATTTTAGCAAAATTAAACTTAAATTATTCAATCATGTGTAATGAATTTCTTTCAGCTTCTATACAATGACTTATTGATTTAGGGCTGCAAATTAACAGCTGGTGACAGTAAGGTAAACACTGGTAATAGCAAATTGACAGTTGGTCTTATTACATAGTTCTTGTGCATTAAATAATTTAATAAAAGGGCTTTTTTTTTTTTTTTTTTAATTTTCACCAGCTCTACACTGGGGTCAAATTGGCCACATATGAGCATATTAAGCCCTTGGGTTCGGGAGCATGGCTTGCTCTTTATCCTAATGGAAACTCTGGGCATTTTGTAACTGAAGAATAATTTAATCTAAAGATGTGCTTGTAGTCAGGCAGAGGGGTAAGACTTGTAGCTCTGGAGTCAGTCAGACCCTGTGTGAATTGTGACACCGCCTCTTCCTAGTTTTGTGCCTTTAGGAAAGTTATTAAAGAACTCTAAGCTGCCCTTTCGTCATTGATAAAATAAGTACAATAGTAGTACCTACATCAAAGAGTTGTCAGAATTAAGTAAGTTAATTCATGCATAATGCTCAACACAGATTTTGACACATAATACTGACTTAATAAATGTTATCTCTTACGATCACTTCCACTGTTATGGTCAAGTGGAAAGAGTATGGGCTTTGGAAACCAACAAACGTGGGCACCACCATTTCCCAACCATGTAATCTTGTGCAAGTTAGTTGACTTCTATGAACTTCAGGCTCCTTGTTTCTAACACGAGGAATATGATAGTACTTTCTAGGATTGTCATCTAGCAGAGTGCCTGTTGCACAGAAAGCATTTTACAAAGGCAAGTTTTGTTCTTCATCTTTTCTCTAGTGTTCTTTTAGAGGCATCTTGTCTGAAGAACAAGAGACCCTGAAATAACAAAATTGCAGAATGATCTCTCTTTCATGCAAGAGGCTAGTACGTCACCCAATATCAGGGATGCAGTGTCCTTCCATGCTGTTGCTCGGCCCTCCTCTGTGTTTTAGCCTCTGGGAAAGGGACAGATGGAAAGGGGGAAACACATTTCCTTCTTTTGAGGAAAATTTCCCAAACCCATATGCCTCACTTCTACTCATGTACCATTGGCCAGAAGCTAGTTATTTGACCACACCTACCTGCTAGGAAAGGAGGTGTTATCTTTGGCTAGGCATGAGGATGGTGTGGTAGGTGGGGCCATCAGTCCCTGCCAAAATACATTTCTAGCCTAATCCTACCAGATGAAATGAGAGCACAAGACTGTATTTCCCTCCAAAGTGGTGGAGGTGAGTTTCCTGGAGGATGAGAGTTGAAAAAAACAGTGTTTGATGTTCCAAAGAAAGAGACTGGTATGCTTGCATAACTGAGCTCATGTTTTGGGTATTAACAAGGCTTAACATGACTGTGGTTGCTTTTGTTTCTCATTTCTTTCCTTTATTACAATTAATGCTTGCTAGGAATGATCTAAGTTTTGTATTATCTTCAACTTCCACTAAGCACAGAGGAAAACAATGCTGCTTCTGTTCTTTTGCCCCAGAAACGATGACTCAATCAATAAGTTATTGAGCTTCTAGAATTTATTCATTTATTCATGCATTTATTATTCATGCATTCATTTATTCATTTTCTTTTTTTTTAATTTAATTTTATTTTTTTTATTCTTATGTTAATCCCCATACATTACATCAC
>NC_138382.1:37164629-37210668 GCF_054177405.1 Leptonychotes weddellii | reverse complement strand
TTGTTCGTGCACAACACCCAGTGCTCCATGCAGAACGTGCCCTCCTCAATACCCACCACCAGGCCAACCCATCCTCCCACCCCCCTCCCCTCTAGAACCCTCAGTTTGTCCCTCAGAGTCCATCGTCTCTCATGGTTCGTCCACCCCTCCGATTTCCCCCGCTTCATTCCTCCCCTCCCGCTACCTTCTTCTTCTTCTTCGTTTTCTCTTATTCCATAAGTATATCTATTGAGTTTTACTTTGTACTGTGTTCTGGGAACGTTAATGCATCCTAGACATGACCTCAGGCCCCACGGAACTCTTGTTTAGTGGAAGAGAGAGACAAGAATTGAACACACAACACGGTGCAGTAGCTGCTGGGAAAGCAGTCAGCACAGGGTGCTATGAGCACCCAGTGGAGAGCTGCTACTCGGGGAGGGGGTGGACCCCGAATTGAATCAATCACTGTGATGGATGATGTGCCACTTTCCATCAAAACAGTCAGAAAACAATGAACGCTATTTTTTTTAAAAAAATCATACCTCATTAAATGTTTAGGTTTCCCAAGATCTACAAGCATTTACGGGAGAGGAAGATCCATGAGGCTGGAGCAGAGAGCAAAGGCTTTTGGATAATGTAAGTCTCAGGAAGAGGCTGGATCAATTTAGAGACGTGAGAATGGCATTCCAGTGCGGGAGCAGTTTGAGCAAAGGCATGGCATGTGCTGAGTCTCTGAAGTTAGAAAATGTCCTAGACATTATCATTAAGTTTCCTTCAAATGTCTCATTCTTTGGTTTTGAGACAACCACAGAATAAATCTCAGCAACTTCTGCCTTGTCCTATGCGGCTCTTCACCAAATACAGGGTACAAAAATGGACAATGGCAGAGTTGTGTTTAATGCTGCTAAGCTTTCCATTCTGAGTTGGCAGCCTCAGTATATAATTTTCTCAGATAGAAAATCTCCTGGCTTGGGAGTTGTCCAGAAATTACTTTCCCCCAATTAGATTCCAGTTTGATGCAATCACTGCTTGAAAATTGTCTCAAATTGAAACCATCTAATAGCCATTTTTGGAATGAAGACGATGGGAGAAATTCAATACACCACAGACAGTCCATTCATAGAGTGTGTGATCCAAGAACAGGAACAGAGCAGATTCTCTGTGCATCTTGTCCTGGACACAAAGTGTCAGCAACTTTCATAACAGGGTGGTCTACCAGCAGATCCTTTTGTTGGCTTAGCACAAATCAAATCAAGCCTTCAGAGGAAGTGCAGTTTGATTGTATTTTAAGAAACCAGAGTTGACATGTTCATCAGATGCTTTTCTTTCCCTTCATTATATAGGCATATTGCAGGGAGGTTGGCCAAAGGGTTCAAAGGAACTGGCCACATCCTGGCTCCCCAAGCAGTGGCTGAGCACTGTGGAGAAGGCATTGTCTGTACTGACTGGTGTTAAAATGCATAGAGGCTTATTATATACTTGAATGGATGGATTGATTGAAGAACATTATCAGATCAGAACTTCCCCATCTCCACAGCAGGCTAGGCTTATCTTCTTCCAAACATTTCTCCTTAGGTGCACTATGGCACTTTTGTGATGACACTGCGTTCTCCTGGGACTTTTTCCTCATTTCATCTGTGAGCAAATACTAGCAGGTGATGCAGGTAAACTCCTTGGAAACAGTTTGTCCTTCTTGGTCTTAGCTTTTAGGCTTCATTAGGTGGGACCAGAGCAGTCATTTCTTTTGTTATCATTTGTTTGTTTTTAGATTTTATTTATTTATTTGACACAGAGAAAGAGAGAGGGAGAGAGAGCAGGAGCAGGGGAGGGGCAGAGGGAGAGGGAGAGGGAGAAGCAGACTCCCTGCTGAGCGGGGAGCCTGACGCTGGGCTTGATCCCAGGACTCTGGGATCGTGACCTGAGCCGAAGGGAGATGCTTAACCGACTGAGCCACCCAGGTGCCCCCAGAGCAGTCGTTTTTATATGGCAAATTTTGCCCCACTGCTGAGGTGACTGCTTCCTGAGCACTCTGCCTGGTCCTCCAGGTATGAGATTTTGCCAGTGGTTGGAAGGAACATAGATTTTTCCTGGCCCTGTGTGAGTTGCACGGGTTACTTCATCTACCCCTGTGGGGGTGGTTCTTTCCTTGGCCTTGCTGGGTGGGAGTGGGGTTCCTGTGCAGATATCTGCAACATTCTAACAGTCAATTTGATAGCCCTCTATTAGATGGAGCTCTCTCCTCTCTGATACTTTGCTACCTTAAATTCCTCAAACTCCCAAACCCATGTTTATTGTCTAGTATAACTGCGGACCTTTGCTTGGAGTCTCCCTGGGATGTGATCTGGCCTCTCTTTACAGGTAATAAGCTGGGGCAATGGGAGAATTGCTCTCATGTGTTTCCCCTCTCTCAGGGGTCACTGTCCTACGCTGCCTGTTGTTTGAGGTCTGAAACCATTGCTTCATGTTTTTTCTGATTGTTTTAGATTTTTGATGGGGGAGTATAAATCTGATCTCCGTTACTCCATCTTGGCTGAAAGCAGCAGTAAGTGCATAGAAATTTATGTAAAAGAACAATTCACCGAAGTATTATTGCTTGTGAAGAGTAATTGGAAATAGACAAAAACAGAAAACAGGAGATGGTGTGATTGTGGTATCACATAATGTATCTTGTGGCATCTATGTAATGTGATGCTACGCAGCCACTAAAAGTCACATTTTCAAAGAATATTTATTGACATGGGAATGTATTTGTGATGTTATGTTTATTAAAAAGGGCATATGTAAATTTCTTTTTATGAGTTCAATTTTGTATAAATGTATATATATTATATGTACTATAAGTGTATATCTCATATATAATTTACATATACATTAATATATAATAAGTGTATATTAAGTCCATACAGATTAAATTCTATAAATATATGTATATAATGTCACATATTATATAAGTACGTGCATTATATAATGTATATATAACAAATATAAATAATGAATATATAATATATAAATACATATGTATGATGCATTAAATGTATATAAAAGTATACTTTATGTGAATATATTTTTAAAACATATATTTTAATATGTATGTAAAAAAGGGAACACATATATGGCTTTTAATATAATGGATCAAAAAAGTTCAGAAAAAGAAAGACTTAAAAGCAAATATAGAAAAATGTTAACAGTGCTATATTTTCCGAATTTTTACAATCAAAATATAATAATTATCAAGTAAAAATATTAATCAAACTTTTCAAGAGCTAAGACTTCAGTAAAGAACCAGCAAAGATAAATTTTACTGTAAATCAAGAATCTATTTTTAATGAACATAATAATCATCATCATAAATATAAATAGCCTTCTTCTATTTGACAGGCACTATTCTAAGTGTTTTTTATATGGTAATCATTTAATCCTCACAACACCTTTTAAAATAGTAATGATTATGTCTCCACTAAGGAAACCGAGGCACAGAGAGTTCAAATCATTCTCTCCAAACTACTAAATGGCAAAGCCAGAATTTGACCCAAAGCAGGCTGCGTCCAGAGTCCGTTCTTGATTGTCATGCTCTGCTGCCTTGCTCCCCAGAGCTATGGGGTTCGAAAGGGCTTGAGAAGATTTCCTGAGCAAGTTTGGGGAAAGAGCCCAGGTGACTGCAAGACCAAGGGGTCGGCCATAAGACTGGGAGACACTCAATTGCAGGTGAGGGCTCTGTGTGTGGAAAACTCTGGGGATCAAGTAGATGGCAGGGCTGTTGCCCAATATGGCATGGTCCAAACAGTTCATATAATAGAGCCACAGTCTGAGCCCAAAGCAACCTGTTACACCTGTGCTCTTCCAACTCTAACCAGGTGCCTCTCACCATGAGACTGTTGGCCTGGCATCTAGGGAGATTGAAGGCCTCAATCTGTTTTCCTGCATCCTACAAACTAGATAAAAGAACGATGTAGGGGTAGAGGTAGGGGAGGAAGTCTGTTAAAGATTGGCAGACTACCACCGAGATAACGTGCCTTCAGCCAAGCCCCCTTCTGGAGCCCCAGAGACCGCACTCCCCAGCAATGCTGAGCAGAGAGAAAAAGAGCTGACACCAGACTACAGAGTGACCATCCAGGCAGGGCTTCCCATACACTGACACCCTGGGGTTATTATTGCTTTGGGTATATGAGATCACTCGGAATGGAATGCCTCATTATAGGTTTAAACCCAAGCTATAAATCAAACGTTTCTCCCTTAATATAAGGAAGTTGCAGATTATTTTCAAGAACACCTGGTGCAAAGTGAGGTAATCTTATATGGTAAGGAGGATGAATAACTTAAACCGCATTCTCATAAAATTCTTTAACCTGGAAGGAAGCCTTTAAGGCTATCTGCATACATGATGTGTCTGATCTTTCCTTGAATAATGTGCGAAGTGTTTTAGACAGACCAGCAAATTTGCAGAGTTCTAAACCCTCCCTTGGATTCTGCTTTGCTTTCTGCATGTAGACAAGCATCGAAAATTACCAAGGATTGCTTTCTTATTTTGACTAAATGTTCTTTTTTTTTTCCATCCAGAGAGATCTTGTTGACAATTATTTCTTCATTCTGCATCGCAGACTTCCAGTTTGCAGAGGTAGAAAAATCAATATGAATAGCTTAGTGCTGACAAATGAGGCTCCAATTACCAATACTTGTACGCAATATGGCAAAGATTTTCATCCAGTTAACTCTACTGTTTTCTTTTTTTCATGGTGTTTGGCATAGGTGGACTTAATTATTATTCATAACTATATCTGTAAGCACTGTTTTCCTCTGCTTTTCCTTCCAAATGTTCTACTGATTTTAAAATGAAATTATTTTGAGACTAGAATCAACAACTTTTGAACATAAGATTCTCTAGGTTTACCAAATAAGGACATTTTCATTTTAGATTTTGTATTCTCTTCTTGGATCAAATAATGAAGAGTTGGAGAAGCATGGACACTAAGGACCAGATAATAGTCTTTCAATAAAGCCATTAACATTCTAATGCTAGATTTGAGTATATCCACTGATGTGGTAAGCCAGTGCTTTTCAAACTTTAATGTACACGTGACTCATCCGAAGATCCTGTTAAAATGAAGAAGATTCTCTTTCAGGAGGTCTGGAAATGGCCGAGGCATCTCCAGTTCTAAAATCCTCTCAGCTGATGTGGATGCTGCTGGTCATCAAGGGTTAAAGCCAGGGTTAAAGAATGTTTGCATCCATTAGGTTCCTGGCAGAAACAGATGGCATACTCAAATTGGAAACCTGAGGAAAGATTACTTAAGGGCTGATTTATAAATGTGTGGACATCATTCAGAAAAGTAGCAAGAGATGGTGTAGTGCCTCTGGGCTGGCAGCACCTGGAAGGCAACATGACCGCGAGATCTCAAGGAGCAAGGACAGAGAACAGCCTGGAGAGGGATGAGTAGACTGAGTGCAACCTTGGCCTTCAATAAGGGGACTGAACCAACCCGTAGTGACTCTGCAGGGTGAACAGGTGGGAAGTGGGAATAAACACCTCACCTCACTCTCCTCCTGCCCTTCAGCTCACCTGCCAGGGCCTCCTATTATCCAAATCCAACCAAAAGCAGTAGAGCCAGGGAGTCTGCTCAATGCCATCCACACAAGAGGACCAAAGGGGAAATTTAAGAAAGATAGGTACTCCATAGTCTTACATGTTACTGACGCTTTGGGTTGCAGGTAAGACGTGTTCTTTTGCAGTCTGGAGACTAAAAAGAGGCAAAGACTGGTAGGACTGCAATATGATAAAAGTACACAAGTCAGTCTTTAATTGTTACAATGATCTGGATTAACGTCAGAGTTAAAAAAAGAAATGCTTGTAGTAGAAGAAGTTGGGCTACTTTAGGTGAGATTTTATTTTGCAATTGATCTGATTATTTATAGAAGCTTTTAAATAGTTTTCATTATGCTAACGGTCCCACATGTCAACAGACTTTCTTGAACCCCTAATATAATTGGGTCAATTTCAGAGCAAGAGTGAAATCTCCTGCTATAAAATACATTGTAGGCCACTGACATATATATACACACACATATATATATATTTGCTTTATATATAACCACATAATATATAGATATATATTTGCTTTATATATAACTATATAATATATAAATAGATATATATTTGCTTTAATGTCACTATTTTAAGTACTGTATATGGTGACTTTGTATTTAGGGTTAAAGTGGTTTACAAAAGCCACGTGTCCTAAGCCCTCATTCCTAAAGCCAGTTGAAGCCCACCTTATATTTTTTTTCTGCTGTGGCTTCAGTTTCTTCATGAAGGGAGTGGATAGGACTATATTTCTTCTAAAATCCGTTCCAGTTCAGACGGCTTGACATTGAAGTAGAAAATGTTTAAAAAATTAACATAACTCTATTAATATGTAAGAAAAATGAATAACTTTTTGTATAAGAAGAATACAATAGTAAATACATAAACATAAGGAAATTTTAAAAAATAATGTGTTTTACTTGTGTGTTGGGGGACCCCTAAGATCACAATCTTGGTTTTGTGATTCCCTGGGAAGACTGAGCATGTAGTCTTGATGGTTGGCTATGATTTATTACAGCAAAAGGATACAAAGCTGAACCAGCAGAGGGAAAAGGTGCGGGGGACAAAGTCTGGAGGAAACCAGGCATAAGCTTCCAAAGGTCTTCTCCCAGTGGAGCCACACACTTCATGCCTCCAGAGCGAGTTGTAACCACACATGTGAAGTATCTGCCAGGGAAGCTCAGTAGAGACTTGAGGCCCAAGGTTTATGTTGGGACTGTTCACACAGATACCCTCTGCTTAGCAGGTCCCAAAATTTGAGATCCCAGAAGACAAGCAGGTGTGGAGTATAAACCTTGTTGTTTGCACAGGTTAGGCCCAGTGTGCCACCCATCTGTCAGAGTCGTGGGAATATTCCTCAAACCCAGGTCTCCAGATGCCTGCCTAGAGCCAACCTTACAAACAGGCCTTTCTGAGGGTAACAGTCTTAAGCCTGTGTGTTAATTCTTTCTGCACAATGTGCTTCACAAGCCTGGGGCAGACTTGAGGTTACATATATTTCTGAAATTATTTTTATTCATATTAGTTTTTAAATTCCATAACTACCTAGATGAGCAGAAAGTCTAGTATCTCTCTTAGGGTCCTTTTTACCCCAATAATCTAAATACTCCATGGGCTTACTCATTCCAGAAGGCACAGGATAGAGTTCAACTCCTTGTGGAGAAAGGAAGAATTAGGGAATCTTGTTCACTGGCAAGAGCCCAGATTTTATTCCTGTTGCTTCCGTGGTTAACACCTGGTATAATACATGAGAGTTGGCACGGTATGATACTGTCTCTATTCATTGGTATAAAGGAGGCTACAGTTATTATCGAGGAAGAAAAGGGAGGTCTTTTTCCCCAGCGTTAATCTCACATGTATTTATCCCATGTCACCTAGGCCAGGGCTCCAGGTTCACAGATCTTTATCCAGGCTTTCAATGATGCAGCCATGGTTTTCTCTCCACACGTGTGCACCCCCTTCCCTCATTGTGAGTTCCTTTTTGGCAGCTTTTGGTATCTTTCTTTTTTTCTTTTTCTTTTTAACTTTTTTTTTTTCCAGACTGACCCAAAACCACTTCAAATCATTAGAGATTTTAATACCATTAATCTTCAAAAGGGAAGAGGTCAAGTCTCCATTCCTTTCCTTCCAGAAAACTTCTTGGCCTACTTAAAAATTTGCTTAACCTAGAGAACTCTGAGTTCAGTCCCCCAAGGGGTATTAGTTGGGACAGCCATTTTTTTTTTTTTTATTTGAGAGAGAGAATGAGATAGAGAGCACGAGAGGGGGGAGGGTCAGAGGGAGAAGCAGACTCCCCGCTGAGCAGGGAGCCCGATGCGGGACTCGATCCCGGGACTCTAGGATCACGACCCGAGCCGAAGGCAGTCGCTTAACCAACTGAGCCACCCAGGCGCCCCCAGCCATTTTTTTTTAAGTAGGCTCCACGCCCAACGTGGGGCTTGAACTCACAACCCTGAGATCAAGAGTGATATGCTCTACTGACTGAACCAGCCAGGCACCCCGGGATGGGACAGCCTTTATGAAGCTGAAAATGATCTGTCACACCATTCCTCAAGAGCAATGAATATCAACTGGTCTATTTTCCTAACTAATGGGCTGTTCCAATAAGTCTTCTGAGAACAAAGATCTACTTCAAGGTAGGTAGTCTCTGTGAATACAGGCCATATAGAAAGCACCAGCACCTTTTACATGGCAGCTTCTCTTATGTTACTACACTACAAAAATACGTTGAATAAGGCCTGTGAGGGTCATAGGTGAAGAGGCAGCCCAGCCCCCAGTAAAATGGCAATGCAGTAGCACTTCTCCACCGACCCCCTCCCGGTCCCTGGGTGCCACTTCCATCCTTCAAACATATTCTCAGAACGGATGATGAGAAGTCACTGAGACCTTAAATGAGATTTAAACAAAAGTACAATTTCTCTTGTAAGGACTTGCATTTAAAGCCATATCTCTTTTTGTGATACTCAACATCCCACCTGCTAATGAGGGAGTTATTGGCATCCAAAAGAAGTACAGGTAGGATTTCCTCAAGAGTCCAGAAATGAGACCGTGGTTCCGAGGAAGCCTGGCCTTGCCTGCCTGCATAAATTGCCTTCACGGACTTAGGCCTATTGTGTAAGTTAAGCTGTAGAGAGACCGTAATGTCTCTAGGAAGAATCTATCTATAAGAAGTTTACTTCTTGGGGCGCCTGGGTGGCTTAGTGGGTTAAGTGTCTGCCGTCGGCTCAGGTCATGATCTCAGGGTCCTGGGATCGAGCCCCACATCAGGCTCCCTGCTCAGAGGGGAGCCTGCTTCTCCTTCTCCTCCTTGTTCCTGCTCTCTCTCGCTACCTCTCTCAAATAAATAAATAAAATCTTAAAGAAAAAAAAAGAAGTTTACTTCTTTCGAAGCTAAATGAGCCAGGGGGATAGGGTAAGGGAAAGGAATGAAAAAGAAAAAAAAAAAACCAGAAATCATCCCTGAAAAAGGAAAATGATCAGGGTGAAAGGAATTTTATTTATTTATTTATTTATTTATTTTAAGATTTTTATTCATTCATTTGAGAGAGAGACTGAGAGAGAGAGAGCATGAGAGCGGGGAGGGTCAGGAGGGTCAGAGGGAGAAGCAGACTCCCTGCCGAGCAGGGAGCCTGACGCGGGACTCGATCCCGGGACTGCAGGATCATGACCTGAGCCGAAGGCAGTCGCTTAACCAACTGAGCCACCCAGGCGCCCAGGGTGAAAGGAATTTTAAATAAATACTACTTGGAAAATGAAATATTAAGACTGGAAACGAGTACGTGGTAATAAAAAGAAGTCTTACTAACGTCCTTAAGTATTAATAGTGGCATTGGTATATTCAAAATGTATTAATGAATTACTTACTTAAAACATTTGTTGAATACTTACTAAGTGTTGGGTACTGTATTAGATGTTGGAAATCATGTTGTGAACTTGGACAAGGTTCCTACCCTCAGGGACTTCGAATCTAGTGAGAAGCAGACCTTGTTCGAGCATCTACACGTATGTTGAATGATATGCAGAGAAATGCAGCTGGGTATGGAATGTGCAGTAAGGGCACTTAATCTTATCTGGAACATCAGGGGAAATCTTGCCTGAGAAAAGGACATTTAAGGGAAGAACTGAAAGATGAGTAGAGGAGATGGAAGGCAACTTCATGATAAGACATAAGCAATTAGCTGGCACGACACAGAAAGTCTTCATGACATGCTCAGAGGTGACTGTTTATTAAAGGAGACCCATGAAATTGTCAGGAAAGCTGTGATTTGGACATATGTGGGTAGAACTTTGCTTATATAGATTATATCTACCAATGTTTTCCATATTAGAAATAAAAATGGAGAATGTGAAGAAAATATTTAGGGGTTTATTGAAAAAATAAGCCCATTACATGTTAACATCAATAGCATATTTTAATGAAAAAAGCCCTATATTTTCCAAAACAAAGAAATTATGAGAAGAGTGACACTGTTTTACATTTTTGCAAATTTCTCCAATGTCTGGCTTAGGAGAATCCAGAAGGAGTCGCATCTCTTTCTGCCTTCACTCAGTTTTAACATGTTATTTTGGTTGAAGTGCTTGAAAAATATCTAGCATCACACAGATGTGTAGTTGGAAAAAAGAGTATTTTAACAGCCTTTTCAGACGATTATAGATATTTTTAAAATGCTGCACCAAAAACTTGAAAAATGGTAGTTATTAAAGGTTAACTACGGAAATAAGGAAATGCACTTATATTAAATAACTTTCACGCTCAGTTATAGCAAAATCCATTGGTCTATCTTACACTTTAAATGGATCTTTGCCCATATATTATGACATCATTCATTGGTCATTTGGAAATATATGGTTTCCTTGAGTTATGAAGATCTTCCAAATGTGGACACATTTCATCATACAATTTTTAAAGATTACATTTATTGATATCACCAGTTGATATCATCAGAAAAGCTTAAAGTGTTGCAAAGTTGACAAGCTCACAGTGGTGGTTCAAAGTTGTCCAGAACTCTAATTTTTGCCGGGAAGCTTAAATATTATCCATGACAGCAAATACTTTTCCTCGAAGTGATGGTCTCAGTCCATTAAAAAAAAGGTCTGACAAATACTTAAGGTTGAGTTACCATAGTTTTTTAGTTGTTCTTTCAAGTAAAAAGGAGTGCTCTATAAAAAATGTGACTACTTCAGTTTGCAACTCAATTGCCCAAGTGGTTTTTTTTCCCCTCAAGATAGTCATCATACTTAGATGTGCTGCAGAAGTGACTTATGAGTTCCTCTCCTTATCAGTGACTAGAATATCCAGGGACTAATAGTGCAATTTGCTGCCACAGCCTTGATTCTTGCTAAGGCTTCACTGCTTTTGTACTCCTAGTGCAAATGTCAACACTGGGAAAGAAAATAGTATGTTAGTAAAATTAGGAAAAATGTTTTGACCTCATGGACTCCCTGAAGGGTCTCAGGGACCCTCGTGTGTCCACAGACCACACTTTTAGAAGCATTGCTCCCTAAGCATCCAAACAGACTAAAAAAGAATTTCTACAAAGGAAGAACAAAAAATTCAGCTTGTCTCTGTCATACTAAATGTGAGAATATAATGGGGCAATAGAAATTTTGAGAGATACAGTTTGTAACTCAAGATGTCTTACATATTTTTGGTAAATACATCATTCTCCCTGCTAAAAGACAAATATTTCATGGAGATCAAAAAACAAAATTCATTCACATACTATTTCAAAGAGACCTATCTAAAAAAAAAGTGCCTCGAAAGAGATAAAAAGAAAAGGATGCATAAATGTATTTAAAAATCTGAAAATATAAAGGAAACGAGAATCTGAATGTTATGGAAGTATAATTCACATCAGAAATCATTAAACAGAACAAAGACAGCTGTTTTTATTGGCCATGGTTTCATTCCACAAGCAAGGAACTACTGCCCTAAACCTTTATGAACCAAATATATTATCTATTAAAATAAACACAATAAAAACAGGCATACAAATACAAGTAGAAGTTGAAAGAAAAATACTAGAAATGGTAAATAAAATCTTTCTTAGATCAAGTAGGAAAGGGAGAAAGGCAGGCTACAGAGCATCCAAAAAACACATGATGATTTTATATCCGTTTTGCCTCCTGCAGAACAAGACAGGCTTTAAGCTACAGGAAGAGGAAATATTATCTCTCTTTGAGACTTGAGCAGTGGGGTCTATGCTTTGAGGGTAGTAGATTTATGTAAATGATTTCCTGAGTGGTGAGTCTAATATCGAGGCTGAGATTTCACATGTGGCCTGATATCTGAACCCCAGAGATCAAGTGTATCTTGTAAACCAGATAATTTCAATTTCTTGGGTTCTCTCTATTTATGTCCCGTTATTAACATCTATTCTTAAGTAAACATTCCATCCTTGTTCCAGTTGTATTATAGGGAAGCTGGAGAGGATCAAGGATCTTCTTCGATATCACTAGCTTTTAGAACAATGTCTTGTATACAATAGGTGCTCGATAAATATATATTGAGTGAATGAACCAGGGCCTCTCTAACCTCTAATCCTTAGACTAGCATGATGGGGAAGCAGAGAGGCAGTGAAGATCCGCCCCAAATCCATATAACAGCCAGACATACACGGTCCAGCTATCATTTCCCATTGTGGGAAATTTAAACTTCACCACCACCCTTGGAGGATTTGAGCTGTATTTTATTCAGGAAGGTGGCCATTCCCTTGCATCATCATTCTAGAAAAGAGCATATAGTGGAAGTATGTGTCGGGGGGCGGGGGGGTGGAGGGAGGGGGGTGCATAAGTATTCAAATAACCTCCTGCAAGGGCAAGGGTGCTCAAGACTAGGCTCCCGCATATTAACCACACCCGCTGCGAGTGTCTCCCCAGCTGCTCCATGATGCTCTGAGATGAGGCGCTCCCGGGCCTGAGCCGAAAAATTAACTTAATACGTTTCTCTAATAGGTCAGGGCTGCGCAGGCTTTAGGAGCTGCGGGGCTCCAGGAAGCTGAGCGATGCACAAAACAGGAAGGGTTAGTGGAAGAGCAAAGGCGAGAGGCCTGGAAATAGACGGCTCGCTGCCCAGATAAGACTGACACGGTTAACAATGGAAACAATACCAAGGAGGGGAGACCCTCCAGCCACAGAGAAGCCTGTACCAAGGCACTTGGGCACAACCCACTTCTCCTGACAAGGAAACTGTTCCGAGGCCTGAGTTAAAGAGTGCCTGCGGCAAAGTCCATTTTAATAGCATAAGGATTCGCCTCCTCCGCGGCGGTGGGAATCAGAAACAGGCAAACGCAAAGCACCAGTTAGGCTGGGAGGCTGGGGGCTCCTTGTGAATTGCACGTGAATCTCAAGCTTCAAAGCCCTGGGGAACAGAGGTGACAGGCCCTGAAGCAGATGCCCTGGCACTATGGGCCACGTGGTCCCAGAAATGACCCAGGGCTTTGTAGTTGAGGACGCGAGCCAGGAAATCCGGGCCCTTGATATGTTGGAGAGGAGACAGCAGAGGGCTGCCATTGTGAGCATTTTGTGAGGTTTTTTTTTTTTTTTTTAATGCATTTGACTCTACCAAAGGGTCCCTTCCTCTGCTGGTTGCCCCCTTCTGGGATCACATATCTTTTGGGGGCAGAAAATCCTGCCCTTATAGCTGAGCCGGCTTCTGGATTCTCACTTCCTCTGCATTTTCTCTAGTGTATTCAGGTTAAGTTGGAAAAATATTCCAAGGGGAAAGCAGCAAAACCACAGGTTTTTGTAATTAATGCGGCAAACTGGCCAGGTTTTTAATATTCATGAGCATTGTTTGATGTCTGTATGTCTGAGTAAAAGCATATTTGGAAAAGAAATTGAAACTATTGTGAGTATATGATGAATATTTAATAATCAAATGCAATAGTATGTTTAGCACTCAAATATACTATTTTAAGTTGGAAAGGTACACTATAAAATTTTGCCAGTATTACCTATGAATGGTGGGATGAGGTGCTGTGTGGATAGATTACTTTTGATTTTGTACTTTGCGCTTTGTATTTTTGAACAATGGGCTTTTGTAATTAAGATATTACTTAAACAATACTGTTACAGTCTAGGCTAGTTCTAGAAATAATAATAAAGTGAGAACATTTTGATTTGGGAGCTCCATTCTCGTGAACCCTCTTTCCTCTGTATCTTTCATCCCCCATGAAAATCTTTCTCTTTCACATAGAATATAATAAGAGTTTAAATAATGAAATTTTGATTCGATAATAATTAAAGCCTTAAGCTAAAGGAATTAAAAACAGACATTGGGACTCGTCTGGCTTCCAGTGTTTTAGGAAAACAATAGATGTAATAACAGAAGCGATCCTTTCCCATTCTCCCGAAGCCAGCGAAACCCTAAACTATCCACCCAACCTCAAACTAAATTACTGAAAAAAAGAAGGATTTTCCCTTTCAAAACCAAGTATGATCAGGCTCACGGTACTTTCACTCCAGAAGTTTCTTGGTTACAATCCAAGGGAATATGTGAGAAGCTGGAGTTGTAGGTATTGGATTGAATGAATTGGGTAGAAATAGTGAGCCTGGTGTCAGAGGTGGAGCTACTCAGGGAACAGACCAGTCCACTTCCATGGTGAGCCACCAGCAATGAATGAGTCTTGGTTTCCACCCAGCTGTGTCTGGGGAACCATTTCATTCTGAGCGTCCAATGAGGTGGGGGGGTGTGGCATATGCTTAATCATCAGCTCTCTGAAAAACAGAAAAGGCAGAGACAGAGGACGGGAGGGAGGAAGAAAATTCTGATCTGTAGTGTTTCCCAATATCCATGGCCAATTATAGGCTACCTGCCTGACAGCAAGTCACTGACCCTGGGTTTGGGAAGAGATGTACAACGTTGGCTCTCCCAAACCAAGCCGTATCACTGTAGCCCACCACTAACCTGTTTCACCTTTCAGGTGCTTGCTGAGAAGCTCACCAGGTTTAACTTTAAAATCTCCCTGTTCCATGGTGAAAAGCTGAGATCTGCTGCCTAATGAGGTATTATTTTTGGAGGCAAGCGCGCGAGCTCTGACCATTGGCTTATTATTTGCAATATTGCCCTAGAAACCCGTTATTAGAGGAGCAATAGGTATATGGAAAGGAAAAGAAATTACTTTGGCTCAGAGCAAACACTATAACGCGACACCAAAGTGGAGGAAATGGAGTCCAGGATCCTGTGCATCAACTGGTAGGTAATGAGAGCCTGAACTCCTAAAGGAGAAACCCACAGCAGAGCCCCGAATTAGCATATGCCAATTTATCTCAGGTTCTAATGTAGGCAGAGAGGCTCCTAAATGAATAATTGCTGAAGGGGCAATTGTGGGAGTCATCTTTTGAAGAGATAAGTTTTACTATTTTTTTTCCCAGGCCACTGCAAATACGAGCTTAATAATCCTTTCAATGGGTACTGCGTTATCATAAAATAATCTAAATGCTACTAAATGGTATTTAAAATGATTTCCAGACACCGGCAGACTCAAGTGAATGGCAATTCAGCTGCTAATGCATCTCTAATACAGCATGTGAGAAGGTGCGGTAATCAGGTCACATTGCTGGGATCAAAATCCTTCTCCATGATTCTTTCTGCTTCCACGTTTTAGCTCCATCTGGTCTGGGGCCCTCTGCCTCATTTCTCACTTCTTTATATCTTTCTGTAGTTCTCTGCCCAGATCCTGCCCAGACTCGGGCTGGGGTATACAAAGGACGGTGTCTGCCATTTCCTCCCTTCGTGCAGAGCTTCTGGGAAGGGGGAACGGGAGATGAAGGTAGCCTTCCCTGAAGCCCCAAAGAGCACTATAATGGGATGAGGTGCTGCGTGGATAGGACATATAGGATATATTACTTTTGATTTTGTACTATAAGTGTAATTAAGATATTACTTAATTGTGAGGTGTGAGCTCTGATAGCACAGAGACCCGTGGGAAGGGAAGGTTCGAGGCAATCCGGAGGTGAAAATATCCATGACTCCACTGTAACTATGAGACAGAAATTTCAGAAGTTCAAATCCATGACTTAATCATTTCCTGTCCGAGTGAGATCTGCAAAAGGCTATGCTTAGTATCCCCAGCGCTAGTACATCACTGACATATGTACATTTCCAGCACCCTCGGAATCAGGCAAGTCGTGCCGAGGAAGGGCACACTTGCCCTCCTGTTTCTCTATGAAGACACATAATAATGCAGGAGGGAGAGATACCGTTTGGATCAAAGACCTTGTTTTCGGTGGCTTTTTTGGAAGGAGAATAATGGAATGTGCTCAGCTCTTAATTTGTTTTTGGTTGTTATTGTTCTTTTTTCTTTTCTTTTCTTTTTTACTGAATTTGTTTTGAGAAAGAATTTCAGATCCACTCCAGGAGACGGGCTGCAGCCCTGCCCTGCCTGCCCCCACCGTGGGGACTAGAGGTGGGGAATTCAAAGTATCTCCTAGCTCCCTTTTCCAGATTACAGCAAAATGTCAAGAACCGGGCAGAAGAGGGCTGGAAGCACAGGCACATTTACATCTCACACTGCTGACAGGCAGCCAGCTGGTGATGGTGCCCTGGAGCAGTCACGCAGAGAGACGCCACCGCGGAGCCCGGGGAGCGGGTGGCATGGGGGCCGCAGCCCCTCGCTGGCGAGGGTGCCAGGAGAATGGTGGCTTCGCGGAACAGCAAATCTGCTGCTTCCGGGCGTCAGGCACAGAGGTCTGCAAGCAGACATGGGGATAAACTGGGATAAAGACAGAGGTTGTGGGGGTCCCTCAACATACTCTCTGCAGGTAACTCTCCTGGAAAAGAGGAATTAGCCAGAAAAGGAGGTTTCAGGACCTGGATCTGCCAGGTGCTGAGAAGCCAATGTGCACAAATACAGAATCAGGGTTAATAAGAGGCAAGCTATCCCAAATAAATAGAGCAGCCGGCTCGGGCAGGCCCTCTGGTTGAGGGTATCACGTTTGTCTCTTGATTTTCTGGAATGTTGTCAATCAATGTCAAACAATCACCACATAAAATCTGAGTCAACTGGAAAAGAGACCTCAGGTACAATGCGCTACAGACAAATTTATCTGACCTAAGATTAATGGAGCAGCATGAAATTCACTCAAGTCCTCAACCCAGGATTTGGAAAGTCAAAATATTTTTCAGGTCACGGTGAGAATCCCCTGAAAGGTGGTGAGGGATGGCTGGGATTAACCGACCGGATGTGGCAGGGTTCAGGGAACAATGCTACAACATAATCTATCTGGGAAGGATATTTTCCCTTAGAGGAGAAAAATAACATTAGTTAGAATTTTTGAGGTTGGGTCATAATTTCCAGGATAGAAAATTTCTCTCTCCACCCACACCCAATAACATCTGAATATGAAAAATATTGTCCAGTATCGATTAAAGTTGTTGACTGTACCTGGTGTGGCCAGTGGCGTGGGGAAATGGGTCCTCTCAAAACCTGAGAGGTTAAAACGGGGTGCAGTCCTTTGGGAAGGTGATTGGGTAACACATGCTCTTCGCCCTACAGGTTCTATTTCTAAGAACTTATCCCATAGGTATATTTGCCAAATACACACAGATATATGTACATTGATGTCATTGTACCAGTATTTAAAATAGCAAAACACCAGAAACAAACAAAAGGTCCTTCTACAGGGAATGGTTGCATAAATTGTGTAGAGTCCTACAATGAAAATATTGTAGCCATCAAAAGATGAGGCAAATCTTTTTGTGGCCAATGTGCAATATGTCCACGGTAAGTGGAAAAAACAAGTGGCAAAACAGAATAGCATAATCCCACTTGTGTTAAAAGAAGAAGCATATGTATGTTTTTACAGGAATTGCAGGAAGGCTTATGTAAAAAACAACAACAACAACAAAACCCCAACAACCCCAACAACTGCCAAGCATGTTTACACTTGGGAAGGTAGTTGCATAGCTTGTGTTTTCCAATTTTTGAACTCAGGGCATTTTATTCTCAATGCCCATGCTTTCATAATACTCTGCTCTGTCGTCCTGCCACATCCATCGCAAATTATACCCAACAGGCAGCAATAATTATTACTTTAAATCAACAAGTATATTAATTTCCCAGGGCTGTCAAAACAAATGGGGTGGTTTACAACAAAAGAAACTTATTTTCTTACAGCTCTGGAGGCTACAAGTCCAAAATCAAGGTGTCAGCAGGAACTTTGAGGCTGTAGGGAGAATCCTTCCTTGCCTCACCCTAGCTTCTGGTGACTGACTGGCACTCTTTGGCATTCTTTGGTTTGCAGTTGCAAAGTCTGGCCCCTTCAGTCTCTGCCCTGGTCCTTACGGGGCACTCTCCTCTAATAAAGATACTGAATTTCATTTGGATTTAGTTCAATAGAGAATTCATAGAATTTTAGAGCTGGATGGAGCTTACAAGTCTTGTGTTCTTTTCAAATCTTAAAGAGATGTGTCTTGTGTTCTTTTTAAATCAGAACTCCCCATGGTAAGTACAGCAGCAAACCAAGAGAGTCAAGAAACAGGGTGTCAATTCTGTTCCTACCACGCTGAGTAGCTGAGTGACTTGTACAAACTCATTAAATCATTTCTTATCATGTAGGAAATAAAACTGATTTCTAATGGTCATTCCACTATTAAATTCTAGGGGACTCTAACTTTTTTACTTTTACCCTTTTGATCAGTCTTAAATTTTGATGTGTCCTGTATTCACTTTACAATAATTTAAGACTGGGAAAAATAGAGGTCAATTTCTGCCGGCACTTCCACATCGGTAGAGGAGTCATTTGGGATGCAGAAATGCAGGTGGTCTTCCAGATTTGCTAGAGGGAGCTCTGCCTTTTAACTCCCCTGATTCTTAAAGCTGATGAGACCAGCAGAGACCCTGAGAAGTGGAATATTTGAAAGAAGAAAGGAATGACCCCACACCTCCAAGCCATTCGACCTCTACCCCATGTCATCCAAAGAGTGTATGGAGGGGAGAATGGGAAGCAGAGGGTATGCTGCCTATCTGGGTTATCCCCCAGTGGGGCAATGTTGGGCTTGATTGACCATTGCACAAGTGACAGGGCAGGTAGTGATGGGAAAAACTAAAAGCACAGTCTCTGGAGTCCAGTGGTGGACTTGAGCTCTGCGGCTGACTGGCTTAGCAAAGCAACCTTGGGGATGACACCTAACCATCCTAAGCCTCCAGTTCCTCATCCGTAAAGTGGAGGTAATCATCCTATTAGAACATTGTCCTGAGGATCAAATAGAATGTGGAAAGCATTTAGCATGGTGCCAGGCACATATGAAGTGCTCATTAGATGGCAGTTTTATCATGATTTCTGCTCCCTGTTTCATTTCTACTTTGCTGTTATAGTGAATCTGAGTTGTTTCCAAGCTATTAAAAAGCAATAAAAGTAGTAATACCAAAGTAGTGACACAAAATAATGTTTTGTAATAAAGATACTGAATTTCATTTGGATTTAGTTCAATAGAGAATTCATAGAATTTTAGAGCTGGATGGAGCTTAGAAGTCTTCTGTTATTTCTTAGGTGGAAAACCAAGGCCTTGAGTTATTTGCTAAAATCACAGAACTTGTTAGAGGCAGAGTTGGAACTAGAAGCCACAACCCCGAGCTTCTGTCCTAGAGTTGTGTCCACTGCACTAGAAATTCTGATTTCCATGAGAAAGCAAATAAGAAGAAAAAAAACAGAAGCATTCTTTGCAGTGTGGAATGTTAGAGAAAATTCTAAACCTACTAGATCCCTTCTGGGACTAAAGGGTCAGCATATTGAATATAAAACTTGATCTATACTGACCCATGGCTTCTAAATAATGAATAAAGGGGATACAAATAAAGGGATCTGAATAAAGGGGATACAAAATAAAGATACGAGTTTTCTTCCTTCCTCTCTCTTTCTTATTTCTTTCTGATTATTTTCATTTGGTCACTGAACATGACTTAATCAGGACTGCCAAATTGTAGCTGTAAAATGATTGCCAACAAAACCATTAATTGTCCTAAAAAAATGAATAATAAATTATTGGACTCCATGATTAAGTGGCAAGGACACCTTATAAATAGTATGTGTGCATTGAGCAATGAGGCCATGTCAATTTCTTAAACACACACACAAGGCAATAAAGAACACAGGATTAGTGCTTAATTGAGAATATTGGAAGATTAAAGCTTCCCTAGGGGTGTGAAGGGAAAATGCCAGCATTTGTGAGGACTTCTATTATACTGTCCTACTGGAAATTATTGCCACCAATAGCATATAAATATGAATTCTAATATTGAGCTCATAATGTGTTTTCTGAGATGCAAACACTGATTATATTATGGTACAGTGGGTAGAACTTTGAACAAGAATTGTCCAGACCTGGATTTTGATCCCAGGCCTCCACTGCCTCCTTTGTTCCATAATTCTACACCACTCAATTTGTTTTTCACTGACCAAGATTCCTAATCAATAAAACAGAATAACTTCCAGCATAAGGATGTATATATTTAAATTTTTTTTAGGATTATGTATATTTACATACACACTGAACATATATTTGTATCTAGAAAAGTAACTTCCTCTATTGCCAGGGTTAGATTTTCTGTAAATCCTAGAAATACGAGAATTTTTAGTTTAGGAACCTAAGATTTTATGGAAAAAATAGAAATAGTGAATGAGAATTTTAGCTAAATTTATGGAACTTAAATATATATATATATATATTAACATCCACTAACCATGTTAAAATAGCACATTGCATACAATAAATGCCATTTTATGTGTCTGCAGGAGGCTGAATTCTAAGACAGCCCCCGATATCCCCACTACCTGATGTACACACCCTGTATAATCTCCTCCCCTTGAGTGTGGGCAGGATCTGAGAAAAGAATGGGATATCGCTCCCAAGGTTAGGTTATGTTACATGGCAAAGGTGAAAAGATTTTGAAGATTAATTAAGATCCCAAGTCAGTTGACTTTTGAATTAATCAAAAAAAGAGATTATCCTGAGTGAGCCCAACTTAATCAGATGAGCCCTTTATAAGAGGGTGTAGAGGTCAGATATCGAAGAAACAGAGACTCTCTCCAAGACACCATGAGTTCTAGAGCTCCAAGAAAATGAATTCTGCCAACAACCGCATGAGCCTGGAAGAGGACCCCAAGCCACAGAAGAGACCCCCAGCCTTAGCCAATGCCTTGATTGCAGCTTTGTGAGATCCTGAACAGAGGACCCAGCTAAGTCATGCTTGAACTGATCTATGAAAACCAAGATAATAAAATGTGTGTTGTTTTAAGCTATCATATTTGTGATAATTTGTTAAATAACGATCCAAAAGGAATACAGTGTCTTAATTTAGTTTGTGGGACCATGTATAATATCTGTTTGTATTAGTTTCCTATGGCTGCTGTAACAAATTGCCACCAACTTAGTGACTTCCACCACAACACCTTTATTCTTACAGTTCTGGAAATCAGAAGCCCAAAATCAGTTTCACTGGGCTAAGGTGAAAGCTCTGAGGGAAGAATTTGTTTCCCTGCCTTCTTCAGCTTTTTGCCTTCTTTGGTTTATGGCCCCTCCCTCCATCTTCAAAGACCATCTTCGAAGACCATCATTCCAATCTTTGCTTCTGTCATCCATCACCTTCTCCTCTGACTCCGACTCCTCCCGTGTCTCCCTTATAGGAATTATTGTGATTCCATCAGGCCAACTAGATAATCCAGGATAAGGATAATCTTCCCATCTCAGTCCCTAACAATCATATCTTCGAAGTCCCTTTGGCCATATAAAGTAACATTCACAGATTCTGAGGATTAGGATATGGATGTCCATCTCATGCACATAAAACTCCATTCTAAGGTTCCCAAAGGTCTCATCCAGTACATTGTTGTTTCATCCTGAGATGACCCTTTGAGCTGAGGGTGAGACATCAGTGATGGTGGTAATGATGCTTAGAAACTCTGGACCCTTCATTCTTCTAATGAGCAGAACTCCAATTTCTCAGGGTCAGCGTGTTTGAGGCATTAGTAAGTTTGTTGGCCATGAAGCATATTTGTCCAGACACCCTAGACTATGCTCTCTACTTTTTCTTAGAAAGCATTCGTGTGGGCTAAGCAGTCCTGTTTTGAAGTTCTATTTGTAAGTCCTTAGAGAGTTATGGAGAATCATTAATATCTTGTTCTGAGGATCTATCCTTAGACTTTCCTAATGCTTCTGCATAAAGTAGAATCTTTAAGTATCAGGCCTTTATAATTTCATTTCCATGAAAAGCTTTGCCTCTCTGTTATTCTTTGCAAAGTACTGGATGCTTTAGCAGTTAGCAGGAATGCTGTGTGGTGCCAAAGCACACTGACTCTCTAACCTGAATATGCTGCCTATGGTTTCTTTGGTTCATTTACAAATTCAATCAAATGTACAGTGATGGCCTCCTGAAAATATCATCAAAAGGACCTGTTAACAATACAAAGCTGAGTTCATTTTTACCATGGCAAGGGTAATAGTTACAGAGCAAATACTTGTGTAATTGCCACTCACTATCTTGACAGAATTTGAGTGCACCTATAGCAGAGGACAAAATCAGGATATTCATGGAGTTTTAGAGTCTGGTTTAAGGCAAGTCATTCATGTGGACACATGACTAAGGCTAGGTGAGAAGTGTGATGTAATAGACTAGCACTGGTGGATACAACAAGGCAGGGCCAATAGAGGCGAGTGCTCAAAGAATCTTGGAGGATGAACAGTCGTTTCAGTTGTTTGATGCTATCTATTGAAGAACTGGAGAGTTTAATGTTTATTTAAATGATTTTTAAAGGAAGTTTCTGAAATGAAAAATAAAATTATTTGCAAATTTTGTCCTCCTGGGCAGGATTTTCCTGGAATAATGAAATAATATTGAGTAAGATTGGTATAATAAAGCTTTGTTAATGTGGACCGTAAGCAGTGTGGACATAGATGGTTTTGGTTTTCACACACACAAAATTATTTTTTGAGCACATTCTAAGAAATGGTGGGAATATAATGGTGAAGAGAAGGGACATGATGCTGAGAGTCCACTGGAAGAGAGATGTAAAGAGTGAATTATGAAAAAATTCAGTTACACAGAACAACATGGGTGAATATAATATATTGTTGAGTGAAAAAAAGGAAAGAACGATGAATACGGCACAATCCCATTCTAGAAATGTAAAAAAAAAATAAGGCAATTGGAACTATATTCTTGAGGGATGCATATGTAGGTGGTAAAAATATAAAGGAAAGAAAAGAAATTATTACCAAAGAAAGCAGAATAATGTTCACTTTAAAAGGGAGAGAGAAGTTTGTGATCTGCAAGGGATGAGTGGGTAACTCTGGGATGCTACTGATGTTGCCTTTGCTTTGAGTGTCCAATCTGAAACATCATTACCAAGACCAGTGTCAAAGAGATTATCTCCTATGCTTTCTCCTAGGAGTTTTATGGTTTCGGGTCTTATGTTCAAATGTTTAATCCATTTTGAGTCAATTTTTATGTATGGTGTAAGGAAAGAGTCCAGTTTTCCCCACACCATTTATTGAAGAGACTATCAGTTCCCTACCATATATTCTTGGCTTCTTTGTTAAGCTGTCCCAAGTAAAAATGTACATTCTAATGGTCAGTTTGCAGAGTATGGTCCAGGAAGTTAAATATCCAGAAAAATCAACATTTGAAGACGGGTTTATTGAAGTCACTTTAAATAGTTCCATTAGCAGAACTAAGAATACTCTTCAGTTTCAGGTTTTAAGGATCCCCAACCATAGACAACATAGGCACAAGAACATTAGCAAAATCTAGGGGGAAAAAAAAAAAAGATCCAGCCTAGCCCACGGTCTCTTCATTTAGCCATGCAGAGTGAGTGGTACATCACAAAAAGAAGATGAGGATCAATACCAGCACCCTAATGAGTGATCTTTATCGTTTATTGAGACATTTTTATACATAGCTAAATAGAAGAATGTGTGGTTCTTTTCAGAGTGTGTGATTTCAGTCACTGTTCAATGAATATTTTTGCTGCCATAATGTCTAGAATTAAAGAATTCTTTGAGAGCCATCTGGTTGGGGTCAGGTCAACTCCACTTAACCATTGCACTGAACAGCCTGGAGGCTCTTGATCAGCAGTGCCTCTTGGAGTTGACAAGTTTAACAAATAGAAATACAGGCTGTCCAGTGAAATTTGAATTCAGATCGACAAATACTTTTTGAGCATATCTCAAATATTGTGGCTTCTGCATTTCATCTGTCACCTCTATTCAGGGAAACCTATTTCAACCTGCTTCTTTCAACCTCTTAAGCCCTTACTTAACACCTTTTTTTTTTTTTTTAAATTTTATTTATTCATTCGAGACACAGAGATAGAGAGAGAGAGCATGAGCAGGGGGAGAAGCAGAGGGAGAGGGAGAAGCAGGCTCCCCGCTGAGCCAGGAGCCTGATGTGAGGCTCGATCCCAGAACCCCGGGATCACGACCTGAGCCTAAGGCAGACGCTTAACCATCTGAGCCACCCAGGTGCCCCTTTACTTAACACCTTTTAATTCTAATGGGTCATCTGGTTTCCACGCTTGTGGAATATTAGCAGTAATTAGCAGTCCCTTCCCTTTGTGAGAGGGAAGGGACCATCAGAGGTAGCCTTGTCACATGAACAAAATGCAATTGCTTGGCAGCAAGGAAAGAGATAGAGCAACATTAAAAAATAGACATAAGAATTAAAACAACACAGGAGGATATGGCCACCATAGAATAAGATGATTTAGTATGCTTATCTCTCCAAGGGCATTGCCTTGTTACAGCCTCATAATGTCACTGATGTTTGATATGAAGACCCCGGGACATCAAAAAGAGTTCAAATTATGTGTAGAATAAAGTTTAATCGTTCTCTGAAATCCTTTTTGAAAGTATTAATAGAATGAATTATAGCTAAATAAACACTGTTAAGAAGGCAAAGTAATGTCTGATATATTTGAGAAAGATCTTAAAACCAGTTAAAATTTAAAATAACAATGTTTGGGGGCGCCTGGGTGGCTCAGATGGTTAAGCGTCTGCCTTCGGCTCAGGTCATGGTCCCAGGGTCCTGGGATCGAGTCCCGCATCGGGCTCCCTGCTCCTTGGGAGCCTGCTTCTCCCTCTGCCTCTCTGTCTCTGTCTCTCATGAATAAATAAATAAAATCTTAAAAAAAAAAAATAACAATGTTTGGGTATTTAATGAAAGGAAAAATTTCAGTATATGGAAAATACAGCTTTCTAGAACAAATTATTTCCTGAGTCTTCCAAACTGTAGACTTTTCCTGTTATTACTTTTATTACTGGTATGTTTCAGGTGAGTGTGTTAACTTGGTTGGAATTATATGAATAATTTCCTTAATGTCTTATTTTCCTTGGCATGTGGGGACCGAGCCTTTGAGGTTATAATTTCAAGTAACTCAAGTCATACCTGTTGCCTCAAGTAAGAGTTTAACACAGTTTTAGAAACTTTGAAATTCGAAAGTACTAAGTAATGGGGTGGTGGCGGGGGTGGGGGGGTGAGTATGAGCTATTTTAATTTCTGAAAGAAGATTTCTTTTACCCAAAGATTCACCCCTGGGAGTCCTTTTAAAGCTGAGCAACTTTTCTAAAACTAAAATACCGTTTAATTAATACCTATGTTCTATAAATTTTTTATGTCTACATTTTGCAAGGAAAGATAAATATGTCACAAATATGTGCAGATGGACAGAATTCTCTTAAAGTAGGTCCTTAAAAAGTGGAATATGGATAGAAACTCAGAGTGAGACAGTCAAATGTCAAAAGAAATCTGTCAGCTTTTTAGCAGTTGAATAATTCAGAAGCTATGGATTAAGCCAACTTCTTAATTTCCCGTTTCCCCATTTCTAATTCTCTCCTTTTTATCCTGTGATCTTTCTTCTCTCTCTCTCAAATCTATTTGTTGCAGAGATGCCCTGGAAAGCAGGTGGTCTTCCTTATACGACAGCATCTGCTACTCAGAATGTGAAGCTAAAGATCTAAAGGCAAAGGAAATGAAAGCCGTAGTCCTATAAATGCCTTTTTAAAAATAGCCTTGTTTTTGGTTATTTTTTGTTGAATCAACTGGAACCCTTTTATTGTCCATGATAAAACAAGTGCTCTAAAGGCAATGATCCTCCTCCTCTTAGACGTCTGATACTGGGGTTTGTTGTTGCCAACCATTTTCTGGATCGGGTTTCTTCCCTAAGATTTTACAAATGGTGTGGGTGGCTGCAAGCCCTCTGAAGATTTTGCTTAAGCCATTTGTTAATAATATCCTCTCAGCATTGACTCCAGCCTTTATGGTTGGGATTGTTAGGGAAACTTCAAGGGCACGGTGGCGTTTTTCTATTCTTTGGGCCCTAGGGGAGGAAAGAATTCCCAGGAGGACTTTTGGCTGGCTTATCATCCAGAAACAAGAAATCAGAGAGACGAAGCTGAAAGGCCGAACACTTTTTTAAAACCACCCGAACCTGAATGGACACAGTGTAGTGTAACAGCACAAGGGCTCAGGGCTCCCAGGGACCCGAATTTAAATACGGGCTCTGCCATTTACTACATATGTAACACTGGTCCCTCCAAATTTGGAGCCGCAAGTTCTTACCTGTATCTAACGTATAATGTTACCTATTTGACAGGTAGGACATATTTCTGAGCCTCAGTTTCTGATCTGTAATGTAGGTAAAATCCTCATCCCGTAAGGTGCTGGAAGGACTAAATCAAAGAAAACAGTGCTTGGTGCACAGTGCTTGGTGTAGGGGCCCTTAAGAAATGTCAGTTTCCTGGAAGATGGCTCCCCCTTTTCTCTTCCCTCCTCTGCTCAGCTCACATAAACCTCCACCTGCACACATGGGGAAACAGCATCTTATTGTCTCCTCTGCCTTTTACAGGGAAAAATATGGATGAGATGGGAACCTGTCACACTGTTAAACTTTGATTCACAGATAAGACCCTTTGTCTGGTCCGGAGGCTGCGGGGGTAAAGCCTGCTTTAGACACCACGCTCCCAGCCCATGCGGAGAGAGGAAGCTCCTGTGATCTGGTTTGGCAGATGTCTTTCCTCAATAAAACCCCTGCGCAATCCTGTCTGGTTTTCCCCAAATTTATGAAATGTGATAGTAAGTTTCTAGGATTCAGTGGTTTAGGGCCACGGGCCAAATGTTTTCAGTTTGTCTTATAAGACAAACAGCCCTCACGTGCCTCTAGCGGCCCATCCATGGGATACCATTTTTTTGGAATAACAGAAAGCATGTAGAACAGGGTTATTTGCCAACAGTGTGCTCTCTCCTCACTTCCTCCTTTTCTCCTCAAGGTTAGTATCTATCCCTTCCCCACCCCGGGCTGGCTGGCAGGGCGAAGAATCATCACAGCGGGGTTCTCACACTGGGTTCTTAGGGTGCATTGAACAGTTCTGCGAACCACGGCTTCTCAGAATTGTGTATCGTGGGCCTTTGTTCTCTTTACTCTCCTGGCTCTTCCTGGTTTCTGTCTCTGGTTTCAGCACCAGGTGCTTGAGGTGTCAGTTGGCCAAGACAGACACACTTCACCGAAAGATCTAATGTGGGATAATGTCCTGAGCAGGAAAGAACAGTTAACATATCTATCAGTTATGCTTCTGTTCACATTTCCAATGGGAGTGTAAGTCAGAGAAGAAGACAGCTGATTTGAAAAAGTATAATTAAGTGCTACGATAAAAGTAAACATAGCAGGCTATGTGATTAAAGAACAGCTTAATCTTAATTTTTTTTTTCCTCCTGGCTAACTTTTTATTCCTCCAACAACTTAAAAAAACTTTATTGGAATATAGTTCATATGCCATAAGTTAAGTGTACAATTCAGTGATTTTTAATAAATTTATAAAGTTTTACAACCATCAGTACAATCTGTTTTGTACTGAACTTTTCCATCGCCCCCCAACTTCTCCTCAAGCCTATTTGCAATTTCCACTCACACACCTCCAGCCCCAGCAACAATTGATCACCTTTCTGTCTCTATAAATGTGCACTTTTGTACATTTCATGTAAATGGAATCACACAGTGTGTATCCTTGTGGATCTGGTTTCTTTCATTTACCATGTTTTTGAGGTTAAATCCATGTTTTAACATATATCATGATTTAATTCCTTTTGATTGTGAATAATATTCTATAGTATGAATATACCACATTTATTCATCTACTTATCAGGTTGATAGACACTCAGATTGCTTCCAGTTTGGGCCTGTTGTGGTAATGCTTCCAGTCTTATAGTAATTTTCAAGTCTTTGTGCATATGTTTTCATTTCTCAGGTAGATTCTTAAGAGTGGAATTGTTGGCTGAATTCTTTGGTAAGTTTATGTAACTTTAAAAAAAACCGCAAACTGTTTTGTAAAGTTAGATACTCATTTCCACGAGCAATTTATGAAGATCGTTCCTTCACATATTCAGTAACACTTGATATTGTCTGTCTTTTTAATTCTAGCCCCTCTAGTGGCAATAGCAATAGCAAATTACTGTTTCCATTTCTCCAATGACTCATAAATGTTGAACACTTTTTAATGTACTTGTCAGCCATTCATATGCCATTTTGCTTATTCTGTATTTGGATTGTTTTCTTATTGAGCATTAAGAGTTCTTTATATGTTCTGAATACAAGTCCTTCATGGTTTGCAAATATTTTCAACTACTTCATGGCTTGTCCCTTCATTTTCTTAATGGTGTCTTTTGAAGCACAAAAACTCTAATTTTGATGAAGTCCAATTTATTAGTTTTCTCTGTTATTGCTTTTGCCTTTCCTATCATATCTGAGATCTCTTGGCCTAACCAGAGGTAATAAAGAGTTTCTCCTATGTTTTCTTCTAGATATTTTATACTTTTAGCTCTTATATTGATATCTATGATACATTTGAATTAATTTTTGTATATGGTGCTTTGTCTTTGTGACAAGACTACCTTTTCCTCATTGAGTTGTCTTGGTGACTTTATTAAAAAATCAATTGACTAGGAGGGCCTGGGTGGCTCAATTGGTTAAGCGTCTGTCTTCAGGTCAGGTCATGATCCCAGAGTCCTGGGATAGAGCCCCGCATCGGGCTCCCTGCTCAGCAGGGAGTCTTCTTCTCTTCTCTCTCTCCCTCTGTCACTCCCCCTGCTTGTGCTCTCTTGCTCACTCTCTCTCTAATAAATAAATAAAATCTTCAAAAAAAAAAAAAAATCAATTGACCGGGGCGCCTGGGTGGCTCCGTCGTTATGCATCTGCTTTTGGCTCAGGTCATGATCCCAGGGTCCTGGGATCGAACCCCGCATCGGGCTCCCTGCTCAGCGGGAAGCCTGCTTCTCCCTCTCCCACTCCCCCTGCTTGTGTTCCTGCTCTCGCTGTCTCTCTCTCTGTCAAATAAATAAATAAAATCTTAAAAAAAATCAATTAACCATAAATGTCAGTGTTTATTTCTGGATTTAATTCTCTTCCATGGATCCATAGGGCTATTTTTATACAAATACCACATGGTCTTGATATCTTTCCCTTTTCAAAATTGTTTTGACTATTCTAGGTCCCTTCATTTCCATGTACATTTTAGTATTATCTTGTCAATTTCTACAAAAGATTCTTGAAACTTCTAATTGATGAACATGAAATGACTCTCCATTTATTGATATATTTTGTGATTACTTTCAGTGCTTTGTAGTTTTCATTGTGCAAATAATGAACTTTTGTTAAATTTATAGCTAACTATCTTACTCTGTTTTGTTCTTTGTGATTGAATTATTTTCTTAAATTTACTTTTGGATTGTTTGTTGCCAGTATATAGAAACACAACTGAGTTTTGCACATTGCCCTTGCATTCTGTGACCTTGCTTAAAGTTGTTCTAGGACTTCTGTGGAGTGTGTGTGTGTGTGTGTGTGTGTATTCTTCAAAAATTTCTACTTATAAGACCATGTCACTTGAAAATAAAGATTTTACTTCTATTTTCCAATCTGGTTAATTTTAATTTCTTTAGTATATAGCTTGCAGTCTTTATCCATTAAATATGATGTTAGCTGAAGATTTTTCATCATTGTCCTTTATGAAGTTGAGGCAATCCCCTTCTATTCCTGGTTTGCTGCAAGATTTTAATCATGAATTCATGTTGGATTTGTCAAATGTTTTTTCTGCATCTATTAGATGACCACATGGGTTTTGTCCTTTATTATGCTACAATTATATATTATATTAATTGATTTTCATGTATGAAGCCAGCCTTGCATTCCTGGGATAAATCTCACTTGGGTTTTTACTATAATTCTTTTATATGTTGCTGAATTTGGTTTGCTAATATTTTAAGGATTTTTGTACCTGTGGTCATAAAAAATGTTGGTCTATAATTTTCTTTTCTAGTGATATCTTTGTCTGGCTTTGGTAACAGGATAATACTGGCCTCATAGAATGAGTTAGGAAGTGTTCCCTCTATTTTTTTGGAAGGTTTTGAGAAGAATCAATGCTAATTCTTTAAATGTTTGGTAGAATTCACCAGTAAAGCTGTTGGTCCTGGACTATCATTTGTTGAGTGGATTTTGATTACTGATTTAATCTCTACCTGTTATAAATCTGTTCAGGTTTTCTATTTTGTCATGAAATAGAAATACTAATTTTGGTAATTTGTGTGTTTTTAGGAATCTGTCCATTTCATCTATGTTATCAAATTTGTTGGCTTTACCATCATTTATGGTATTCTCTTACAATTCTTTTTATTTCTGTAAGGTCAATAATAATATCCCCACTTTTATTTCTGATTTTAGTTATTTGCATCTTCTCTCTGTTTTTCTTAGTCTGGCTAAAGATTTGTCAGATGTGTTGATCTTCTCAAAGAACCAACTTTTGATTTCATTGATTCTATTTTTTCTAGAATCTATTTCACTTATCTCTGCTCTAATTTGCCTTATGTTCTTCCTTCTGCTAGCATTGGATTAAATTTGCTCTTCTTTTTCTAGTTCTTTGAGGTGTAAAGTTAGGTTATTGACTTGAGAGAGATCTTTTTATTGTAGGAATTTACAACTATAAATTTCCCTGTGAGCACTGCTTTTGCTGCATTTCATAAGTTTTCATATGTTGTATTTTCATTTTCATTCATCTCAAAGTATTTTCTAATTTCCCTTTTGATTTCCTTTTTGGTCCATTTAATAGAGTATTGTTTTATTTCCACGTATTTGTGAATTTTCCAGTTTTCCTATGTTATTGATTTCTAGTTGTATTCCATTGTAGTTTGAAAAGATACTTTGGATGGTTTCAATCTTTTTAAATTTATGGAGACTTTTTTGTGGCTTTATGGTCTATCCTGGAGAATATCCCATTTGCATGTGAGAAAAATGTGTATTTAGCTATTGTTGGATCGAGTGTTCTGTATATGTCTGGTAGGTCTGGTTGGTTTGTAGTATTGCTCAAGTCCTTTATATCCTTGCTGATCTTCTCTTAGATGTCCTCCTGCCTCTACTTATCATATATTGTGAATATATTGGGCCCCCAAAATAATCTAGAACAATCTCATTTCAGAACTTTTAACTTAATCACATCTGAAATCTCCTTTTTTCCTCTGAAGGAAATATATATACAAGTTCCAGGGATTAGGAAGTGGACATATTTAGGAGGTCATTTTTCAGCCTACCACAGTAACTGGCTTGGCTAAATATCTATCCACAGTCAGCACACTCATTACCTCCAGGGTAGGACAGCTCTGACTCAGAAATAGGGAGAAGAGTGTGCAACTACAATAGCATGGGGCAAAATATTATATCAAAGTAGCATTTTGAAAAATTCCCAAAGTATCAGAATGATGGATATTATTCCATCAGAATAAAAGGGGGCTTCAAACTTATAAGACAATGGAAATTAGGCGGGAAGACTGTATTTAATGTATTTATTGAATTGAATTATTTAATGTGACTTAGTAAGAGGTTTTACACGGGGGAGTAATTTTTTCCTACATGCTAAAGTAGAGAAAATCTGAGTGACCTGAAAATATTTGTTGTTGTTGTATTTTTTTTTTGGTAGGGCATAGGTTTGTATTAGAAGTACACTTTGAGCCTCTAGATATGAGTTTTACGGTATAGTTTTCATTTCCATTAATAATAGTTATGGGCCTATTCCTGTGTATGTCACAATAACTATGCTTCATGGTGGGAAGATTTTATAAATTAGGAGTTATGATTTCCCTGGGGTCTTTGTAACTGAAATTTTTTCTAAATGTTGATTCATCTGTATTTGTGTTACTCACATTATGTCCAGCTTGAAAAGACCTTGATCTGGCTTCTATTCAATTAAGTTTTACTGCTTTGTACTCTAACGCCAAACCATAACTATAAACCTAGGAGAAAAGTTATGGTTGAAAGAGAGAACAGCACAACCTGTGAACTGCTCTCTTTCCATCATTTAAAAATCTCTAGTGGTGAGCCAGGAACTTTCTGACCAGTAAATTTAATGTTAAATGTTGAACTCCTTTATTAGATCTGATTTTAAAGCTTCTGTTTATCAAGATGAGGACTTTTGAAGGATAACCACCAAGTTCAATGGAAAATAATGTGTGATAGTTTTGATAACCTACTGGAGTGCAATCAGATGATATGGTTTCATGTCCTGGTTCTGATACTTGCAATCTTCCTAAACTTGGGGAAGTAAAATAATCTCTTTGAGCCTCAGTTTTCTCATATGTAAAATGAGGTTAATAATATCCACCTCAGACAGTTTTGAGAATTATGAAAACATGCTTTGAAAGTGTAATGTATTAAACAAATGAAATGAATTACCATTCCTCTCAAATGAAAAAAACCCTCCATATTGAATAGTAATAATGGACTTGCACTTCTAATACAATATTTGTGAATCTATATGATGTATATACACATACACACTTAGGTCAACAAGTGTTCAATTCGGAGAACAAAAAGTTACTAGGGATTTTTAAAAAATTATGTCTTTAATCTCCATTGTAGGTTCAAAATGAAATCAATGCTCTAGGGAGAGAGATTTCTTCCAACACCACGCAAGAAGAACTAAAAGAAATGTCTCTTTCCAAATAATTTAAAATGATTTATAGAGAATTTAATGCTGTAGAGAAAGGTTTGATTTTTTTTCCTTTTTATTTGAAAAAGGAGAAATGAGAGGGAAATATAGGGTCATTTGCTCATTCGGGTCATTCAAGTGCGTGGAGATATACTCACTTCCAGGCATTCCTTTGCTAGAACAAAGGCATATGGCCATATCTATCTAGGTCTTAATGTGACCCAGTCAAGCTTCAAAGACCAAAAACAGTTGCATTAGCTGAGATCAGGTCATGTGCCCTAGCTTTGGATTGTCAGCAGGTTTAATAGTGGAAGGTAAGGGGGTGCCTTGGTGGCTCAGTTGGTTAAGCATCTGCCTTCAGCTCAGGTCATGATCGCAGGGTCTTTTTCCCTCTCCCGCTCCCCCTGCTTGTGCTTTCTCTGTCAAATAAATAAAATATTAAAAAAAAAAATAGTGGAAGGTAAGGATCTGATTTCCATTTAGACATGTTCAATAGGGAATTCTCCCAAATGAGGAACACTTTTGAGGAGCAATGAGCCAAAAACAAAAAAATGTCCACTACTTATTACATAATTACTTCATTAGAAAAAGTGTATAACCAGGATGACCAGACACAGTGAGATCTACTGGTTTGCTCATAGAACTGGAACTAGAACCTTGTTTGGCAGACAGTATTCTGCAGTCAGCCACAACAACATCCCCCATCCCCCATCCTTCTCAAACAGTATGGCCTCGATACTCCTCTCATTGATAGATGAGTCTTTTCCCTCCCCTTGAATCTGGGAAATATAGTTATTTATTTGCTTATTTAATCATCTATCCAGCCAGTCAACCATTCATTCATTAATGCATATATACACAGTATTCAGTGTGCCTTTTGTTTCTTGAGAAAATGGATACTATTATCAAATGCCAGGCTCTTTGCTAAAAAAGTTAACTAATTTAAATATCATAATTTCCTATATGATAGGTACTATTCCCATTTTACAGATGATCTTTGTGAGGCAGATGGCTTCTAGCATATGTCTGGTTCCTTTTAGAATTTAAATACTACAGCCAATTTCTCAACTTTTAACTACTATATATATATGCAATCTTTACCATTGCAGAGCAGTATAGCAGAGTACAATATGGACTCTGGAGCTGGGATGCCTGGGTTTAAATCCTGGCTCTGCCCCTTAAAATGTGTGAGCAGGTGCAGATCACTTAATCTTGCTGTGTCTCAGTTTTCTCCTCTGTAAATCATGGGTAATAGTAGTACCCCTACTGAAGCATTGTTATGAAAATTACCTATTTTAATATCTGTAAGATGCTTAGAATAGTGCCTGGCAAATAATTAAGCAGTATATTAGTGATTGCTAGGTAAAGTGTTAAAAATCAAATCAAATACAATGTACTTTAACCCCTCTCTTGTACCATGTAGTTTGTTTCCTTCAGTTTTACCTCAATTTTAATTTTGTGACTCCCATAATGGACAATTTGCAGAAGAAGTAGCATCTCCTCTTTAGCTCTCCCATAAGAATACTTGACCTACAGATGCTTAGCTGGTTCATTATGGGATGAGAAAGAGCTTGATGCAGCAAGGAAATGTGTAGATAGATGGAAAAGAGCTTAATGATCACCTGAACTTATGTTCATATCTATAACGTTCCTGACCCTCTAAGATCTCCTATCTTGCTGGACATATTCATAACTGGTATTTCATTGTCTTTTAGCAGAATGCTTCAAATGTGGTAAAGGTGAAATGACACTAATTTGTTGAGGTGCTTAAAGAAAAACTTCTTAGAGAAATGCTTCCTGACTTCTATTTTATGATTGGCAGCAAGGGGGCTGAGTTAATGCAATTATTGGGGGAGGGAGGGTCGTAATATTAATCAGACTTGTTGATTGTCCCATGGACTGTATCTGTTATGGGTGTCTATTTACTCACGTAACGCAACACTTCATTTTATTTCCACACTGTGATAGAATTACATCAGTCTTGTCTACTCATGGCCACATACTCTGTGCTGTGCAATTGAAGATCTCAATGCAGTCACTCAGCTTATGCCCTACCAGGAGCTAGCTCTGCTCTCTGGAGACCTACACTAAACTGAGGCAGCCTAAGAGCAGCAAAAGGCTCCAACTGTGAGGATTCCATTCAGGACAATGGATAAGAGTCTAGGAGAGGAAAGCACCTCATGCATATGCAGCACCAGATGGAGATAATTTTTACAATGGGGAATTGGAAAGAGCCAGTGTGGCTGTAGAAAACTCAGGTGGGAGAAAAAAGACCAGAAATGGAGACCAGGGCAAAAGAAAAAAAAAAAATACAATGGAGAGCACTTCTGTGAAGAAAGTGATAATGCAAACAAAAGATAGGAAAATACAAAATGCCCCCCAAAAGTTGTTCTCCCCTCAAAGTTCTTTTTATGCTTCTCTATCATGATACTTTCACAATGTGTTGGAATTCCTTGGTTTTATATCTCTCTGACACCTCTCAAGATGTGAGCTTAGGTAGGGCAGGGCAGTGGCCAACAGGTAGCTATTTCTAGGACAGAAGGATGGAGGGAGAGAAGGGGGTTAATAGCGACTTATAGTAAGGAAGGAAAACCTAGAGGGGAGAGAGAGAGAGAAGTTGGGCAGAAATTAACAAATGCATAATCACTAACTAGGATGATATAAGAGACAAGACAGCCATCAGGAATGGGAAAGCCTCTCTCACTCTTATTTGCCCTATCTCATTCAATTTCAAACATTTTACATCCAGAGAAGCTCAAATGCTGAGACCCTGCTTTTAAAAAAGTAGAGGTAGTTAAGAAGGATGAAATCCATATGTTTCTGCTTCTTTTACGCAAATCTCATTGAAATACAGCTTGGTTGTAGGGCGATTGAATGTCATATATGCCAATGCACAGCATACTAATCATTTTAAGCCATTTTTGACACTCCAGGAAGTCTCCAAGAATAAACAACATGAAGCCCCAAAGGCCTAACAGTGCAGTCTGAAAGGAAAAGCCAAAAATATCTGAAAGAAAGTCTACCTTTCCAAATTCAACAGTCTGCTGTGGAGAATCCAAGGATATTTTATGATGCCCAGGAGCCCAGGAAATGGCAGTCGAGGGATAAAATTGGGAACCAGGTAGAGAGTCCTCATCAGCAAATGTTATAAGGGAGAGAGAAGAAGATACAGCAACATCCAAATGGAGAAGAGAGTGCGGGCTCTATCTGAAAGTAATTAGTGGTGGATTGAAGTGAGGAAAAACAAAACAAAAAAAAACAGAAAAAAAAAGGGCAAAGAGGAAAATCAAACAGTTTGAAAAAAATCCAACCTTTAAAGAATATGGTTTTACAGCTATAAGGTTGTAAAGTGCAGTTATTCTTTATTTTAATGCCTCATTTTATTGTATACGCTGGTTTAGACACAGCCATTGCAGGCATACACTTTCCAGACCCCAAAGAAGACCAAAAATGTCTTTGTAGTCTAATAGCATCCATTTTGGTTGGGGAGAAAGGCCCAATAAATAATAAAGGGGAAGATTCAAGGACAAGTTGGGATTTTGGTTTTAGCAATTGCAAAGGGGAAGATTCAAGGACAAGTTGGGATTTTGGTTTTAGCAATTGCAAAGGTGATGTCAAGTGTGTTAATCATGTTGTTCACATCTTCTCTATCCATACTGATTTGTTGTCTGTACTATCGATCACTCAGATGTGTAAATGTCCTAGTATTGTGATTATTGTCTGTTTCCATCTGTCAATTTTCCTTCATAGACTTAATGTTTAATATCCCCCTAAATTCATATCTTGAAGCCCTAACCTCCAATATGATGGTATCTGGAGGTGGGGCTTTGAGGTAATTAGGTTTAGATAAGGTCATGAGCGTGAGATGCCCATGAGGGGATGAGTGTCTTTATAAGTAGAGAAAAGGACTGGAGCTCAATCTCTCTCCACCATATCAGGAAACAGTGAGAGGGTGACCATCTGCCAGCCAGGAGAAGGATCCTTACCAGAACCCAACCATACTGGAACCCTGATCTTAGACTTCCAGCCTCCAAAACTGTGGAAAATACATTTCTAGTTGGTTAAGCCATCCAATTCTATGGTATTTTGTTGTGGCAGCCTGAACTGACTAAGGCAGTAATGATTTATTGAATGATTATTTACTGAGATAGAAGAGAATGAACATGTTATGTCTGGCCTAGATACATCCATGTGTAGATGTTAAAAAAGTGACTGGTTATATATATTTGGGTACCATCAACACATCTAATCAATGATATAGAAACTATGAGAGTAGTTGAAAACTTCAAATAATAATAGCTAATATATATTGGACGTTTCAATGTGCCAGGAAATATTTTAAGCACTTGATATAGATTATCTCATTAATCCTTACAATAGCCTTGTGGCCTAGAAACTATTGTTATCCTGAGTTTACACATGAGAAAAGAGGATTAGTATTTTTCTCAGTGAAACTGAATCATCCCAGAGAAAAGACCTCAGACAGTGACATTAGGGGTCCCCTAGTGCATAATTAAAGCCCTTCTTCCTATACTTATAGCTTAAAACAAGCTCTCCTAAATATTAACAAATAGGCAAAAATCACCATACATTTCAGAAATCCTCCAAAATGAAATACAAAGACCAAGACAAGCAAACAAGAGGAATGTTTGCTTGTTTTTTTAAAAAGAGAAAGAAAGAGGAGAGAGAGAAATTAATCTATAGTAACAGAGGTAGAGTGCCTTTGTCTTAATTTATGGCTCAGGATATGGTAACTTTTAGTAAAGTTTCAATGTGTGCTTCACTAAGATGGGTATGTTGCAATTGTTGACAATATTATTCTCTATATATCTATTATGTCAAGTATGTTAATCATGTTATTCAGTTTGTTAATCATGTTGTTTGCATCTTGTCTATCCATACTAATTTGTTGCTGTTCTATCAGTTTCTCTGATGTGTAAATTCCTAGTGTGTGATTATTGTCTGTTTCTTCTTGTAATTCTGTCAATTTCCTTTATATGTTTTAAAGTTTTTATGTTAAATGTACAAAAATTTAGACTGATCTTTAATATTGATTAAAACTTTATGAAGTGTCCCTCTTTATATTTAATATTATTTTTTGCTTTATAGTAACATCATTACTCTCGTTAATATTAGCTAACCAAATACTCTTTTTCATTCCACTTACATTTAAACTATCTCTGTCCTGTCTGCTATATATTATTTGTAAACAAATATTGTTGAGTTTTGTGTTTCTAGCCAGTTTGATAATCTTCATTTTAGCTGGTGCACTTAGTACATTTACATTTAATATAATTAGTGATATATTTGGGCTTAAATCAACTATCTTACTATGTGCTTTCTAATCTTTCTTCTTTTACATATTAATTTTTTCCTTTTCTTCCCTTATTTTGGTTATTGGATTTTTTTCCATTTTCCTCTGTAATTTGAAAGTCATAGATCCTTTTATTATTCTTTAGTTCAAATTGTTCTTCTCCTATTTTCAATCACTGTTTCATTATAATGAACTGCAGAATGCAAAGCAAATGAATAGGCTTCAACTTTGTATCACTTATATCCTAGGCTGCATGCTGTCAGTAAAAATTTAAAGTCAGACCCACCTATATAAAACTAGGCTCCAATATTTACTTGTATTATCATGGATAATATACACTTCCTTGAGTTTCTTCACTTGTGCACTGCGGTTGATATACAACTTTAACCTTAAAGTCTATAATAAACTTATGGGGTTGATGTGAAGATAAAGTGAGATAATGCTTGAAAAGCATTGAACATTGATCCTAACACATGATTAAGCATTTGGTTTCTATTCTCCCCTTTCTTTTTCTAAGCTGCATCTTGACCAGATTAAAAAAAAGATTCCCTGGAATCATAAAGTCAAGTAGACTTGGAGAGTAAATTATCTTGCAAATGACTGGCCTTATTTATTTTACATTGCTTCATAGCTTCAAATTCAGAGAGGGACAATGCTGATGTTGGAAATAAGTTATGTATGTGTGTGTGTATGTGGGCATATGCTTATGTCAGTTCTTGGCCTGTTGATACCAGGTATGTTCCATGTCCCTTCCCTCCTCTGCTCAGTTCTACCGAGTGACTGATACCTGAAAGTTGTATTTCCCAGTGTCTCCTATCAGCTGGTTTCCTGCTAAGTTTGACCAATGGGACATACCAGTAAGACTGTGGGCAGAGAATGAAAGAAGTTGGGTGATTTTCCACTTCTCTTTGCATCCGGGGCCATCTCCCAAGTGGCTGTGTCTATTCCATTGCTCTGATTTTCCCTGAGCAGATGCAGTGCATTTCTATCTTCCACTCAGTGATTTCTGCCTTTGGGCTCTGGTAAACCGCTTTTAATCCCTCTAGTTTAGGATGGCAGCAGTTTCCTGATGTTGCCAATCTCTTGGTTGCTAACATGATCCCCATGTGACTACTCAAATATTCCATTATCTTTGTAACTGGTCATCTGGAGTAAATGTGCTCTTGTATACTTAGTGTGACTTCTGTTTTCCTAGTCGGACCATGATTGAAACTACACAAGTGACTGTGTGTGTGTGTGTGTGTGTGTGAGAGAGAGAGAGAGAGAGAGAAACACAGAGAAACACACAGAGAGATTATATTTAGAAGTGAATTAAAGTAGAGTCACCCATTTTAGTGTCTGTGGCTTTCTACACACTGCCCAAAACTGGTAGCTGCTAAACCATGAGCCAGTAAGATACTCCAAGGGAAAAAAATTCACTGGAGTCACTGAATGACTTAAGGTACCCACTCAGTGAGGTGTGACACAATGAATTATATGAACATTTTCATAGGCATTCAAACATATAGTTGCTGACTGATTGATGTGATGGTTCTGGAAGAATAACCATCACAAAATAGAAAATAGTCACTTTTCCGCTTCGACCATTTCCTCATTCTCTGAAAGAAAATAGAGTTAGCTGTCCATCTTAATATCTTCTCTATTGCTAGATAATCCCAGGGAAATCCTTGCCACTTAGAGTTGCTCTTCAATGATGCCTGTCCTCTGAATGGGATAGAAGATCCCAGCAACCACCCAACACCCATCAAATAGTTAAAAATAGGAATGGGCAGAAAAAAATTGTGAACATAAATTATTCTGGGAGGATTTTTAAACCTTGGTTTTGCTATTTATAAAATTTTTTCACATTAGAAATATTGAGATCCCTGGTTAAATAAAAAAGTACTAAGAGGGATTACATATGAGAATTCCATCTTTTTCTTTTAGAGATAGCTCTATTAATTGGTATTTCCCCACCCAGCTGAAGCTCTACTCATGTTTTATTTGTCTCACTGCCTGTTTTAGATTTTCACTTCTCTGTTTTGAATGTTGACTCCTTTAATTACTTTGTTACTCATTTGCCAAGAAGAATATTTTTCAGTCTAGCGCTGTGTGCCTATAAAACCTGAAGTAATTTCTCTAAATAATGCCCCCTTTGACCCATCATTGGCTTGTGCTCCTCCTTTTCAATGCCGGCCAATGTAGAAAAGCCTTCTCACCCATGAGGCAAGATCTCACCAACAGATTTGATCACATACATGTATTCTCTTGTGCTTTAGGTGGTTAGAAGGTGAACGCCTGGGGCGCCTGGGTGGCTTAGTCGTTAAGCGTCTGCCTTCGGCTCAGGTCATGATCCCAGGGTCCTGAGATCAAGCCCCACGTCGGGCTCCCTGCTCCGTGGGAAGCCTGCTTCCCCCTCTCCCACTCCCCCTGCTTGTGTTCCCTCTCTTGCTTTGTCTTGCTCTGTCAAATAAATAAATAAAATCTTAAAAAAAAAAAAAGTGAATTCCTATAATATCGCTTCCATGTTTGACCTGCCAAGCAAATTATGTGTCTTCAAAAGGGATAACCTAGTAATGCTGCAAAATGTTTTAAAGTCAACAAATATTTACTGAGCATCTATTATGTGCCAAGCACTGTGCTAGACATTCCAAGAGTATAAAAACTAACCTCACAGTACTATGGGAACTCTATTAAACAAATTATTTAAAGCACTTCGCATTGTTCCTGGCTTCAATAAATGGTAGTTATTATTAATGACCTGAGGTTTATACCCAGATCCTGGGTTTTTCCTGCTGTAAGGATCAAGCTGGGACGGGCATAGGTGCCACATGACATTGCTCCTGTCTCTGTTCTCTTCCCATTTTATCTACTTTAACCTAATTCCTAACTACCAACCTATCTACTTTATGTATAGACTAGTACTATCATCTAGCTACTAACTAAGCTACCTACTTTATGTATAGACTCGTTCTGTCATCTAGCTACTAACTAACCTACCTACTTTATGTATAGACTAGTACTACCATCTAGCTACTAACTAACCTACCTACTTTATGTATAGACTAGTACTACCATCTAGCTACTAACTAACCTACCTACTTTATGTATAGACTAGTACTACCATCTAGCTACTAACTAACCTACCTACTTTATGTATAGACTAGTACTACCATCTAGCTACTAACTTAAGGAGAGGCAAAACATTGCTTTAAAAAACTGGAAGGTGATACATGAGAAGGAAAGCAAATGAGATTCCCTGGGGGTGGGAGATGAGTGAAGCCCACCGCTAAGCAGCTTTCCTTCTCCCTCATGGCAGGTGATAGGTGGCTTCTCAGCTTGTGAATTCTTTTCTGTCTCTGTAAAGATCGTCCACGTTCAGTTGTAGCTCTTTGGGCGTTCGCTTTTCCCTCTCACTGCCCTGCCTTGATTACCATACAGTACACCAAGTAAACCCCGAACAGCATTCTCAGCAGGAAAAAATGTTCCTATTGCAGAGGACATATGGCTTCAAGACGAAGACGGGCTCCATTTGCATTTCTGTTGACAACCGATTTTAAGGGCCCATGAAAAAGCCCTTGGTGTGGCCGTTCTGGTGGAAGTTTTGCTTTGTCTGCCTAAGTAAGTGCTTCCTTACTCTGCGACTCGCAGTCTCAGATGCAACAGGGAAACCGGCCTGGGTCAGCCTGTTCCTTTCCTTTCCTCTCTTTTTCCGGAAGCAGTTAGACAGTATGAAGATGGATGCCAACAAGTCTCCTTGTTGAGATACTGCCTCCGGCCTCTCCACACGGTGGGCACCAACCAGCCTCAGTGCCTTGGCTCCAAAAATATTTTTTGTTACCATCATGAAAGGTGCCTTACAGATAAAACAAGATGGAGGACATTGCCCTGGCCAAAGTTCTCCTTAGGAAAGGGAATCGTCAGTGCAGGAAAGGACTTGATGGGACAGCTGCGAGGAGGCTGTCCAGTCTGGGGGTGAGTAGACCTGCTGTTTATCGCTTGCTAAGGCACAGGCCCTTTGCACAAGCTGGTCTCCTTTTCCACGTGTGGGGAACATGACTCCAGAGCCAGCCTACCAAGTTCAAACCCCATTACTCACTGTGTGTAGGACCTCGGGCAAGTTTTTAACCTCTTACTTAACCCCCTTGATTTTCTCACCTGCATAATAAGGCATAATGATGGCAGTTCCATCCCAGTGTTGTTGGAGAATAAAAGCAAGAACAGTGTGTGGCACACAGTAATAGTACGTAAGTGGTAAGTGTTCTCTTTTTATGTCTTACTTAAATGACCACATTAATCTTTGCCCTGCCTCCCAATCTCAGCTTAAGTGTCACTGCCTCAGAGAAACCTTACTACCTCGCTTTGCTGCATGTTTTCTGAGAAATCTCTTCTTTCATAATCATATGTTGAGGATCATATGTAATCACTTGGTATATGTCTATCTTCACGACTAGGCTGTAAGCTCCCTTTTATCATTGGACACCCAGTGCCTGACACGGTGCCGACCACGTAGTCGGTTCTCAATAAATTTCTGCCAAATGCATGAGTGAATGACCCATAGAGAGAAAGGTTTAAAGCAACTGAACTGAAGTTGTATTCAGTTCAACAAAAACGTACCAAGCACATGCTCTGTACCAGACATGGTGCTAGAAGCTTATCAGGCAGGGATGGAAAAGGTGGTCCCAGTCTCAAGAAGCCCTCTGTAAGAGGTCAATAGCCAGGTATCAGATAAATCAAATCACAGCATACTGGGATGACACCTACATAAGCCATGTGCTAGCCTAACAACAACCGAGTATGAATTGCTGGGGTGATTTCTGCTTGGCTACATATTATGGAAGCCTAATTTGTTAGTAATGTATGCATGGTGGCATTAGGGCCGACACAGACAAATAAATAAAACAGGATAATTAGAAGAATTCTAACTGTGTAGTAGAAAATAGCAATTTGCATTTCTCTGGAGCTTTCTAACTTTGTAGTTCCATATCAGTTTCCCTTTATGATCTTTTGGGTCATTGCATAGTTTTCCTCATCAGTTTGCTAGATGAGAGAAAAATCTGCAACATTCTGAAGAACCCAGGGAGGACTTAAGTCCACACTCTTCCTCCTGGAGCCCCTGGTCTCCTGTGAACCAGCAAAGGGAATTTGGGTGGTAGGGGATGGGGTTTGGGGGAGATGCCTTCACAGCTCTGAGCACAGCCTGCTTCAAAGTGTAAAATGAGCCCAAAGCTCCTCGTCACCTTCCCTGCAGGTCTGTGGCAGCTCAGGATCCTGCTCACACAAATCCTGCTCCTGGCACAGCAGAGATGGTAGGTTTTCCTTCCTGTAATTGCAGCCCATTAGGCCCCAAAGACCCTTCTGCAAGGCTTAGCATATTGTCTTAATCATTTTGGGCTGCTCTAACAAATTACACCATAGATTGGGTGGCTTAAACAACAATTTATATCTCACAGCTCTGGAGACGGAAAGTCCAAGATCAGGGTGCTGGTGTGGATGGTTTCTGAGTGAGGTCTTATTTCTGCGTTGTAGATCGCCTGCTTCTCCTTGTATCCTCACAGGGTGGAAACAAAGTGAGCCAGCTCTCTGGCTCCTTCTTATGAGGGCACGAATCCCAGTAGTAAGGACTTCATTCTCATGACCTAAGCACTTCCCAAAGACCTTACCTAATATCACCACTTTGGGATTAGGTTTCAACATGTGAATTCTGGGGGTACACAAACACTCAGTTCATAACACATATATTCCTCATTCCTGAAGTAGGGGTGTTGGAAGGTCACATAAGCATGTTCCTCCGCAACAAGGTCTCGTTCCCAAGAAGGAAGTCCGAGCCACCCCACTTCTACCCGGAAGAGGGGTAGTTTCCTCCAGGACTCAGTCCCCAAAGGTAGGGCACTTTGGGTTTCCACTCTTTCTTCAGGGATATTAGTTCTAGGAATTGTAGAATTTAACTGCAGGCTCCAAAAATCCTCTCTAGCATTTCTTCCAGAAGGCCCAAATGTGTTATACAAATGGAATCCCAGATGCCTTCTCAGTATCCCAGAGTTCCTCAGGGGGACAAACTTAGTTCAGATTTCTCTTGGGACACTGTCTTTAAATGAGACTGTTCTTTTCCTTTCGCCAACGCTGCAAATTCCCACCATCTCTTCGCTGTTTATTATTTAAATATGTGCAGAGGCTGCCCTCTGACAAGTATTGGACCAGTGGCAAGCTGGAGATGTCCAGAGCTGTGCCCTCCTGACCCCAGCCAACTCCTGCCATGCTCTGCTCACCGGGGACAGCGTGCCCCTCGGTGTCACACTCCCCAGGCCAGGAAGCACTCAACAAATGTCCCACCACAAGATGACAGGCTCCCCACCATAGGTGCCAGACTCCCCTCTTTTGTCTGATCGTCGTGCTTGGAGCTGCTGTGGCCAAAGTGCAGAGTCTGGCACCTGAGGGGGAACAGGGGGGCTCTCGGCAGCCGGCCTACCTGTCAAGTGCTTCTGGGATTAGGAGTGCCCACTGCCAACACTCCCTCTGAAAGAACTTGATGGGTGGGCGTCCTGCCAAGAGGCAGAGCTCAAAGCCCTTCTGTGCATGTGCTTCTCAGACCCCCAACTGGCTACTTAGCTAGTTGGCCAGATACCAACTTCTCCAGCAGTGTTTTTGAGCCCCACCCATCTTTGGCTTGGCTGGATTCCTCAGACTCACTATCAGATACTATCAATTTTCCTTCATACGTATGAGGCTGACCCTGAAGCAGTTTGTTGGGTTGGGGCCATGTCTTCCCGCTATCCTAACTGCCCCCTCTCTCCCCACAAATGATTTTGATGATACAAGGCTGGTTTTGTTCTTTTAAAACAAAGCCTCTGTTCTGGGTGGATGTTCCAAGTCAGAAAGCCTGGTTGTGTTTATCCCAGGCCATTGGCTGGGCATTCACATGCTTTTTGTATTTGGTAAGTGACAGTATTTGCAAAAGCTGATTGCCACAGCAGGCGGAACAGAGACAAGACTAGCAAAAACATGTGTCGGTAACATATGCTGTAGCCTTTTCTTCTTTGCTTGGAGGACTGACACTTCCTACAGGAAGAAGTAATTATTTTGCATGTGCATAGATTACACTGGAATGAAAAAGGGAGGGGAGGGTCTGCTGCTTTATACATAAAAGAAGAAACCTCTCTCTCTCTCTCTCTCACACACACACACACACACATATGCTCCCCACACTCACATGCATACACACAGGTTAATCTGCTTTACTTTTAGACATCGCTACCTTGAAAAAAAGTGGATGTCCTAAAAACTGGAAGTCTATTATTAGCAGAAATGTCTTTTCTAGGAGAGAATAAAAGCATCATCTTGGGAGTTAAACAAGCCTGTGTTCAACTTCTATCTCCCATAGACTGTGTGACCCACAGAAACTTATTAAAGCTCTATACTACATCTGCCGCTGGTGGACTTCATTCTCACATTTGTCTTGAGGATGAAACAACAAAATGCATGAGGAAAGTACCTCAAGTAGGCTCTAAGGAGTGCTCGCCTTTCCCTTCCCTGCGTCAGCTTGCCAAGAGGGCCAGCAATGGTAAATAGCCCTGACGTTAGACTTTACTTGTATGTTCACTGATGAGTGGAAGCCATGGGGGGGGGGAGAGGGAGAGGGACTCTGGGCAATTCCAGAAGGTTCTGGAACCACTTGGAACCTCAGAACTCACTTCATGTACTTTTGGGCAGCCATAAAGAATAAGTCTGCAAATGGGACTCAGAGAAACAGATCCAAATGGAGCTCAGATTCCTGCCCTTCAAGCCATTTTTGCCTTGGTCATTTGGTGGAAGTTCAAAAGAACCGGGTGACGCATGTTGGGATGGAGCCGGCCAGGCCCTCTCATGTCTTGCTGCAGTCTCAGAAGTCCTGGCAACAGTACAGCTAACATTTGATTCATTATTGCGTCTTCCCCAACCCTCTTTCCCCCCCCTCAACCTGGAATCGTTCTGCACTGTATGCATTAGCGTGTTTCCAGCTGCTTTACACATTCCTCAGTGCAGTGTCTCCCCCACATGTCTCACATATACCTGTTGTTGTCATTTACCACCAAGATTGCTCTGAGATAGCAACAAAAGAGTTGTTCCAGGGGGGGCGGAGCAAGATGGCGAAGGAGTAGGAGACCTGGATTTCGTCTCCTCTCAGGAATTCAGCTGGATAGGGATCAAACCATTCTGAACACCTACAAACTCAACAGGAGATCGAAGAAAG
>NC_138382.1:37125501-37164129 GCF_054177405.1 Leptonychotes weddellii | reverse complement strand
AAAAAAAAAAAAGAGTTGTTCCATCTCCCTTGGCTGAGAGTCACATGCTGGTAAGGGTTAAATAAATCGGGACTGAACAAATGATGATAGCTTACATGTATGAAGCGCATACTCTGTGTTAGGGATGGTGCCAAGCCCACATTTAGATACTTCACAACAACCTTCAGAGATTCTTTCAGCCATGTTTTACAATTGAATTTTAGCAATGTTAAGTCACTCGCCCAATGTCACCAAGCTGGGAGATGGAGGACATGAGACTTGACCTCAAGTCGGCATATCTTCAGAGCCGAAGATTTAACAGCGACCCTATACTGAGTGAATGAATGGATGAATATTACAGCTTGAGAGAACTTGACCCACATCTCCATATCTGGCGCCCTGGATCTTTGCTATGTCTTCCCTACAGTTTCAGCCCTACCCTTCCCCTTATATAGGAGAAACTCTTATCCTCGTTTTTGTGACTTGGTGGCTACCGTATCCTCCACTCCTTCTAGCTGGGTCCCCATTTTCCTCCCCTGTACCCAGTACCTCCATGTCATCAGCACTGAGCTCCAAGTTACCCCACCAGTGAGCCACTCTGAGGGAGTGGAAACGTGCCCCCAAACCAAAACCCAGAAGCTGGAGCCTGGCTGCCAATCTCTACAACACCAACCTCCTACCTGCCTGCTTCACCTGCTGTAGTTGTAGAAACACCCAGAGGAACACTTTTGCTATAGCACCTTCTGCCCCCTAGTGCTCACCATTGTTGTTGCACCCTCCCATTCCTTCTGCCCCGGAACTGGACTTCCTGTCCGCCCTGCCACCCGACCTTTCCCCTAGCTGCCCCCCTCAAGTGGGCATGCTCAGCTCCAGATTCCAGCTCTCCCTGATCTGCTCTGCACCCCTGCAACTAACCAGGACAAGGCCCAGAGTGCCTCCAGACAGAGCAGACCCCATCTAATCCACCCCTCATTTGGATGGAGGCCCAGGGAAGTTCAGGGATTTCGTCAAGGTCACAGAGCAAGACACACAGGACAGAGCTAGAACACAGGGGTCCAGTGCCTGGTTCAGCATCTTTCCAACACACCATGCTGCCTCCTTCTCCCCCTCTGTCTGTATTTTCCTCTTGCTTTCCTTTTCTCCCTCACCCACACCTTTTTAATTTAAGTTTTAACATCTGTTCTCTCTTAGTCCATTATTTCTGTGACATTTTATATTATGTTGAATTTCCATTTCCACTTAAGATCCATCCATTTTTCTTAAAAAACACATTTTGAATCTGTTTTAAAATTTTTTATATAACTTCTTTCATTCTAGCACCTTTCTTGGCTTATCTTTCCTGCCTCCTAAGCAGCAGAAATTATTCTCTGCCTCCGTGTAGTTTTGCTCCTCCTGTTATCCGCGCCACTATCGTATCAGGCCTGTGATCTAACAATCCACTTTTGCTCATTATTTGCAAAACCTGCATTTTTTTTTTAATGCAAATGAGGAAACCAGTGGTTTTAGTTTAATTCCTTATTTTATATTGGGGGAAAAGCCTTTTGGCTGGAACTTTTACTGATTCTGTTGCAGAAAGGTCACAGAAGGGGAGAGGGCAGGAGAAGGGGATGCATCACGTGTGAAAGTGCCTCATGTTCCACATTTCTGAAATTATGGACTGAACTTTTATTCATAGAGTCATCTGCAGAGAGCACTGCGTTGAGAGTCAGGCTTCCTGTCTTGGGCCTGCCCCCTCTGACTATGTAGTTATAGCCTTAGGAGAAACCAAGAAACAGTCAGGTCCTTACTAAGGTATTGGGTACAGAGACCCAAATCTCCTGTGAGGAAACAACTATAAGAATAGAAAGGATGATAGCTAGTATTTAAGGAATCCTAATGCCCTACTAGGTATTGGGCCAAACACTTTACACTGATTAGCTCCTTCATCTCTCACAACTTCCTGCGGGCTCTCTTCTCATTCCTTCCATTTCACAGATGAAGCAAGCGAAGCTTAGAGGTTAATGACTTGGCCAGGCTTACACAGCTAGTGTAGGCAGGGTTGGAATTCAAGCACAGGAAAGCTAGCAGCTCCAGAACCAGCGTGTCTAATGATACAGGAATATTGGGGGGAAACTTGTTTTTATAACATTTTGCCATACTTTGGAGTTAAGATGAGCCCAAGGGGCTGAAACCTGGGAGGATCCAAACTTCACATTGTCAGACAATGCAGAATGATTACATTTTCTGTCAATTCTGATACTTTCAGCCCTAACCTTTTAAAATGGCATTATTGTAGGGGCGCCTAGGTGGCTCAGTCGGTTAAGCATCTGATTCTTGGTTTTGGTTCAGGTCATGATCGCAGGATCTTGAGATCAAGGCCCCTGTCAAGCCCTGTGTCAAGTCCGGTGTGGGGCTCTGCACTCAGGAGTCTGCTTAAGATTCTCTCTCTCCCTCTGCCCATCCCCCTGCCCCCCGCCCCACCTTGGGTGCACTCTTTCTCTCTCAAAAAGTAAAATAAAGTAGCATTATTGTAATCACAATCCTAAAACTAATTTTTTCAGATTACACTGATTACACTTGTCAGGATTTCTAACTTCAGCACTATTGACATTTTGGGCTCGATGATCCTTTGTTGTGAAGGGCTGGGCTGTTCATTGTGGGATGTCTACCGACTAGAGGCCAGGAACGCTCCTCATCTGTTGTCCTCTCTCCCTTCTTCCCAGAATCATGAAATGATGACAATTAAAAATGTCTCCAGACAACTGCCAAACAGACAAATGTCTCCAGACAACTGCCAAGATCACCTCCCCCCACCCCCAGCTGAGAACCACTCTGTTAGACATCGCCCAAATCATCAGTCCTGACTTATAGTCTTATAAATGCGACCAGTGTTTCACACACTCTTGTCCCAGAGCTTCACCAAAACGTTCTTGCCCCTAGGGAGGTGGGGAGATAGTGTGCAGAGCTATTGGCAACTATTTCTCCTGCTTTTCACAACTTCTTTCCCCCAGAGAATCACTCAATTCTTGGCAACCTCGTGTTCTCTTCACCTTTTCTCTTTCTTCTAACTTTTTTCCCAATTACCTTAATGAGTCGTTTTGTTTTTCCCCTTCTTTTCCTTTTTCCTCTCGCTCTTCACTCCTGTAGGAGCTAAAATAGAATCCTAGCCATTTCAGATAAGGATGAACTATTCTGCTGTTGATAATCTCCTTTCCAGGAAAAAGGAAAGACAGATGTTTTGGTATGGAATCGGGTGAGATAAAAACCTCCCATCATGAACCTTTAAGCTTTTCAAAAGTGGACAGATGTCCCTTTTAAAACTTGATAGAGATTTTCTTCTGCAGCTTCATTTTTCATTGCAAATCTCTGCTTTTCTAGGAACTAGCATATTCTTAGCCAACCTATACATCGTAATTAAATTTTCAACGATATTGGTAATGATAGCTAGTATTTATTGAGCACTTACTATATGATGGGCGCAAGAGGCTTTACAAACACTGTCTTAGTTCATCATCGCAATTTAACTAAGTTATTTGGAATTGACATAATTCCAGACATCAAGTTAAAGATTTGCATAATCTAAGCATTGTGGACCTTTGAAGAGCTTAAGTGATTTTCCCAAAGTCAGGAAGAGTCAGAATGAGGACTCAAGCCCTGGTCATCAGCATTTCACTAAATTCATTGTTTCTCATTTTTCTTTCGATTTCTAAAAATAGCATAGTATTGGCTTTTTCTGTCTTTTCTATTTAGTTACATGGTATGTTTTAGCCACATTCTAGAAAAATGGATTATTGAGAAAATCTGGGGGAATGTCTCAATTTGTGATATTCCTAGAGCAGAAATGCAGTGTGAATTTCAAATACCCATGTTCATCAATATAATTTTGTAACATAAGCGCCCTTAAAATGAAGATCTTTTTTTCCCTGTTGACAATCACAGACAATTGTGGGATCAATGCCAGTTCTATTTGAAACAGTAGCTACTGGTTCTTGAATCTGAAAGGGCCAAAGTGCTTAGGAATAAGCACAGTTTCCCCAGTAGCTGAGTCGATTTGTAGAATATCTAAAAGAATGGCGGGAAGGCAAATGTAATGCAGTGCCTTAAACAAAGAGTTGCCAAAATAAATCAATAGAGGCATCTTTTATTTTATCTCAGATCTAGTTCACACATAGAATTTGTATAGAGCAAAGCTTATGCTTTTACATCAACCCGATGAACATTCCTCTAGTAAAGAAACAATGTTAGACAGATTGAAACCATTTTGTAAGGAAGGGGGTATGTCAATAACCAGGCATGGGGGACTGGGGGCTTTCAGCTAGAGCTGAAAGTGCTTTTGAGCCACCTTCAATAATGTTTACATCCTTGACAAAACCACTCCCAAGTCTGTAACTTTCTCTCTGTGGTCAACTTCATCCTCACTCTTCCAGTGTAGTTTAGAAAAAGATCTCTAGTGCTAAAGTGTTCCTTAATTTTTCCAAGCTAATGCCCTTCCTGCTTGGCCTGGATATTTCTCATTTACTATATCAAGGTGAGAATGATGTAACAAATACTGGCCAACACATGTAAAAACTCCTACATTTCATCAGCAACTATTCAGGTTTTACCAGGCTCTGAAATGACAATTCTTTCCATTGTTACTTTTTTTTTTTCTATCAAGTATCTACCTTGTCTACTAAAGATTAAAAGGGAGATCACAAACATTATTTATAGCCAGCATTTTCCAATTCATCTTCTCATTTATTTCTCAGCAGCCCTGCATGTTAGGTGTTATACCCATTCCACAGATGAAGGAACTAAGTCTAAAAACAACTAAATGACATGCCTAGCAATGAAGTAAAGCAACATGGTTTTGGACCCAGGTCTATCTGAGTTGAACACTCTCATTTTTTTCACTAGTATCATGCTGCTCGAGGTCTTTTTGAAAATACAAAGAGGGGGTTTTAACTTGCAGAACCATGGAGTCACGTTCTCAGACACATCAAATTCTCTTGAGTATGTGTTTAAAATGAGTATTTCCAGGAAATCCAAATCTATGGGAATGGGGCTTGGGAATCTGCATTTTAACATGGACCCCCAAATAATCCTCATTCACATTCAAGTTTGAGAATCATTAGATTGGAGTTCACGAATGGACTTCGGGGTCTGTGAATTGCATTTAACCTCTTGTGCAAGTGTTGTGTGTACATTATTTAGAGAATATCTTTTATTGGATTCTCAAAGGGGGCCTTGACCCCCAAAAGACAAAGAACACCAGCTGGGAAAAAAAGCAAATTGGGATTGTGTCTTGTCATTTTCTAGTTTTCAATCAGCTGTGGGGAACAAGAAACAATTAAGTCAGTTTGAAGTAGGGGTCTTTACTCTGTGTGTGTTCCCCTAGCCCCACACCTATCCTTACCCCATCTCGCCGCACGCCTCCCTGGCTGGGGTCCTACCTTGCCCCTACTGGAACCAGCTCCCACTGCCATCTTATTCACAGCAGGAAACTCTCCCTATTGACAGAATTCCTTCTAATACAGATGATGCAGAATGGTCTGTCCTCTTGTCTACAATAACTGCACTGAGTTGGTTGACTTGGTGACCCAAGTTGTCTAACATTTTACTGTAAACAGAATACCATTTATGTGAAAGAACGCGGTTACCGTATTCCTCTGTCATCTGCAGTCTGCAGAGAACAGAAAACAATGGTAACCTGACCCTTGGGCAAAATGCTAATGGCTACATAATTGACTTAGCAGATAATTATAAAACACAGTTCCGTATTAAAACACAAAAGATGTAATTATTGCACTTTATAAACTAATTAATGAATACTAACTCAATTCAATAATTAATAATTCATTATTTAACCTCTAATTAAATGATCATCCTTCCTTTCCCTGCAAACTTTGCTGGTGGCTTAATTGCTCTGGGCCAAATATACAAGTGAGCTATCCTTCTCCGTTAATTAAACAGTGCAGAGATTTGAAATCATGGTAAGAGAGAATTAGGGAATTTAAATTGAAATGCACGTATCCCCTGCTTTTCGAGAGTTCACTTTATGCCACCTCGCTTTTACAAAAGACCTACATTAGTAACTGTGTTCTCTAACCAAAAGAAATGTGAAGAGGAGTTTTGCTTTTACAAGAAAAGGCAAAAAGTGAAAACGGCATACAGGGTTTGCCTTGCAGCGAGCCTTTACAGAGGCAGTGCGTGCCCCAAACTCCTTCCCAAGGAACTACACTCAACATCTCAGCATCAAGCCATCATAACTTTGAACTTTGTGAGCATCTGTGCTCTATCTAGATTTGTTTTGTGTATCCATTAGCAAGACGTGTCCTAAGGTATCAAAAAACCCTAAGACACGTTATTTTGGGGGTCTAGGAACACTCAAAGTATTTTCCATATACATTAATGGCAATTTCTTCTTCATTTTATGCCATTTCAGCTTATGAAGGGTTTCATAGAAACACTACTTCCAGAAAGAGGAGGGGAAACTGTATCTCCTATTTGGAAGAGACAACATCAGCTCCCACCCAAAGTATTAACCAATTAAAACAGTCCAGAGTAACTCACACTTAAGACCTGGACAAGATGGTTAATAGAGGGGTCTCTGAGGTACAGATCAGATCTTGGGAGCAAAGCAGAAGCCCAGGAGATCAGACACGTGGTCAGGGTCCTCGGCACAGTTGTGTACTGCAAACACAGACCCAGTCAAGGATGGCCAGTTGTGCGAATCTCTTCCCAATTCTGTGTTCTCTGATGTCACATCGACAGTTTGAAATCAGTCAGCATGGGAGGATTTGCACCACAGAAATGGAGGAACATTACAAATCAGGGCTTTTTCCTTCCTTTTTTTGAGTACTGGTTGTTTAACATTTACTAGCACAATCCAAGTCCTAGAGCAGCAGAGGGGACTTGTGGCTGAGTTCTAGATTGTCTACAAATGCTAAAATCCTAGTCAGCTCCGGGGCTGGTCTGCAGGCTGCAGTTCTGTCCCTGGGAAGCTAGGAAAGGAATGGATGTTTACTGAGTCTATGCTCCAGGCCCAGGATTACGGCAGCTCTGGACAGCGTCTCTCAGTGAATCCTCAAACAGCTGTGATAGACATCGCCTTTGTTCCTAGCAATCTCTTCATTTACAAAAAAGGACATACTTCCCTCATGGTTATCCTCCATTCATTTAAAACTTAGTTATAATCTATTTGTTAGTGGCTTACTCTTCATTTTTTTTAAAAAAAGTAACAAATTCTTAGCATTTCAATAAACAATAAGTTTTTTTCTATTTGTATAGTTTGTGGGTGTACATCTATATATTGAATAAAATGTATGTCTTTGGGGGTATTTTTATGTTTTATCGAAGGCAGAGTGGCATTCCCATGGCATCCATGATGTCTTTGTAGGGGCCAAGGAATAACAGGGCAGTCTCACAAACATTTTCCTCACAGAAAGGGTTTCTTCTGGCGGGAAATGCTGGCCCTCGAGGATGTGAGGTGGGAGTAGGTGGGGGTTCTGACTGAGTAAATTCATCACTTAACTACACCGCATCCCAATTCTGAGAAATACATCTGCTGCTTCCCCTTCTCTCTCCCCTCTCCTGGTTGTTCCTCTAAAAGGGCTCATTTTACTACATAGTTACTAATGGTTTCTTCATCTGTAAAATGAATTATAGTTAGAGCTACCTCATACCTACCTTCTAAGAATGATGTGAGTCACCATTCACAGACCTCTGACAACAGGGACTGGCACATACTGAGAGTCGTGTAAGAGATGCCGTCAGAGGCAAAGAATTTAGCATACGCAAAGACATGGAGCTGGAAAGGGGGCACGGTGCAAGAAGTTGTGCAGAGACCCCAGAGCTCACAGGAGCACCGGAAATGTGATGAGTGACCAGATGACCGGCTCACTCTATGGGTGCAGCCGGTTGGGGACCTCCCTGCTCACCGTATGGCATTTGGAGTCCTCCTACGCGGAGCACTTGTGCTCCCCCACGGCAGACCTCCCATCTGCACGATTCTGTGACAGAGGCTCAGGTCCTCTTCACGCTGCTAAGCTCAGTTACTGCAGCAGCCCCTTCCCTGGCCCCCCTCTCTCTAGAACCCAGATAGGATTTCCTCTTTGGTCCACCCCTTAGATAGTGATTTATCTAAAACACACGTGACCACCCGATTCCTCTCCTGAAAACCCTTCAAAGCTCCCCATAACTTTCAGAATGGATTTCAAGTGTGGTAGAACAATTTGTTTTTATTTTTTATAAAGATTTTACTGATTTATTTATTTTAGAGAGAGAGTGGGAGCGGGGGGAGGAGCAGAGGGAGAGGGACAAGCAGACTCTGTGCTGAGCGTGGAGTCTCAACGCGGGGCTCCATCTCGCCACCCTGAGCTGAAACCCAGAGTCAGATGCTTAACTGGCTGAGCCATGAAGGCGCCTGTGGTAGAACGATTTAAAAGGCCTTTCACATCTGGCCCCTGTTCCACTGTGAAGCCACTTCATGCCATGCTCCTCTCCTCCAGCCACACCACCAGTGCCATGTCTCAATCCTGCCTGTCGTGCTTTATGCCTTTACACATAGTCTTCCTTCTATCTGAAATGTGCTCTCCAGAGAACCCCAGAGAACATTCTACCGTGGTAAATTTTCTACTCCTTCAAGGTTCACCTCCAACATCATCCACTCTGTGATGCCAATCCAAAAAAACCTCAGGTTCGAGGTAGGTGCTGTAGGTTGACTGTTTGTGCCTTCCCCAAAATTCATATGTTGAAAACTAACCTGGACTGGGATTAGTACCCTTCGACAAGGGAGCTCCCTCACGCCTTCTGCCGTGTGAGCAGGTAACACAAGGCAGCCATCTACATACCAGGAAGTGGGCTCTCACCAGACATGGATTCTGCTGGTGCCTTGGTCTTAGACTTCCCAGCCTGCAGAGATGTGAGAAATACATTTTGGTTGTTACTAAGCTACCCATTCCATGGTGTTTTATTATAGCAGCCAGAACAGACTAAAACAATAGGCCCATTTTTGATGCATCCAGAGCACCCTTTTGTAACTCCAGCATGGGGCTTGTCACACTGTCTTTTAGTATTTGTCACATTGTTTGCTCATTTCACCCCACTGACCTACCACACACACACACACACACACACACACACACACACATCCCAGCAATGACAGCTGACATTGGAGTTAAATGTTATGTTGCCTGGGTTCAAATCTGGTTCTGCCACAGAATCCCACTTCCACATTGGTAGACTGGAACTCCTAAGAATAATCCCTCGTAGGGTTGTTGTGAGTATGATGCGATAACCTATGGAAGTTCTCAAAAGCTGCCTGACGTTTCCTAAGTGCTCAGTAAATGCGATTGGATTATTTTTTCCTTGTGATCAGGAACCATTCAACATTGTAGGATCAGCACCATGGTTCAAGTACAGCAGATCAACCAAGACTGGGGTTGAGAGCATGGGCTCTGCCGTCAGATGGGCTTGGGTTGCGATGCTGAGCTGGCGTAGCTCTAAAATTATACAGTAAGAGTTCTTACCTTACGTGGTGGTTGTGAGTAGTAAATGAACTAAAGCAATTTGCCTTGCCTATGTAAATACTTAATAAAGGCCAGGTATTCGTATAAAAGCTGGAAATAAACTGATGAGGACACCAACATGGACACACCGCTCCCTGCCAGACCCACAGGCCCCACCGTGACCACGGCGCTCAGCTGTGCAGATGATGCTGGCTTGGCCCTTTTGCCTTTTGAAAAGCTTTGGTGACGATCTGGCTCCTGCTAGAGTTGCACCTCAAACCCCCACACTAAATCACAGCAAATGATAAATTGTTGAGAGTGGGAGCAAGAGTGATGGAGGGGGTGTGCAGTCTGGCCGAGAGGCTCACCCAAACTTTCAAGTAGCCTCCACAATAAATCCAGGACTGTCGCTTGGTGATTAGTTAGAGGAAACAGAAACTGCAGGACAAAGCCAGGAAATGACCTTAGAGACTAAACACAGTGTATTTTATTTTAGGGCTTTTTCTCACTTAGAAGTGCTGCCAGGTTGTTTAAAGACAGCGAGTGTTATCAGGGAAGGATTTGGGGATCTGCCAGGCTTTTGACAACATGTGGTAAAAAATTTACAAAGCCCGGAATCAAAGGAGGAGGACAGACAGGAGGATGTGTACTCGAGAGATGCTGCAGGTGGGCCTAAGGTTAACATAAACTTTTTATTGCCCTTTGGGGAGCTTTCTAGTAAGCCTGATGGACTTGGTGAGGCTGGGCGGAAGCCCATGTAGAATGGCACATTTCTGTGAATGACTGCAGAATGAGGGAAGGGTGGGAAGCCATTTGGGTCATTTGGGACCCATGGGAGTGAATCAGGGAAGGGAGTGGAGGAATGAGGACTGAGCGGGACAAATGAGGTTTTGAGCACCATCCTGTCCCCATTTTTAGACAGATGGCAATCAAGATGATGTTTGAGAAAAAAATAAGCCACCGCCATTTAAAACCATTCACAGGAAATGGGGAGGAAGGAAGGTTAAAAGTATTGGGCCCCTCTTATGCTGCCAAGTGCTGGCTGGACGGTTACTGCTAACCCATTACAACAGAGGAGAAAGTGTTAGCGCCTGCTGGTTACATTCACCCGGTGCGCCGCAAGCGGCAGAAATGAGGGTTGTACCCAGGTCTGCCCGACTCCAGAGCCTTCTATTCCTTTGCCTTGGAAGTGACAGGCAGGAGGTTAGTACCAGCTGTCAGGAATTCATTTTTTCTCTGCAAATGACTGCTTCGCTGTTCACTGTTGCAAATGCTGCAGGAGTCCCCGAAGTGTGGGCCCAGAGATGGTTCTGGCTTACTAGACATGAACTTACTCATATTCTCTCATCTGCAGACAACAGACCGCAGGCTCCTCTAGTACCTTTATCCCTGGATTGGCCTAAGGCCCGTCTGTATTTTTAATGATGTCATTAACTGAGGCATGCAAAGGAGTAATTCTGAGACCATTTATTTTCTCTCTTAAAGAGAATCTGCAAATGGTTCCAGGGATTTTACAAATGTGATAAAAAAAAAAAAAAGCTAATAATAGCTTCAATTTATGGAGTGCTTACTATGTGCTAGGCACTGTGAGAAGTGTTTTATGACCATTGTCTTATTTAATTGCAAACTGGTGGCACGCAGGCCAATCTGGCCCATAGACTGAACTCTGTTTCCCAAATATAAATTTGAATGTGTTTTAAAGAGGGTCTGGGCTCTTCAGTTTTCCACAGCCCACACTATCTCTGAACTTTTTACCCCCTTACCTCATTGACATTATTGCCAGGCCCCTGTAGGCAGTTGCATTTGTGACTCCTGCTTTAAAACAGCCCAATGAAATAGACCATACTTGGTCGCCATTTTATTGTTGAGGCAAAGAAAGAATATGCAACTTGACCCCTGCCACACAGTTGGTAAGGGGTCTAGGATTTGAACAGATTCTTCTGACCATAGAAAAGCTCTTATCCAATGCATTATATTCCCTTGCTATCACGACAAAGTCTCCACATGATGGTATAGTGTCTTTGTTTAGGGCAAGAGATGTTGTCCAGAACAATTCTTTAATAGCAGCAATGCGTCCTCTACTCCTTTTCTACTTCCCTGTGCCTTTGTTTGTGGAAAAGTGGTCTATGAAAGCTGTTTGCATATGGATCTTTTCCCTCCCACCTCCAGCTCCCTTAGAGACATCACTTCCATTTGCCCATACTAGCCAAAGACCGTAATGTCACCTGTAATTAGAATTCCAGGACATTTGGTTTCTGGCCTGGGAGATGCAGAAGGTCATAGCAGGAGCTTTCCAAGAACAGGAACTAGGGGCATCCATCTTCATAGCATCACCTCCCAGCACAGAAACAGGTACATGGTAGCTGATCGATAAGTGTGGACTATTATTATTATGATTGCTACTGCCATAGTTATTATTAGTTATTATTATTACTATCAAGGAGCTGGCTAACACGTAATAATATTCACTGAAATATCCAAAACCACCACCGGAAGGGTAACATTTCCCTTTGATTTTATGATTGTACCTTTTCTAATTTGTAAATTAAATGATATTCCAGGTTGACCAATATTTCTGCTTAACATACTGGATAGATATTATTAACTTCAATTTAATTCATTTATTGCTTCGTCATTCATTTATTCAGCAAATACGTATCAAGTGGCCAAGTGTTAGGAGCTGGGATACAGGGTGATTAGTTTCTGCACTTAAGCCTAATTCATGCTAGTGCAATGTTTTCAGACAGCAAGACACAATTCACTAGTGGGACATAAAATTAATTTAGTGAGTCATGACAAGCATTTGAGAAAATACAACAGAACAGAACAGAAAATACCAAAGTGGACTTTGCGTAAGTATTATTTTAGGAACATTTATTTCCATAATACCTATGAGTGTGTTGCAAATATCCTGAGTGGCACGGTGAAAAAGCATTTCTTGCAGTAGGCTAAGATCAAAAAGCATTGAAAGCTACTTGTCTGGTGGTCTAGGGAAGAGGGTCCAGAAGAACAGATGCTTGAACCAGAAGATGACCAGATGGCCGAATTACAAGAGTTTCCTTTGCCCCTCAGGTGTTTCTCAGTAAGTCAACAGATGTCCACGGATTGAAAAGCACTTGAAAATGCTCATCCAAAATTCTTTGGGTTCAGATGCTTCATGTTTTGGGACTAGACTTCTGTTTTGGCTTTAAAACCTCAGTCCCTCTCTTTTTTATAGTGACTGAAATCAGCTAGACACACAGACACACACACACACATTTTTATACTCTTTAAATCTGTAAACCCCATGGGTTTCCTTATCAGAGAATCCACTAATTCTAATCACATAATCACATTCCCAACACCACAAATAGCTTAAATATTTACAGGCTGCAGTAGGAACCAATAAATGTAAAAAGACTGTCAAGCTTGGCAGCGTTGTCAATAATTCAGTAGTAACCTCCTTGCTGAAGGCCAAAGCTGGGAAAACCAATTCCTGTGCCAAATACGGGTTCCAATAAAGTTCACATTTCTATTCCAGTCCCATGGCTTGAGTGCATGTGTGTGTTTGTGGAGGGGAGTTCATCGACTGTTTATTTTTTCTAAGCCCTTTGTGAGGTCTCTTGCAAATCGCTTTCCAGGTCTGTGCTTGGAATTTTCTGCCACACATTCTCAAGATTTTCGACCCAATCCAGACAGCAGAGGCCCGTTTTGTTTAGATTTGTTTGCCTTTGAGTAGTCCTCGGACTCGGCTTTGAAGCAAGCACCCTAGGATGATAAATGGGAGAAACTCACACCTCTTGGAAGAGCTGTGATCCCGCTCTGTCTGCCTGGAGCCTAAGCAAAGTGGCTCTAAATTGATTTACAGAGACAACTGGGAAAAGGGGAAAGTGTTTCCGTGGAGATGCAGCTAATTAAAGGCTAGAGGAACCAGTGTGACCTTCTTAGGCTCTTTTCTTATGTCTGAGCACCATATTCCTTTACGGTACAGAAGGTCCCAGCTCCACAAGGTCCACAGGCCCTTCACTCATTGGAAAATATGTTCTCAAGTCGAGTGGTAGGCACTCCTTGAAAACATCACTTTTTGAACCCGTTGGCCAGCCATTTGCCTTCCCCAGCTGAGGAACAGGAGGGTTGATTGTTTATCTTCTCAGTTTGTTTCTGAGGAACAGCTGCTTCTCCAGGCATTTGGCTAACTCTTCTTGAACCCTGAACAAAAATCACCAGGAGCCAAGAGCTGGGTAAATGAAAAAGTAGGTAACCTTAAAGCTAAACAGATTGTGCCTTTTCCTGCGGCTGAGTGCTCCTTCTAAGTGAGACAGGAGAAAAGGGACTTTGTCATCTCTTGGATTGGGGGGGGGGGGGGATGGGGAGCCTCTCTGAATGCAAATGAAATGAAACAAAACCATTGGTTTCCAGTCCCAATGAAACCTGAGATCACAAGTGAGTGACAGCTACAAAGACTGCTTTTGGAAATTGCGCAATCATTTTTACGCAGGTAATTATTAACAGTAACCAAGGCTGCTAATCTGTCCCTTTTCTCTGCCACTTCCTGCTCACCTCACTGTGAGGTTCTCTTTGTGTTTCCATGGAAATACAGAGTGGTTTACATGAAATATTTTTAAAAGCAAGCATGGGAAACCCGTCCTTTGTGTATTGATCTTATTAACTATATTTTGTTGCACTACTTTGAGATCAGGTCAGACGGATCATTTCAAGCCTCTGGGCCACACATTTTATTTGCATGTTCTCACTCAAATCTATTATGAAAATATATAGTGGGCATGACTTGAGAGTCAGTCTATTATAGCTTTTATAACCGAGTGGACTGATTTTTCAGACTGCTCAGTGTCTAAATGGCAATAGATGGACAGTGCCATTTCATTTTCTCTTCTGTTAATAACTGAAGCACTTCTCATTTAAATTTAATTTAATATTCTTTGTAGTTTGCCTGCTGTTGACTCCAGATCCCCATCCTCCCCATGGTCATACCTGCCCCCGATCATCTTCTTGAATCAAACCAAGTTAATTCAGGTGACCATGCCTAGGATAATGCCCAGGGTGTAGTAGGTGTTCCAGTACCTGCTTTTACCCCTTTCAGATCTGGAATGTGATCATCTTTATTAGCAGATAAATGGCTGCTCAAGGAAAGAGTCAAGGCGGGATAACAGCCACAGACCAGGATTGTTTGTGTGACTGACTTTTTGTTTTTAGTAACAGTCAACTCACATTCCCGACCACCAAGTTTCTGGACTAATGTCCCAGGAAGGAATTGGTAAGAAGGAAGCTGCAGAAACCTCTTCTTCAGGAATGTAACTTAGCTGCCACAGTTCCTTTGTATGTGAGAGTGAGCACGTGGATCAGTGACCACACTGCCCTAGACTTCAATTACAGAGACTGTGTGAGGGAGGGAGGTGCTGTCACTGAGCACCTGGCCTCTGACCCCAGACTGACTTGGCTTGAATCCCCCCCTCCACCACTTAGAAGCTATGAGACCTTGGGCAGGCTGTCTAATGGTTCTGTGGCCCTGTCCCCTCATCTGTAAGCTGTGGCTAATAATGTACTTATCCTGAAGGTTTCTGTACAGATTAAATAAGTTAATATATAAAAATTGCCTTAAGAATTGTGTATGTTTTTGGTATTACTATTATTATTATTTTTTTTTTATTTTAGGTAGGCTACATGCCCACCATGGGGCTTGAACTCACAACCCTGAGATCAAGAGTCACGTGCTCTACTGACTGAGCCAGCCAGGCGCCTCTGTTTTTGATAATATTATCATGCAAAATTACCCTCATCTTTGTGGAAAATAGTGGAAGGAGATTTGATAGATGATACAGAGAAGGAAGGAGTGTGAGGAAATCCCGAGATGTGTTTCCTTTCAGAAGGAGAGAAGACATTTTATTTATTTTTAAGATTTTATTTATTTATTTGAGAGAGAGAGAGGAGTGCGAACACAAGCAGAGGGAGAAGCAGGCTCCCCTGGGATCATGACCTGAGCCTTAGGAGAAGCTTAACCGACTGAGCCACCCAAGCATCCCAAGAAGAAAGACATTTTAGAAAGACATAAACTAGCGAGAGGGTGTTGGGTGGTGCTGGCTAGAAAAGATACGTTAAACGAAGTAACACTGAAGAAGGGGAAGATGCCTCAGGTGTAGCTGGTAGATCCAGAATAAATTAAATCATGGGTTTTAGAGGAGATATTGGGAGGAACAGGCAGGACGAGAATATAGACTATTTTCATTCTGGACCTCAGTAGAGTGAGGTGAATTTGGATCAGGGACGGAGTTCAGCCAACTGAGGCAGAGCTTTCGGGGAAGCCAAGTCCCAGCTATTCTGTCCCAGCTCCTACCAGGCATGGTGGGGGGTGATGCTGGTGCAGGGGGAGGGTAGTAGCTCCTCATGCTAATAATCATATAAGGAGAAATTCCAGATGTAAAATAAGTACATGGCTCCTAGGAGTAGCTCCACACATGGTGGGATGATCGGAGCTGGAGTTTAGGAGGGGGTTGGGAAGTAGACAGCAGAAGACAGCACAAGGGGAACAGACAGCGTGGTTCAGATAGGAGATTGTACTGAGCCCACCCATTCTCTGGACAACTCCTTTGGCGCCGCTGTCTGACTCTGGGTGAACCTATGCTGCCTCACTGCTCCATCTCTTTGCCCCCATGGACTTTGCACCATGGAAAACACACCAGAGCAAGAAAACCTGGGGCTCCTTCTCCTGGTGCTGAGGCTATTGTGAGTCTATTTGGACTACTAACAATCGGGACAGCTGCCTTAGATTTTATATTATGTGTGTGTGCAATGTGTATAAATCAGCACAATCCACTAAATACTTTTTTTTTTTAAAGATTTATTTATTTATTTATTTGAGAGAGAGAATGAGAGAGAGAGCACATGAGAGGGGGGAGGGTCAGAGGGAGAAGCAGACTCCCCGCCGAGCAGGGAGCCCGACGCGGGACTCGATCCCGGGACTCCAGGATCATGACTTGAGCCGAAGGCAGTCGCTTAACCAACTGAGCCACCCAGGCGCCCTCCACTAAATACTTTTAAGAAAAAATGGATTGTACACACACACACACATACACACACCTATCCACACTTTCCTTACAATTTATCTATGTAACTTTTAAAAAAAGATTTTATTTATTTATTTATTTATTTATTTATTTATTTATTTATTTATCAGAGAGAGAGAGAGCACAAGCAGGGGGAGTGGCAGAGGCAGAAACAGGCTCCCTGTTGAGCAAGGAGCCTGATGTAGAGCTCGATCCCAGGACTCTGGGATCATGACCTGAACCAAAGGCAGACGCTTAACCGACTGAGCCACCCAGGTGTCCCCACGTAACTTTTTAAAAAATGAAAATTATTTAATTATTTGTATTATAATGATTACTTACTTAGTGTGAAGATGTTCATTTTTTTGTCTACTACTTCTGTATTTGGATATGTATATACGTAAATATACATGACTATGTATATATAAATTATGTCTATACATACAGTATATGGTCTCAAAAGTATATGAGTGTACACAATGTAAACTCCTCATCTCCAAGAGGACAAATGAAAAATAAAGACTGTGGAAAAGAGCCACCTGGAAGGTACTCTTTCCAGATCGTCTTACTTAAATGATGTTGAACTTAATGGAGTCTTTGATTTAAATGTTTTTGACTTTCCTAAATTTTAAAAGTAAAGGTAAAAACAGCGTAAGAGAAGGAGAAAGACCACCTGCAATCTCCACTTAGAGATGATCACTTTAATGTTTTAGTGTATAGATTAACCTTGTACCAATTCTACACACACATGCAAAAATACAAGCATATGCACACTTTCCAGAGAGTTTTATAAAATTGTACTCACCCAAAGCATGCTTTTAAATATTGCTTTTTTCACTTACTAATATATGATAAAGATCTTCTCATGCCAAAAATAGAAAAGTTCATTATAATTATTAATAGGCATACAATGTAATGACTTTCATCCAGGTCTATGCCATTTTGTTGTGAGCCCATAATGACCACAGTCATTCCTGAGAGTTAAGTGCTAACTATATGCCAGTTCCTATGCAAAGTGTTTTATATCCATGACCCCAACAAATACTTAACAGCAGACACATGAGCAGAAAGGGTGTGTAGCCAGGGAGAATCTAACCGTTCACTGGTTAAACTTTGTTTAAACATTAGGAATCCCAGGTCATGGGTTGAGCTCAGGGTTATAGGCACCCCCTACATAGCCTTTTTTTAAACTGACATAATTTTTTTTATTAAGTTTTTTTTTTTAGATTTTTTTTATTTATTCATTTATTTGAGAGAGTGAGAGAGAGAGAGAGCACATGAGAGGGGGGAGGGTCAGAGGGAGAAGCAGACTCCCTGCCGAGCAGGGGCCCGGTATGGGACTCGATCCCTGGACTCCAGGATCATGACCTGAGCCGAAGGCAGTCGCTTAACCAACTGAGCCACCCAGGCACCCCTTTATTAAGTTTTTAATTGTAATTCCAGTGTAGTTGACATAGTGTTAACTACATAGTGTTATATCAGTTTTAGGTGTACAATATAGTGACACAATTCCATGCATTACTCAGTGTTCATCATGATAAGCGTGCTCTTAATCCCCATCACCTATTTCACCCATCCCCCCACCCACCTCCCCTCTGGTCACCATCAGCTTGTTCTTTATAGTTAAGAGTCTGTTTCTTGGTTTGTCTCTCTCTCTCTCTCTTAATTTTTTTCCCTTTGTTGGTCTGTTTGGTTTCTTAAATTCCACATATGAGTGAAATCATATGGTATTTGTCTTTCTCTGACTGACTTCACTTAGCATTATACTCTCTAGCTCCATCCATGTTGTTGCAAATAGCAAGATTTCATTCTTTTTTACGGCTGACTAATATTCTGTTGTATATATACCACATTTTTATCCTTTCATCAGTTGATGGACAGTTGGGCTGCTTCCATAATTTGGCTATTGCACATAATGCTGCAAAAAACAGGGGTGCATGTATCCCTTTGAATTAGTATCTTTGTATTTTGGGGGTGAATATCCAGTGGTATGATTACTGGATCTTAGGGTAGTTCTTTTTACTTTTTGAGGAACCTTCATACTGTTTCCCAAAGTGGCTGCACCAGTTTGCATTCCCACCAACAGTGCACAAAGCTTCCTTTTTCTCCACATCCTCACCAACACTTGTTTCTTGTGTTTTTTATTTTAACCATTCTGACAGGTGTAACGTGATACCTCATTGTAGTTTTGATCTGCACTTCCCTGATGATTAGTCTTGTTGAACACCTTTTTTTGTGTCTGTTGGCCATCTGTATGTCTTCTTTGGAGAAATGTCTGTTCATATCTTCTGCCCACTTTTTAATTGGGTTTGTTTTTTGGGTATTGAGTTGTAGAAGTTCTTTATATATTTTGGATATTAACCCCTTATTGGATATGTCATTTACAAAAATCTTCTCCCATTCAGTAGGTTGCTTTTTAGTTTTACTATTTCCTTCACTGTGCAGAAACTTTTTATTTTGATGTACTCCTAGTAGCTTATTTTTGCTTTTATTTCCCTTGCCTCAGGAGACATATCTAGAAAAATGTTGCTATAGTCAATGTCAAAGAAATTACTGTCTGTCCTCTCTTCTAGAATTTTAATGGTTTCAGATCTTTAATCCATTTTCAGTTTATTTTTAGATATGGTGAAAGAAAGTAGTCCAGTTTCATTCTTTTGCATGTAGCTGTCTAGTCTTCCCAGCACCATCTGTTGAAGAGACTTTTTTTTCCTACTGGATATTCTTTTCCCCTTCATCAAAGATTAACTGACCATATAATCGTGAGTTTATTTCTGGGTTTTCTATTCTGTTCCATTGATCTATGTGTCTATTTTTGTGCCAGTATCATACTGTTTTGATTACTATAGCTTTGTAATATAAGTTGAAGTCTGGAATTGTGATACTTCCAGTTTTGTTTTTCATTTTCAAGGTTGGTTTGGCTATTTGGGGTCTTTTATGGTTCCGTACAGAATTCAGGATTGTTTGTTCTAGCTCTGTGAAACATGCTGGTGGTATTTTGATAGGGATTGCATCAAATGTGTAGATTGCTTTGGGTAGTATAGACATTTTAACAATATTTGTTCTTCCAACCCATGAGTATGGAATGTCTTTCCACTTCTTTGTATCATCTTCAATTTCTTTCATCAGTGTTTTATGGTTTTCAGAGTACAGGTCTTTCACCTCTTTGGTTAGGTTTATTCCTAGGTATCTTATTATTTTTGGTGCAATTGTAAACAGGATTGTTTTCTTAATTTCTTTCTGCTGCTTCATTATTGGTGTGTAGAAATGCAACAGATTTCTGTATATTGATTTTGTATTCTGCAAATTTACTGAGTTTGTTTATCAGTTCTAGCAGTTTTTTGGTGGAGTCTTTAGGGTTTTCTCTATATAATATCATGTGCAATCGTTTTCAAATAGTGAAAATTTTACTTCTTCCTTACTGATTTGGATGCCTTTTATTTCTTTTTGTCATCTGACTGCTGTGGCTAGGACTCCCAGTACTATGTTGAATGAAAGTGGTGAAAGTGGACATCCTTGTCTTGTTCCTGACCTGAGGGGAAAAGCTCTTGGGTTTTCCTCGTTGAGTATGATGTTTGATGTGGGTTTTTCATATAGGGCCTTTATTAAGTTGAGGTATATTCCCTCTAGGCCTACCTTGTTGAGGGTTTTTATCATGAATGAATGTTGTACTTTGTCAAATGCTTTTTCTGCCATTTAATAAAATGATCATATGGCTTTTATCCTTTCTCTTATTGATGTGATATATCATGTTGATTGATTCGCAAATGTTGAACCACCTTTGCATCCCGGGAATAAATCCCACTAGATCACTTGATCACGGTAAATGATTTTTTTAAGGTATTGTTGGATTCGGGTATTTTGTTGAGGATTTTTGAATCTATGTTCATTAGGACTACTGGCCTGTAGTTCTCTTTTTTAGTGGTCCCTTCATCTGGTTTTGGTATCAGGGTAATACTGGCCTCCTAGAATGAATCTGGAAGTTTTCCTTTCTCTTCTATTTTTAGGGATAGTTTGAGAAGAATAGGCATTAACTCTTCTTTAAATGTTTGGTAGAATTCACCTGTGAAGCCATCTGGTCCTGGACTTGTTTGTTGGGAGTTTTTGTTTACTGATTCAACTTCATTGCTGGTAATTGGTCTGTTTAAATTTTCTACAGATCTGCCTTTTTAAATTAAAATTGATGTTAACTTTTAATTAGAAATGTTTGTTTCCTTAAATATACAAGTAGTACATGAACACACATGTATTGTAAAAATTGCAAATGAAAGCCCTTCTTTTTCTCCCCTAATACCAATTATCCCTCTTTTTCCTCCCTCCACAGTGCCTCTCTCCTCCTCAGTGAGAACTGCTGCTCACACTTGGGAGTGAATCCTCCCATGCCTTTTTCTGAACATTTGCATGTGTGTGCATGTAGTTGGAGGTTTTCATTACATTTACTTTCAACAAATCAGTCACTGAATTTAAATATATCCTGTATGATTTAGAAATATTTAGTACTTAGAGAAAATATTTAGACAGCTTTAGTGGAAGAGTTAAATAAATCATACATAGTTCATAGTTTATTTATCTTGAATTATGCACAGGATTAGGTTAAGTCTAGAAAATCAGTCACCTTAGATCCTTTTTGGTAGTGGATGGATATGGGTGAATGTAACATAAATTATAAGCAAAACATATTCAGGAAATCACTTAAGAATCAATGTGGAGTACAGTTCATTTAACCTCATCAACTATTTCATAAGTGTCTCTATTATGGATCTATATTTATACCCTGAATAATGTCTTTCTAATCCAAGCCCTAGAATTGGATATTATATGTATCAATCAATAAAGTATCTATTACATTTTTATGTTTTCCCTAATATCAATATCCGAGTGAATGGATTCTGAGTTCTTTAATAACTATCAAGTAGTTGATGTCATTTTTTACACTCCTCTCATAGTTTAAAAAGCACTGGCTTGGACTTTCCAGTCTGGGGTACAGATATAAATTAGCAAAATTGTCATGTATACTTTAAATTTGCTTGTTACACTTGTATACTTTTTCAGGTGATGAGAGAAATGTCTAAACAGCTAGCCGTACACTAGCATGGTCCAGGTACTGATCCCTTCCTTCTCAGAAGATTCTTTTAAAGTATAATCTCATGGGGAGCCTGGGTGGCTCAGTCGGTTAAGCGTCTGCCTTCGGCTCAGGTCATGATCCCGGGGTCCTGGGATCGAGCCCCGCATCGGGCTCCCTGCTCGGCAGGGAGTCTGCTTCTCCCTCTCCCACTCCCCCTGCTTGTGTTCCTGCTCTCACTATCTCTCTGTCAAATAAATAAATAAAATCTTTAAAAAAAAAAAAAAGATGGCTCAATACAATAAAGACTGATATTCTGGAAAACAGGGACCACTCCACTGCACTTAACATTACTAATCCAGGGGCGCCTGGGTGGCTCAGTCGGTTAAGCGTCTGCCTTCGGCTCAGGTCATGATCCCAGGGTCCTGGGATCGAGCCCCACATCAGGCTCCCTGCTTGGCGAGAAGCCTGCTTCTCCCTCTCCCACTCCCCCTGCTTGTGTTCCCTCTCTCGCTGTGTCTCTCTCTGTCAAATAAATAAATAAAATCTTAAAAATAAAATAAAGTATAATCTCATCTAATGGGGTTGTGAAATAGAACCTTACGGAGTGTGATAAAATACAATCTTACGTAAATACAGTCTTATGTAGTGAAACACTTCCTACTGCCTTGGAAATGGGGACCAGGGCCCAAAGCTGAGAACAGGAGGAATCAGGGCGCCCACATTCAAACAAATGGGGTTAGGTTCCCATCCAGGACTCTTAAGAGATTAACTGTACTGCCACTAGCCACCATCCAATTTTAATCCCCATCCACGTCTAGATGAGAAGACTGGAAGTGGGTGGAAAACAAAAGAATCACTGGAGTTAGAAGTCCTAGGCATTTTGTGCTGTGTAACTTAGCCAAGCTAGAACTGTTTTCTAGAATCCCCTTCTCAGTACGGTCTGGGCCAGGATTGGTCACAAGAGGAATTCCCAGGAGAACCGCAAGGCAGAAGGGAGGCAGCAGCCTTCTCTTAGAAGCTCAGACACCGAGCTTATGCTCAAGCATATTGTCAGGAACCTGCTAGTGTATTTTACAAGCATTTTACAGCCCACAGCTCTTCTGGTTCTCATCAGATTTCCTCCTTCAGCTCAACTCCTGGGTCAGATGTGTGTTCAGCTCCATCACAAATGGCACCAGGTTCTAAAGACTCCCCATCTTTGAAATGAGAGACAGTGAAGGATTGACACAGGTTCCAGTTCATCCTCATGGGTTGCAGCTCATTCTCGCTCTCCCCCACTTTATATCCATCTTTCCTTTTTGACTGCCTGAGCTGCTGATGTTCACCCAGCACCAGATGCTGAAGTTACAGTTGAATATAAACCATATAAACATAAAGAAGGGGCACTTAAGAGAATGACTCAGAAATTAAGGGTTCCCAATGAAGGGAAGACCAGCGTCTCCCCACGCCAACTGCATATTCTTTTGAGCTAGAAACCTGAAGATCTTCCTTGGCCCTGCCAGTGGGGTAGAGCAGAGGGTGGAGAGAGAATTAGAGGGAGTCCAGTGCATCCTCTGGAGTTTGTAGCATGAGGAATGTGGAGTCTGGAGTCTGCCTCTTTCCTAGAGTGATAGCAGGCTGACCCACAACAGTGTAGTGTACTTGAGAAGAATATGGGGGGGCGTGGAAATTGATCCATTTTTACCTTTGAAATGTATAATGGCAACCCACAGCTCCAGTGCAAACGGCAAAAGCCATAGGGCTACCCAGTTGGCAACCAAGTGAAGGCTGCCCCATCTGGAGAGGGGGGTAGAGGTGAGGAACTATGTCTACAGAGGTAGACACAACTACCTGTCAGCAACTGAGGGGTGGAGTAGAGATGACCATCACCTCTTAAAACCACGTGTAAACTCTCCATGCACAGAAGCCCACTACTGGCAGACAAAGCTGAGCCAAGCCAGAGTGAGACCAAACTGTCTTCCATTAGAGACAGGCAGCCAGGGAGTTCCGCCCTCTCCCAAGTTCCCCTTCCCAGAAAACCCAGAGACCCAGAAACGGATGGGGCTGGGGGGAACGGAAGTGTCCCAAAGCCTGACCTAGGAGGGGGAAGAGGAAGAGGAATTAAAGGGAAGCCCACTTGCCCTCACTTCTGCAAGTGTCTTGACGTACAGATCCATCCTGTGCTACAGAGAAAAGGAGAGTTTTGGGATTAGACTTTCAAACTGGGCTGAACTAATTCTTTTTTAAACAATTAAGTTTTACAAAAAGTCATGGGAGATGCCCAAAGGGACCTTAGACATAACAGCGGAGAACACTGATTAGTAAAAAATAAAACTGTTTCATGTTAGAATCCCCAGTGCATTCAGACTTTTCAGTAAAGACACATGAATGAATTTATATACACATATAAGGGTTTATGTATGTGGGTTTATACACACATATATTCATACATGTATACACCCCTCATTTATAGGAAGATAATTGAGTCGGAAAGCTTGAGAACCTAGATTAGGTTTTGCAAATATGTGACTGATGTGCCAGCCACCTCACCCCACCCCATCCCTTGCCCAAGGCAGACATTACTAATTGATCACTGTCCTCTTTCACACTGAACTAGGACCCAGGTACAGAATCCTTTTCAACCCAGTGTTACAGATTAGCCACTTCCAAGAGACTAGAGTTGGCATACAAGATGAAACCTGTTTACCATCCCTGTTCAAGATTCTAGACCAGAGATCAGGAGCTGGGAGTCTGGTTTTAAGCAATCTGAGAACTATGCCTTTTATTTGCTCAGAGCCTATTTATTCTTACCCAGGGCTTAATTTTAGTAAACTTTATCAGCTGTCATCTGATTTATCAGTCCACAGCTTGAAAGAATGAGCTAATTAAGAGTTGAGATTTTGCTGGAGGAAATGGCACTAATGGTAGGAAACCAGGATACTGACAAAAAGAAGGGGACATAAATAAAAAAAAAATTTCCATTTACTAAGCATTTTTAACTTTGTTCCTTTATATATATATTCTCTTTTATCCTCAAAACAATGCTCTAAGTAAAGTATTGCAATTTATTCCCATTTTATACATGAGAAGATCTCAGGCTCACAAAACTTACACAAGAACACACAGTCAATCCCAGTCTTTAAAACTCCAAAGCACATACTATTTTCTTGACACCACTTAAGACCCACCCTGCCTCCAAATTACAAGCTTCAGGTTTCTAAGAGCATAGTAGCCTGATGTCATGTGAGGTAGGAGCAGAGAGTCCCCTAGAATTCAATGACACCTAAAGCCATGAATTTTAGAATAGAATAATACGTAATGTTTCTGGTGATTACCCTAAGTCATTAAGAAAATGTTAAATTAATATGCTCTATAAATAAGAAAGGTAAGTAAATGTAGAATATAGTTTATTTTTTTAATTAAAATGCTTTAAAATGGGTTTCCTTATGTATATATATTGTATTACACTATATACGGTATATCATATAGTCCATTAAGCCAGATAAATTGGGTAACTATGTTTATGTGTGTATAAGCACATGGATATAATATGACAGAATGTATGTCCAAATTTCCTAAGAGAAGCTATTGAAACACTAGTTTCCAGCTGACCCTAGGCCCCATCCTCAACTTTCAGGTTATTTTCAAATGATAAATAACCTTAAATTTTTCAGATTTTTGTTGTTGTTGTTGTTTGTTTTGTTTTAGAAACAGGGAATTAGATCCTGGAATTCCTGATCATTTTGATTGTTCATGTTTTTCCCATCTCTAATCCATCTTTAGCACCTGATTAAACCACTGGTCTTTGGTTTCATAGACTAGAGTCACATTCTACAAACAATGTAAAATTATCTTTCTCCACTCCTACCCCAAAGAACTTTTTTTTCTGGGAGAATCCTCTTTTGATAAAAAAAAAAAAAAGTCCCCCAGTTCCCAATCCTTTAGGACCTTTCTCTCTGGTGAGGCAACATACTGGACTAGTTACTAAGAGAGGTTTTAGAATCCCAGTGACCTGAGTTCAAGTCTTTGCTCAACAACTTAGTAACTCTGTGACCTTCAGCAAGATGCTTGACCTTATTGTTTTTTTAATCTGTAAAATGGGTACAATGTCAGCGTCTACACCTGGGGCTACTCTGAAGATTAAGTTAGCAAATATATGTAAAGCCTTTAACATAGTATCAGGCATATATCAAGCTGTCAAAAGATGTTTCTTTAATTAATATTATTTCCTAAAGCCTTCTATTTTTACAATTGCCAGGTGATTGAACATCTTTCTCCCAGTTCTTACCAGGGAATAATTTTGTAGACCCAACAATTTGTACAAAAGAGAAGAGGGCCTTCCCATTTGCCTGACTTTTTTTGATCAATTGTGGATAAAGGGAATGGTAACCATTTATCTTTGAGGTGATTATCAGATGCATGCAGATTAAAATTAAAGACTTCTCCAAGCACTCACCTCTCTATGAATTTCATTGTGATATTTTAATTCTCAACTGTGGATATAGCACAACTATTTCCATGACAACCAGTAACAAGAGGTATAGTTTGGGAAATTATTTTGTTATGATAACTAACAGACTGGAGCACTAGAGAAAAAAATCTCTTATTTAATATCAGATCCTTCCAGAAAAGAAAAAAAAATGTGTTTTTATTTTAAATGAGATTGTTTTCAAGTTTGTCTCATTCAGAAGTCTTCCTTTATATCAACTCAGGTTCAATTATGCAATCCCAAAGGAAGAAAAGAAAACTCATCGTCTTTACTGCACATTGTTTGGCCTGCTTAATAAAAGCAGTGCCTGCTTTGTTTTGTTATAATCCCTCATTCTTTGGGATTTAATGAGACAAGATACTGTATTTTGAAATGAACACATATACAAAGGCAAGTCGATTTCCTTTGGGGATAAATCTCTTATAAAACTCCAGCTCAACAAATTTAAATATAATAATGGCTTTGACTAAATCTGTATACGGTGAGATCCACTAATGGAGACCACCCCATAGTTCAATAAAACAAAACAAAACAAGAGAGTCTTTTAGGCAGGTGGTCTCCCAACACAAATTCATGATAGCTTATGTTCAGTTATTAACTGGTGGATCGATGGCAAGATAGAGTTAGCATGGTTTTCAAAGAATGTCACTTCTCTTTCCTCTCTCTCCCCACCGCAGAGTGTGGAATGCTCAGTGATGTGCCCAGATTCCCTGGAAAAGGCCAACCAACACAGCGGCCACGGGCCCAGCTGAGCACTGGTCAGCAAAAGTGTCCTCCTTTTTGATGTAATGCTAATTGAAGGGAAACCTCCAAATGTTGGGGACTAAAGATTTGGGAAGCAAAGGCTATTATGCAAATGGAGCTTGCATAAGCACAGCCCATGCTTTCTAAGCATCTGCTGGCTGCTTGGTTTTCAGGGATGGGCACCTATATCTATTTTATACATAATTCAGCATTAGATATATGAAAGAACATCAAGGCTGAGAAAATCTCAAAGTAAAGAAAAGAAAATCACCCTAGAATCCTAGCTCTCCAGCCCAACTACTTGCATATATGTATGTTTTCTTTCCAGATTTTAAAATATACAGATATACAAATACACAGTTGCAATCATTGAGGATATACAGTTTTTTATCCTGCTCATTTTCATTAACTATCCCATGTAATACAGTCTTCACAATCATCGTTCAAATGATGATGCCATGGATTAGCAAACATCTTCTCGTTAGCCAAGTCTGGCCCATTGCTTGTTTTTCCAAATAAAGTTTTATTGAAACTTGGCATGGTTATTCATTGTTGCTTTGTTTGTGGCTGTTACAGTGGCAGAATTGATCAGTGGTTACAGAAACCCTATGGCCTGCGAATGCTAAAATATTTACTCTGCCCTTTATATAAAAAGTTTACCAACTCCTGACACATTTTCCAATAAGTTGAACTCCATAATTTAACCATCCCTCTGTTTCTGAACATTTAGTTTGCTTTCTCTTTCTTCTTGCTACCACTTCACTGAATATCAGGGTTCATATATTTTCTTCCCTTTTTAAAGAAGATTTCCTTAGCCTACATTCCTTAAAGTAGGATTACTCCATCAAAAGGTATGAATATTTTGATAGCTTACAATTTGTAGATAAAACCTCCTGAAACAAAGCAGTTTGTCCTAGAACGATGCACTTCTCTGGTAACAGGGTCCTTGTCAACCTTATGGATGCAGAGAACAGGTGTGGATTTTGGCTGACCTGTGGATATATGGCTAATTGCTGGAGTAGAGTCTTGGGAGCATGATTCTTGTCACAGGCATACTTGTCTAACATGAGTGTGTGTTATGTGTTCAAATTGTTTAGCTAGTTGCTACACATCATCTGCAGTGGCCCTTCTTCATACATTTTGGGGAGAATCCTTTCACAGAGATTTGCTACACAAAATCCTCTTACCACAATATCCACTTTGACAAACAAAATGCACATCAAAGAGGCAGGCAGCACCAGCTTCATAATTTGGGGGGCCTAGGGCAAAAGTAATGTGGCAGGCCCCTTATTCACCTGTCCAAAGAAATGACATTTTACAAAGCAACACATACTTGTCTAATTTTTAAGAGTTTCAAGATGGCAAAGGCACAGTACAGGGCCCCGTGTGAATGCAGGCCCATGAAGCCAGCCCCCCAGGTAGGTAGAGGCTGTATGTAGAGGTCACAGCTAATAAGGACCCTGCTAAACAGAAGAGAGCCAGCGCCTGTGGCCAAGTTCTCCTGGAACCATCAGACATGGGCAGTGGGCAGGGATGGCAGAAAAATCTGGAAGAAGTATTTGACTACTCTGCGTCTGGAAGAGGGAAGGTCAGGAACTTCCATGGCTTCTGAGGTGGCAGTCACTCTGAAGGCACCACCTTGGGGTCCCCATCAGCTACCTGCTCTTCTGTGGTTAAGAGCCTGGGCTCTCTTGTAAGAGCCTGGAGAAGTTACCTTCAGTTTCCTCATGTGAAAAATGGGTGTAATAAGAGGACCTGGTTGTAGGGTTTGCTTGGGAAATGATAAGTATGGTGAAGGTCCTTCTGTTTTTAGGCCTGATGGTGCCCCTGGGCCATTTGTGGATTTTCCTGGCGTTATACTATTATCTCTTCAAGGGGATATCAAACTGATCATTTTTACTAGGGGGGAAAAATTAGTAAATTGCAGTAAGCCTTTTTGTAGAACAAAATGCTAATTGTTTCCCTAAGATGGAAGCAATACATATTGCACAGAGAAACCTCCCAATCGCTGATGAGCGAGTGCTGGCTTGTCAGCCTCTGTAGACATAGTGTTGGAGTGAGGCATAGAATGAAAGCATTACTGGTATTACTATTACTCTTTTGATGTTGAAGTCACATGGTGAAAAACAGAATGCCTGTCTCTGCACTAGAGAGCATGGAACAGAAGCAATCCTTCCAGATTGTGTCAGCACTTCCCCAGGTATGTTCTACTAAACCAGGGCTGACGGCTGCCTCTAGATGTTGGAAAGCAAAAGAATTCATTGACCAAATAAATTTTGGAAATGCTGGGTTGAACTCGTATAAACAATATTTCCCACCTTCAGTGTGCTAGTGTGTAAAGAGGCTGTATTGTATACTTTCCATGAAGTCCATTTTTCTGGGAACATACCACGGGACCAATGATGTTTCCAAGAAATACCTTTTAGGAGGTACTGCTCTACTAAATACTTTAGTTCTGGATCAAAGTAGGTGTTGCTTTGTAAAATGTCATTTCTTTGGACAGGTGACTGTTAGCTGGAGACCTCATGAAGAGGACACATAGCTATTTAATGGCCAGATCCATGTAACAAGAGTCTTAAAGGCCCAGTAGGAAAATACCTAGCAATCCTGTTCACGATGAGGCAAGTAGGTCTCAAAGATGGCAGGTGACATGGAGGGGAGCGGACTATCCACCAAACCTCACCATTCCCACTGGAGCGTGGATTGAGGTATCTCTATTCAGAGTTACACAGTGAATCTACTTCTGATTTCCATGTGATTTACTGAAAAGACAGGGCCTTAACATCCTGGGGACAGTTATGCTTATTCTTAGCAGAGCAGGTTGGGGGATAACGATTTAAGCAGCACAGGAAAATTAATTGGCTGCATTGGCCCCGTCCCCTTCCTGCCATGCCCTCATCGGGGTTCATTCTACAGGGCAGTTCCTCCCTCCCCATGTAGGGTTGGGCTCAGGCTACAGCTCTTGTTCTGCTGAGGGCTGACACAGGACCACCAAGGGCAGCTAGTAGAGGGGAACAGCGTTCTGTGAGGGTTGGCAGGTGCTGTCCACATAGGAACATGCAGCTTCTCAGGAAGGTGGGTACACACTCCCTGCTCACCCTCACCCCCATTCATTGCACAGATCTATGAGGACAGAGCATCTTGTTTATCAGGGATTCACAGTCTGGCCTTTGGCTTGTTCCTTTGTGACCTATGGGATGCAACTACCACCCTTCCGTTTGGTTATTTATTTTAAAAATGAGTGTGGGGACACCTGGGTGGCTCAGTTGGTTAAGTATCTGCCTTCAGCTCAGGTCATGATCCCAGGGTCCTGGGATCAAGCCCCACATGGGGATCCTTGCTCAGCAGGGAGCCTGCCTCTCTCTCTCTCTGTCTCTCTCTCTCGCACGCGTGCGTGCTCTCTGTCTGGCAAGTAAATAAATAAAATCTTAAAAAAAAATAAAAGTGAGAGTATGGCCATTAGAGCATCTCTGCTCTCGGATACCAAGATAGTATTCATCTTACTATCTGTTGGGGTCAGGGAATCCTTCTGAACTTACAAAACAGTAATTCTAACTGATGCTCTCTGCCTCACTCCCCCATACCTCCTTACACGTAACTCTCCTGTCCCCAGCGATTCTGTTTTCCCATGAGACCTTTCTCTGTATATGAAGGAGAAAGAGTCTTACATTTTACTATTAATTCTCTCCTTCTGGCATGTATATTTCTTCTCTTTTTGCTTCAGCAAAAGCCAAGCTTCATCTTTTAGTTCAAAATCGGAACCTTAAAACTGTAAAACACTGACACTGAAAAAAAAAACCTCAAATGCAAAAAGGTGGCAGAAACGGAAGCTGTGGGAGAAAGGATCCATTTTCCTGGAGCCAGTTCATGATCTTCCTTGAGCTCCTGTCCCAGTTATCGTGGGTTTGTCTACGTGTGCTTTCTGTCTTCTGCTATTTCTATATCGCTCTCCAGTGAGACTTGAACTCTTTGAGGATGGAGATCTTGCACGTTGTGTATTGAGAACTGGCACAGAAAGTGTGGGATAATAACCCTCACTGAGTGCCAACTACTTGTATGCACATTAGTTTGCAAGAGTCTTTTAGGTGGGAATTGTCATCTCCATTGTGTAGCTAAAAATACAGCAAGTCAGAGAAATGTGCTTTTCTTGCCCCGGGTCACGCACTCAGTGAATCACAAAACTGCACTTCCTGTGCCCACAAAACTACAGTCTCTGAACCTCTCCACACCATCCTTAGCACTCTGGCCACGAGGATCCTGAACTGGGGCAGTCCCAGGCGAGCTCTCCTGCCACCTGCCAAAATCAGCACCAAGGACCGAAATAAGGAGGGAGACAAGGGGCCCCTTCTAGATGGTATATTCCCAGCTGTGGGTGTTGAGAGCTCTTTGTACCTCCTGGGTCTCACTGATGAACATCCCCTGTGAGTCTGGCTCAGGAAACTTTGGGGCAGTGGACAGGAGGTCAGCTCTGTAATTCCATAACTGCTTGCTCACTGACTGCATAGGGAGAAGCCACGACAGCAGCTGGGATCCTTTCCATGATGAGTAATTGCCCCGTCATACAAATCTATTTAGACCACATCCTTCTGGTGCAAACCACCAGTTGATTTAAGATGCAAACCTTTTGTAGCTCATTGCCAGAAGGATAAAATATAGAGTATACCCAGACTTTTCTTTGCTGAAGTACTTATTGTAAATCATTAGTTACTGTGAGTTTCTACCCATATATCAAGTAATTCCTACCCAGCTCCGGGTGCTGAATAAATTCTCTGTGCTTTTCTAGAAAATGTACCATTTGTCCAAGAACATAATTACTGTATACTCTTTAAAACTCCTAAGCTCGTATATTCATATGGAGAAACTCAGACCCAAGGACACCCAATTAGCTGGAAACAGCCAATGTGGTTTTTAATGCAGGAACCACAAGTCTTCAGGGATGTTTAGGATAATAAATGCCTCACCTACTATTCAGTCTTGCAGCCAGAGAGGAGAGAGGGGAGCGGAGGATACTAATTTTCAGAAGATCATCTCCCTGCTACAAGCCTTGTGCTCAACACTTTATGTAGGCCCCTTTAACTCTCCCCGCATCCCCAGTGGGTAGGTATTATCACCTTCACCTTATAAATGAGTAAATTGAGGATCACCATCTCATGCCATGAAGCAGTGGAACCACAATCCATACCCAAAAGAATTCACTTTCCCAAATCTCTCTGCTAGATCAGAGATTCCCACTAGCTGCTTCCTGGCTTCTGCTGGTCTGAGGCTTCTGTGGGTGGCTCTGTAACAAATAGGATGGCTGAGGGTCTCCATGCGCGGGGCTGCCCGTTGAACATCAAGGAGCAAAGCTGCTATGTATAGCAAGCGTTTTCATCTCGCCACCAACAAAGATCAAGCACACAGAATCTGAATCCCCTCAGGGGTGGGAGAAGGGGTGAGGTCCTATTTTCCCCTGACCATTCTATCCAGAGCACGCAGCAATATGGGCAGACAATTAGTATGAACAGATTTGAGCAAAACACCACATCTGATTGATGCTGAAAGCACACCCGTGTGGGAGCACACAAAGGGCTGGTGAAGGAGAGGGGTGATCATATGTAACAGGGCCTGCTTAAAAATTCTAATCCTCATAAGCTTCTGAGGAAACTGCTCTTTTCACTGGGCAGGTTTTTAATATTTATTGCTGAGGGCCATTTTAATCCTAATGAAAATAGCATGTCCTCAGGAAAAGAAGTACAGTAGCTAAAAAGGACAAGTGTCGCCCTGGCATTTAATGTCCACAAGGCTGACATAGGGTAGAGGTGACCCAGAAGTGCATCACTGAAACACTTCAGGAAGTACCACTGACAGGAATGAGTTGAGCTCAAAAAGGGGTACATGTAGACCAATTCTGGCTGAGGTCCCCCCAGATGGAAGACCCAAGCTTGTTGGCAGAAAGCAGTCAATATAGCTCATGGGCCAAGAGAGACAGATTTCATCTGCCAGGGTCTGAATCCCAGCTCTGCCCTCTCTAAACCCCAATCTTTTTGTGGATAAAATGAAGGCGATGATGATCACAGATCTTGCTGATTTGTTAACGGAGATCCATTGAGATAGTGAATGTAAATCACCCAGCACAGAGTTAAGTGCTAAGTAAATGAGAGATACATTATTATTACTATAATTTTTATTATTGCTGTGGCTTATCCCCAATGTTATTGGCTTTTTTTTTTTTTTTTGCCCAGGAAATGAGGATGCCAGATATGAACTAAGAGCTCACAATGAGGAGAGCCTGTTGGAAGGAGTCAGGGAAAATTAATGATGCATTCTCTACTGATAAAATCAGGATTGAATTCTGGCTTACGCTGGGAAGGAAAACGAGAGTTTCACCTTTGCAGGGAGGGATAGTGGCAAATTAACTGTTTATTTAAATAGTGTTTCCATTGGCATGTAAAATGTATCGCTTGAATCCAAGCATGTCCTCAAGTGGGATCTAAACAGAGCTGAACTTGTGTGGAAGTGTGAAGCCTGAAGTTTGTTTGCCAGGCTCACAGCTGCTGTTGTATGCCATTTTTTTTTTTCAGCAATGAAACCATTTTTAACTACTCAGTAAAACTTCCCTGTGCCTTTCCCCATCAGTAATGGTACATCAGCAATTGGGGAAACCCTTCTGTCTTTGGGTGAATCTTACCCTTGGAATGAATGTGCACAATGACCCTGACCCCTTCCCTTCTGGGCTCACAGATGGAGGAACTCAGCTTCCTCCCGTTAAGGACTGGATTAAGAGCTTAAGGAGCATCACGAAAGATTATAGTACTCCCACACCCATATGAAAGTAAAAATGAAAACAGTATCAAATTGTTAAATAAACTCATCTTTTAAAATGACATAAAGCTTAAATAGATGACAGCATTATAATTTCACTTTCTGTGCTCCAGCTCTGCTGTAACCCTAAACTCATGCCTAGTCTGACTATGGAGAATCCAGCACCAACATTAAGATGATACAAATTACGAAGAGGAAATAGTAAAGATCCTCTTCTAAACCAAATTTTAGACATTTCTTCCAGTCTTGAGGAAAATACCTCTTTTTTGGTTCTTATCCTCAAAAAACACCCAGCTAAAGGGCTCAGGAGATTGTTTGCCTTCTGGCTTTTTACACCATCTTTTGCCTTGTAACATTGGCATCGTTTCCTGACCAGCTGACCAGCTGTCTCCCTGTCTTGCCTTCCTCCTCTACACGCCATTCTCCGTGCCGTGACCACTTTCTACAATTCAAACCCAACAATGTCACTGCCTAGATGGACTGTCAGGCTCCTCATGTCTAGACCTACCATTGTCGAACCAGGGAAGGGCTACTTTGAGGAAAGGGGCCTCATGGAGCATGGGAGAGCACAGGATGAACAGGACAGATCTTCTGTAATGCCACTGGTGATAAATGTAAAAGCTTACCCTTATATTAGCAAATATGAATATATTGTGGAATACAACAGATAGTTTTCCTGGCTGTTAAAGACAAAACATAGGATTCCAGAGGAACTTCACAGTTGGAGTTGTTGGCTCCTGACCCAGTACTTAAGGAGATAAGCCATCACTCTCCGAAGACTTTAAAGCAGAGAAATTAGTGGAGCACTGACCTGAAGGATGAAATCAAACTCCTTGGTGCAAACAAAGCTCTCTGAGATCTGGAGCCTGCTTTTTCTTCCCAGCCTCATGTTTGTTCCCTATTCATGCTCTAACATCCCACACTTCCTGCAGTTCGCACACGTCAGTATCTTTGCTGATGACACCCCTTTTGTTCTGTGTCTCTGGAATATCTTTTAGGCACCCATCTTCTTAAAAAGCTGGAGGATGATGCTCTCTCTCACTCTTCCCTCCTCTCACCCAAAGAACCGCATCTGGCTGCCTCTGGAGAGTGGGCTCTGAGAGGTTAGCTCAGCACTGAGCATGTACCTGTTCATGTCCAAGGTGGGGAGAGGCATAAGCCATGCTGCCTAGAGTAAACATATGGTGCCCCATCTCTTGAACATTAGGAAGCAGTGAGAGATTGAGGCCTGGATGCTATGGCTATTTGCATATGCCTCCTTCACTTATCAACTGGATGATCTTGGACTAAACTCTCTGTGCTTCAACTGGCTCATCAATAAAATGGAGATTATAGCAGGATAATAATTTGGTAAAGAAGGGCAAAGAGTCCAAATGTGTTAAATGCTTCAAAGACTGGCCTCTGACTGAACATGACCTATTGTCATCATTAAGCACTGCTTCTTATGTGAGACAGTTGGTTCAAAATGCCTGGTGTCAGATGGAAAAGATCCTGGTCCCCAGGTATTCTCACATGGCCTCCTCACAGCCTGGATCCTGTGGTTTACAGGACAAGTATCTTCCACGGAATAATTTTTTTTCTTACAGAGGGCAGGGCATTCTGTTATACCCATACACATTTCCTACCCGCTCTTTTCCTTGGGGCATGAGTGTTGAAAGAGAGACTGAAGGATGAATATATTTCAAAGGTAGAGATCAGGAGGATAGAGGTCATAAGAGAAGAGTTTAATGTTGAATTGATTAAGATTTTTAACTGAAATATAATTTACATACCAAGATTATTATTATTTTTTTAAGTCAACTCTATACCCAACATGGGGTTTGAACTCACGACCCAAGATCAAGAATTGCATGCTCTACCAACTAAGGCAGGCAGGTGCCCCCCAAGATTCTTATTTTTAAGTCCTAAAGATATTCATGGAAGACGAAAGAAAAAGAAGAGAGTTGACATTTGTTGTAAGTTCATGTGCCAGTCTTCAATCCTCACTCCCATAATAATCCTGCATGAAGGAACAGTTATCCTTGTATGGAAAAAAACTCAAGCTCTGAGATACTAACTCACACAGGGGTTAAATCCCCTAACCATCCCCCAAATTAAAAAATAATGGCATTTTCTCCTACTGAAATTCAATATCCTTGGCTTTTTAAGACAAACAGCTATTATTTTAGTTAGTTTTAATTAATGAAATCTGCATTCTGTGGGAAATAGACCCCTCCAGTCCCACCCCTTTCTGCATATTTGAAGAGACCTCTTTAGGAAGTGTCTTTCTCTCTCTCTCTCTACAGAGTGAACCAGCATAGGCTGGCTCCAGGGCAGACGAAAGGAAGGGGCTTAGGGTGCCTTGGAAAGCTGTTGAAACTCAGTGCATGGAGCCACACCGTCTGCAGGTCGGCAGATGGCAGCCAGTGCCCCTTCCTTACACACGTGGAGGTCCTCTGGGGCCCCCGAGACACCGCTCTGCTCCCCCTTTGGTCATTCCCTTCTAGCTTGACAACTCCTGCCCAGCTCTCAATCCAAGAGTGTTAAGTGAGACTTCGAACAGAATCAAGGGCCTGGTCATCTCTTCCTCCCATGATTTGTTAATCTGCTGTGAATGAGCCAAGATGAGAAACCCTGCAGCTGCTGCACCCACAGGTGCCCAGCTCATTCAGACATAAACCAATTGGCCATGCTCTAGTCAGGAATTTGTATGACTCAGAGCAGAGAATGAGAGCCTGCCCAAGACTCTTGTCCACGGAATTTATTGTGTTGATGGTTAATTACCTTGGCCATCCATGCTAAGGCTTTCTTTCCATAGTCTTTTGCCAATGGTCACAGTTTGCTATTGCCTATTAATTTAGTACTTGTCAGCAGAGGACTCATGTTCTGAGATAATGAGAAAGTGTGGTGTCTTTTCCTGATGGAGAAGGTTGTCCTCCCTCCTCCCGAAGTGTCTTTTTCTACTAGAAGCAGAGTGCAGAAGCCTGCTGCAGTAGAAAAAGCCACTCATCTGGAATCAGCCAGATCTCCGTGTTGCTCCCAGCTCTGCCACCTGCCAGTAGCATGAACCTCTGCAATCTACTTGGCCCCTCTTCACCTCAGTTTCCTACACACAGTGCTGCTGTGGAGATTAATTACAAGTGAACAGGCTAATAACGGAAGGCTGCCTGGCATATAGTGGGGGCTCAATTACTGTGTCTTTCTTCTGCTCTTCCTGTGTTTAGATCTGATCACTTTCACCATGGGCATTAATGACTGTGCTTTATCAATCACTAAGCATGAAGTTCAAAGCTCTTTTATTAGTGGTTATGGGGATATAACAGTAATATTTCTAGAGGGGCTTAACATCTTGTTGGGGAAAGACATAATTACAGAGTAGAATGGTCTACCGTAAAATGTTCAATTACCTAGTGCATACTCTTGGCCCAGGGTAGGAAGAAACCTGTGTGGGCTCTGGTTATCAGGTTCGGCTTCATGGAGGGAGGGCCTGGAATGAGGAATTAATGTGGCACATTGCCCTGAATGGAGGACCAGATACTTTATAACTGTTAACTCTGTTGAATGATTGTACATATTTAATGTTTGGAATGAATAATTTTCTAGTTTACAATGTAAGCTGTTCAGAGGAAAAATAAATGTCTGTCCATGAATGGTTATAGAACAAATTTTAGGAAGGACATGGACAAAATTATAAAAGGAATTTATTTTTAAGTGGATTAGAAAAAAATTAACATATGCATCGGATGAGTTTCTATATTCTAGATCTTGGGGGAAATCTGAAGTCATATGATTAGTCTCTGGATACCTTCTGGATGAAAAGATAAGAACCAGAATCTTCATCTCTCTGCTGTGAGAGGCTGTGTGCTTTTACGGTTCTGTAGCTCATTCTCCTCATTTATTAAACAGGGATGGTTATGATGCTACCTTATGGGGATGGTTCATATCTATAAAGCATTCATAACACTGCCTGGCACAAGTTAAGAGTTTAATTAGAGTAAGAGAAAAAAATCATGAGGGTTATATTGGTTTGGGGACTGCCACTGACTCAGTGAACCAACCATGGAGGTACCAGGTGTTGAACAGGTCTTTGAGAGTAAGCGTTACCCTGCCCCACACTGACACACAGTGATAGGTCAACAGACTGCACTGTGGTGGCCAGAAAGAAATTTGTGCTCTGTCATTTAAACCCTTGTGGGTTACGTAAGGTCACAAATCCTTTTACCATATGACCAGAGAAACCACATACTTGGGCAGCTGGGAGCATACTTCTGCCAATGTACAAACAGCTGACGTGATTCTACAAACAAGGGCATGGGTGGCTTTTCTTGTGAGGCAAGGATGTCCCCAGTCAACCGAACTGAATTTACTCTGAATCCTTGAGCCTGCTCCAGTGAGGCCCTGGGCCCTCCTGATTCTTTCAGAGGCAGATGAAACAATGAACCACATCTTGTCTCTGGCTCTTTATTCAGTCTATAAACATTTTATCCCCATCCCAGAAGCTTGCCGATTTAAATTGGATGGTACACAGTTCATATATAAAGCTATTTGGTTCCACCCAGAGGTAGATATATTTTAGTACTCACCCAGATTGCATTTCCAACTCCTGATGTATAGCCACTGGTTTAGGAATTTTAAAAATATCTTTATTTGGCAACACTTATCAAGTGAGCAGTCACTGTGACAGAAATGCTGTCAAAGATCAGAATGAAACAATCCTCAGAGCTCTACCTCCTGCCCATCCCTCCTGAGCACCAGACCCATATTGCCAAAGGCTCCTAGACATCCCCTAATGCATATGGAGTTGTTCCCTTGAGAATTCCCAATGAACAGTAGTGTTTAAACATATCGAAAAGTCCTGCAAAACAATCCTATTTAACCCAACCATGTTTGATAATGGGTTCCTTTTGAATGAGAGCCTTCATATTTCTATTCCCTAGAAGACAGAATAAAAAGATGTTGGCGGGGATGCGGGGAAAGGGGAACCCTCCTACACTGTTGGTGGGAATGCAAGCAGGTGCAGCCACTCTGGAAAACAGTATGGAGGTTCCTCAAAAAGTTGAAAATAGAGCTACCACACGATCCAGCAAT
>NC_138382.1:37101811-37125001 GCF_054177405.1 Leptonychotes weddellii | reverse complement strand
TGTGGTGTAAGGAAATGGTCCAGTTTCATTCTTCTGCATGTGGCTATCCAATTTTCCCAACACCATTTGTTGAAGAGACTGTCTTTGTTCCATTGGACATTCTTTCCTGCTTTGTCGAAGATGAGTTGACCATAGAGTTGAGGGTCCATTTCTGGGCTCTCTATTCTGTTCCATTGATCTATGTGTCTGTTTTTGTGCCTCTCTAAAGCTCTTTTAAGGAACTGATAAAAGTGCCTCTATCCTTTTGCTAAAGATGACATCAAGTGGTCATGATACAGACGGCGACATATTATACAGGGCATTACATGCAGTTATAAAGTTGGAAAACCTGCTTAGTAAAGGACTCTTCTATGAATAGAAACATGTATTTGATGCAAGTTGGAGTTTTATCTGACAAATTGAAAAGTACAGAAATGCCCATTCTCTCATTCTCTGCAATTAAATTAAATCTCCCTCTAAGTACCTATCTATCTCTCCTGGCAGGAAATTTAAGTTATTAATAAGACTGCCCTGGGGGTTATGGAAAGGCCATAGGAGGAAAGAGGTTGTCTTTCTCTTTAGTTCATGGATGACCATCATCGGCTAAAGCCAGGTCCCATTCTGAATTTACTTATCTTTCTCCTTTATCCCTATCTCAACTTACATTCTGCCACCTCTTCCAAGGTGCCCACTTGCATGTATTTAAGAATGTCTTTAGTTGTGTGTACCTCTTTTTTCTGCAGCAAGGTCAGGAAAAGAAGACAGGAAGATAGGTGCAAGTTCCTTCACTAGAGAAAAGTTGGAATGCTATCCTGAGATACTAATTTGGACTTGATTTGCGGAATCTTTCCCTTTCTCTTGTGTTTCAGGCAAGTAGCTGGACCCTTGATGTTGCCTTGCTTTGGGGATTTGTGCAGGGCAGAAGACAGAAGGTATTTGAAGATAGTTGGAACTCCCTTCTTTTGTAAAAGCCTAAACACAGTGGTGGGATTTAGCCGAGGAGTACCTTTGAAGGTATTTAGATGCCACTGTGTATGTGTTTGTGATTTACACAAATGGATTTGAAATCTCAATCTTTCTTTTTTCATTCAACTTTTCATTCAGTAAGATTCATTCAAGAAACTTATTTTTTATTCCTGTAATTACATGTATTTATTGCTTTTAGCAAGGTCATAATACACTATCAAATGCATTTGATACACATTTTACTCATCTAATTCTTTAGTGAAGGACTCACGAAAGTTGGAGTTTCCTCCAACCTAAGTAACATGCTGCAAGGAATATCCCTATACATTTTCCTTTACAGATTGGTTGAGGACTTCTCTAAGATTTATACCCAAGAGCAGGATTACTGGGTATAAAGTACATATATATTAATTACACAAAGAACTACTTTCCTGAATGGCTATGCTAGTTTGCTGTGACACTGTGATTTATAAATAAATACATATTTGGTCTTCTTCCACTGTTCTTGGCACCTAACTCCTAAAACCCTTGGAATTTCCTGTGTGATGAGAGGATAGAAGTGTCCTTTGTTATGTAATGAGGCAACCACAGGTACTCACCAGCTGGCTGCCAGGAGAATCAATCAAGTGATTAGAGGGTTGGAATTTTCAGTCCTACCCCTGAACCCTGGGAAGGGTAGAAGGGAAGGAGGCTGAATCTATCACCAATGGCCAATGATTTAATCAATCATGACTATGAATTGAAGCCTCCATAAAAACCCAGAAGGACTGGGTTTGAAGAGCTTCTGGGCTGGTGAACACGGGGTGCTGGGTGAGAGGTGTATGTGGACATGGAGGCTTTGCACTCTTTATCCATACCCTGCCCTTTGTATCTCCTCCATTTGGCTGTTTCTGAGTTTTATCCTTTTTTAATAAACCAGTGATCTAGTAAGAACAATGTTTCTCTGAGTTTTGTGAGCCATCTAGCAAATTAATTGAAGCTGAGGAAGGGGTTGTGGGACTCTCTGACTTATACTCGGTGAGAAGCACAGGTGAGCTTGCCATTGGCCAGAATTGGGGCCAGGTGGTGGTGGTGGGGGTGGTTTTAGGATTGACACCTTAACCCAAGGGACCTGATACTGTTTTGTGATAGACAGTTAAATGGTAGGACACCCAGCTGGTGTCAGAACATTATTTGTTTGGAGGTGTCAGGGTGCCCCTCCCCCCATGAATCAGAATTGGTTGCAGAACCAAAATATTCATCTTCCTGTCAATTGTGTGTGAAGATTCCTTTACCCATATCCTCACCAACACATGGCATTATGCAGTTCTCTAATTTTTTTCCAAACTGATGGAGAAAATGCATTTCTAGGATTACTAGTGGGCTGGAATATTGCCATTTAAGTTTTCCATTTTTAATTGCTTTGCCATTTTCCTGTTGAGTGTCTTGTATTTTATTGTTGTTTGCAGGCTTTCCTTACACAGTCCAGATCCCTATTTTGTTTTGCCTTGAAAATAACTTCTCCTATTGGTCCCCATTTGTTAACTCAGAATATTATGTCCTCTCATAACAGAAGAGAAACCATATACTTACAGCATAAAGGTAAGTCTAAAATCACAGTGATGTGGACCACTTCTGGAGTAGATAGAAAAACTTCTATCATCATGTTTCAGTTAGCTATTAAACATTTCAATCCAATGATTATTTTGTAGATATTAAAAGCTCCTTTAAGTTCATATATCTGGGACTTGTCTGGTCTAGTAACAAACACCTGGGTTGAGGGTGTGTGGCAGAGGAACTTATCTTGCTGTGATCATCCACTATTGATGTACTGTGGACAAGTCACTTAATCTTTTTACTCCTCAGTTTGCTCATTTAATTAAATGAGCTGTTTGACCTGTCATTTTACAAATGAATATCAGGAGGACAAAAATGGAAATAAATCATGGAGATATGCTTTATAAACTGTAAAACACTATATACGTATGAGGAGTTATGACAGCTATTAACCATCATAATTATTAAAAGAAGCATTGCTGGGGAGGGCTGGCATTGAAAATAGTATCCCACACTTACCTTCTATACATGCCCTCTAGCTTTTCCTGAAGTTTGAAGGCAACCAGAGCACCCTTGTATTTGTAATCATCTAGGCTATATAAATGACTTTACACTTCAGGCTATAGATAGACTATGTGCTTCTCAGAGCATCATCACACATCTCAATGCATCATCCTTTTGATTAAAGGATGAATTACCTATTTTCACATGCAAAAATTTTTTAAAAATCTCCAAACTTAAAAAATCTCCACCAAAATTCATAGTTCGCATATCCTCTATGATTTATTTAATTATTTATACCAAGGACCATATCAAAGATCTAGAAGCATGTGACATAATGCTTAAGACCGCAGACTGCAGAATGTCCAAATACAAATCCTGTCAGGCAATCATTTGTTGTGTGATCTTGGGGAAGTTACTTGGCCTCTCTGTTTCCCAGTTTCCTCATACGTAAAGTGGGGATGACAACAATGATACCTCAGAGGTTTTGAGTAATGAATATATTAGTTATCACGATTAAGCACTCAATGAAAGGTTGCTGTTATTATCATCATTTAGATGTGATGAAATTAAAGCTACTCCTCTTGAGATCCCATAGAAATAAAATTGATGTTCTGATCTAGGGGTTACACTTGTTTTAAAAGTTAAGGAGGGGCACCAGGGTGTCTCAGTCGGTGTCTCTTCAGCTCAGGTTACGATCTCAGGGCCCCGGGATCAAGCCCTGAGTCAGGCTCTGTGCTCAGCGGGGAGTCTGCTTGTCCGTGTGCCCCTCCCCCTGCTCATGTGCACGCGTGTGCTCACTCTCTCTTTCTCTCCCCCCTCCCTCTCAAATAAATAAAATCTTTTAAAAAAAAAGTTAGAAAGAGAGGAGTATACTAATAACAGAAAAAGGGAGCATTTTCTAAACAACCACTTGGTGCGAAGCTTCATCCTCACCATCTCAGTGTTGGGCCTTGCCTGTAGGACTACGGGGCCCAAAAAAGTGGAAAAGTGTTGGTGAGATCCTGGTTTCTCTTTCCCTCTCAGGTTTCTCACTATTGCAAGAATGGGGTTGAACCAAAATATAGCTCAGAATCTGGGGAGGCCCGGGAACTCAGGGAGCAGCAGGTCAAATTCAGAGTTTGAAGCTGGGAATGAGACCTGAAAGTAGACTGGGACCCAGGGCACGGCTCCACAGAGGATTGGTTCCGAGGATTTGTTGTTCCCTGGATTGGTTGGGTAGAGGCCAGAAAAGCCAAGGAGGGAGCTGAAAAGTCTGAGGATGAATGGAAACAGGGCTGCATACTAGTAATTGAAGTCAGAAGAAACGTGGACTCTTTTTTTTTTTAAAGATTTTATTTATTTATTTGACAGAGACAGCGAGAGCAGGAACACAAGCAGCGGGGGTAGGAGAGGGAGAGCAGGCTTCCCGCCGAGGAGGGAACCCGACGTGGGACTCGATCCCAGGACCCTGGGATCATGACCCGAGCCGAAGGCAGACGCTTAACGACTGAGCCACCCAGGCGCCCAACGTGGACTCTTAACACCAATACCATAAGATGCAGATCTTCCCCAGGAATGTAAGGTGGGAGATAGAAGACCCTGGTGAGACATTTCGCCTCACTTTAGCCCTGTGAAGGTAGGAGTGCAGATGAACACAACTAGGGATAATTAGTGGCAAGAGCCAGATTGAACTGTATTAGATGTTACCTGGCTTCTTTTGAAGATCTATGTATCCAAAAATGAAATAAAAATAAATACTTGGTGTAACAATACACCAAGAAAAAGATAACATAAATCTACTATGTATCTAAATTAAACAAATACAGCTAATTATAAGTGTTTCATTATCTTTTAAAGGAAATGGGGGGGGTGCCTGGTAGCTCAGTCAATTAAGCATCTGACTCTTGATTTTGGCTCAGGTCATGATCTTAAGGTTGTGAGATTAAGCCCCAGCACAGGCTCCACGCTCAGCGGGGAGTCTCCTTGAGATGTTCTCTCTCCCTCTGCCCCTCCCCTCCACTCTCTCTCTCTAAATAAATAAATAAATGAAATCTTAAAAAAAAATAAATAAAGGAAATAAAGGAATATCTTTTGTGCTTCCAGGTCTTTCTCAATAGTTCATTTACTGGAATAGCTTGGGTCATGCCCAAGTCCCTTTCTCTTTTGATCCATTTTCTTCTCCTGATCTCTCTGTTTCAGTTGCTCTCTTTACCAATACTGCATAATGTCGTCTTTTGAAGTTTTACTGTCCTTGTTGCTATTCAAGTTGCTAAAGCCTAGGTTACCCACTGCAATTAGCCACCTGTCCAGTCTGTTATGACTGCAATTGCTGATCCTTATTGCACTTTCTTATAGGTTCATTATATTTATCTTACTTTTTTATTTTCACAAGCATTTATTATTGTCATGTCTTTCAGACTAGGGCACAGGGGTCTGAGACCCTTTTATCCAGAATTGTACTGCAACCAGCAAACAACAGAATATTGGAAACAATGAGTGTGCCCTTAAAGGAGTACAGTGTTAAAGCCAGAATAAGTCATCAAAAACCAAGTCTCCAACTCAAGTGAGCTGAGTGAAGAATTTGACTGGGCTTTGAGATACAGCAATCATAGCAACTGATGTGTGACTTGATGATGAAAATAACAAAAAATGGATCATTTCTTTTGGTTGTCAGGTACTTTCTATTCTTGTACTAAATCCTTTGAAGTAGACATTTTATGTTCCTTGTACGGATGAGGAAATGGAGGTCCAAAGAGGTTCCATGACTTAACTAAGTTGTAAGAGGGATAGGATTAAAATTCTGGTCCAACTGATTCCAAAGTTCATCACATCTCATCAATTCCATATTGGCCTGGATGGTCAAGAGGTACAGAGAAGGAGACATACACAGAAGAGTTCATGTAGCAGAATTCAGGCACACCTGAAGGATTTTTTTTTTTTTTTGAGATTGTATACCTCCTTCTTTGAAAAGTATATTTTAAGAGGAAAAATCAGAACATATAGTCAAGATGTCCAGGGAGTGTTAAGAGAAATATCCACTGGAAGCAGGCTAGGAGCCAAGAAGCAAGGGAGCCCAAAAGAGCTATGCTGGGCTCTTAAGACAAGAGGCTAAATATCAAAGATCTTTAAATCAGACCATTTGTGCCCTTTTGGCCTAAACCAATCATGATAATCCTGTTTCTCCTTGCCTGGAATGGGTAATTCTATGATCCTCCCTTAGGGACGAATATGTGACCTAATTTGGGTCAATGAAAACTTAAGGGAAATCTGCTGGATTGGGGGGCTTCTGGAAAGATTTTCCTGCCTGATACAAAGAAAGAAAATTCTGAAAAATCCCTTCCACTCCTCCCTTCTAGCTTGGGACAGAGTCATATAAATAAATATGTGACATCTGGCCCCAGCAGCCATCTTGTGCCCATAAAAGAACCACAGAGAAGTAAAAGCATCCTATGAAATAACAATATTTGAACTTTGTATATCCTCTGTCTATGGTTGATAGTTTAAAAAGTACTTTTATATACCTAATCTCATTTAATGCTTAAACAATCCTGCAATCTTGTTATTATGTGTGCTCTGGAAGGATCTAAAATCTGTAGATTCCACCAAAGCAACAGCCAGAGGAGGATGGAAATAAAATTACCCAATGTTTGCAGCTGGTTTTCTAACTGGTCCTCTACAGTGTTCTGAAATCCTTTCCAGTGTTGCCTGAAATGAGCTCCCGAAAGAGACTTCAGACTTCAGATCCCCAGGATGTCACAAGGAAAATCAATTAATGATCTAAAGCACAGGTTTGTGTTTTGTTCGGAAAAGAATGCTGGAACGATTAAAGGTTAGGGAAAACTATAGAGGGTACACAAGCACTTGTTGACACAATTTAGGGGCCAATTACTGAGGAAATGCCAAAGGCTCCATACCAGTTCAGAAACTGGTTGGGGTGCAGACCTTGAGGATCGTGTATCAGTGAGGTTTTCTTATCATTCGTTTGAAGAAATTTCACCATAGGGTTTTAAGGCAAATTCATAATGGCTTTAAATCACATGTGCCCATATTTCCACCAGCACAGTACAAATAATTTCATTCTGTTAAGTCTTGAAGTAAAAAAGTTGACCAAGGTGCTAATCATTGTACCTAATCAAATGCTATAAAGTGACATCAACCTAAAAACAGCAGCAATTGTAAATAAAGTGGAATACAGGAAAAATATACTAATTCAGGGCTTATCATGTACCAGAAACTATATACTACATAATCTAATTTGGCTCTCCCAACATCCCTGTGAGATAAGATTATCAGTAATCCACAAAAGTGAGTACCTCACAAATTTAATGAAACCAGTTTTCAGTGTACAATAGACCAGAATTATCCTGAATTATTAGACTCTCTACATATGGAAATAAAACATGCAAACTATTCAGTTAATTCAATTTTTAAAATTGAGTCAGATGACCTTGTTTTACTCCTCGCTGAAAAGAAACCTACTTGCTGAATAACTAAATTTAAAAAAAAAAATCTTTTAGTTAATTATTTTGAGATTGTACAACCACAGCATTTGAAAGGATCTCAAACAAGCTGGTTAAATGTATTTGGTTTGGGGGCATTTGATGTAATTATCCTCTTACTTCATACTTGATGAGAGCAGTTTATACGAGTTACCTTATTAAATTATCTCAAAATCCTAGGAGGTATGAATTATTCACGTTTTATAAATGAGAAAAAAAAGTCCAGAAAGGTTAGCTTGATGTCAAGGTTACAGAGGAAAAACAAAACAAAACAAAAAAATGGCAAAAGCAGGACCTAAGTCTGGGTTTGTCTGGCTCCAAAGCCCTGTAGATCTACTACTACTGGCTATAATCAAGGCACAGTTTTACTTTAACAGATGATGGGAAGAAAGGCTTTTGAATTTAAGATCACAAAATCAACGGTTTCACTTGGTGTAGGATCTGTTAGAAAATTTTTCTCAAATGAGAATTTTCTGTATTTCCTACATTTCTCCTTGAGGGAGTTGCAGAAGGAGCAAAGGAAAAAGCTCTGTGCTGGTATTTCCAAGTGATCTGCAAGAATCATGTTATCACTGTGCGTATTACAGGTTCACACTGGTGGCATTCTTTTGATTTTTAAAGTTCAGCTCACAAGTCCTATTTCTATGCTCTGTAAGTACTTGACTGATTGTCAATAGAAAGGCCCCAGTGCCTCCACCCCCAGTCAAACTTCACATCATTGTTTAAATAGGCAGATGCGGGCAGACACTGTCTTAATCAACTTGGATGTTAATTTTAATAATAAAATGATCTGATGGGCATTGGATTAAGACTTGAGTTTGAGTCTTGTTCTGCCTCTTAACGACTAAAACTTTGGCAAGTTATTTCTCTGATCCTCAATCCTATTATCCAGAAGTGTTTCTCAAACTCCATTTTTTAAATATCTAATCCATTTGAGGAAAAATGCTTTTGTAAAATGCATTAAAATGAATTACCAGGAAAATGAAATAGAAAACATAAACTTATGGAGTATATACTCATTTTGTTCTAGATTATTAGATTCAACAGGCAAAACATTGCTCAATTTCTCACCTCAATTTCTCATCTCACTGAGGCCTGAAAAGAGTTCACAGCCTGCCATCAGTCCAGAAACTCCATTTCAAATCACACTGATCTTTAAAATTAGGGATAAAAAATATCTTTAATCACTGAAGGGTTGTCGCTAGAATTCAATGCATAATATATGTAAAATGCTTAGAAAAGTGCCCAGTAAGTACAAAACATAAGGAAATTCTAGTCTCTGCCATAAAATTAAACCCCAAAACTCTAAGGAAACAGCACCAGTTTGAGAATATCTTGGACAGAGTGAGATAAAGCCCCTGATTAAGGGCACTTGACCTTGTCCCCAACTTGACCTTCCCATTGGAATTTTCTTTTGTTCTCTCTCACTCACTCCAGCTCTCTCTACCTATTCCCTTCCTGCTGCCACCATGATACTGGCCTTATGGTGGGATGAAATTCCTTCCCATTCCAAGTCAGAAACAGAGTACATGGGCTAACAACAACTGAGTTTACAAAGTATCAAGTCTGGCCCCAACCCCACTTGTCTGATGTGTGGTTCCTTGGCCCGATGGCATAGAGGTCCTTGAGTCAGATTGGTGACCACCCAGCTCTGTTCTTTATTTGTCTTTGGCAAGTTATTTAATGATAGCTGTGGGCTTCAACTGCAGCATGTATAAAATGGAGGAAAAGTAATACCCGATAGGGCTGGTATGAAGATTGAATGAGCTAATACATATCAAGAGCTGAGTATATCCCCTGGGACAAAATAAGCAACCTGCTCAATAAAGTGTCACACACCATCATCATCATCGTTGTCATGTGAAAACCCCTGAACCCTTCACTTCTCAGCTCCTGGTTAATCCCCATAAAGCAGAAGTCATTCTGAATGGACCCTAGAGAAATACTCTCCTAGGAGAGATCCTGTCATAGCGCCTACCTGACTATGACTCTTACTCTTAGATTTCATTTCCACTTGGGGAGATACTCCTTTTCCTTGAGTGATTGGAAGGGAAATGAGCTTACCTTTTAAGTGAGAATCCTTCCCCTTCTTACCTGGCTGTGGTTTACCCATACAGGGCTACAGTCTATCTTAACACAAATCTTTACTGTGGCTTTCACATAACATGCAACACAACTTACAATATGTTTTGATATCCAGAAACTATTTCCTAACTGTGGGTTTTGTATCCATTATCTAGTGCCACAATAACACTGCATAACAAACCACCACAAACCACACAACAAACATTTATTACTCCTGCCTCCAAAAGGTGTGTTCAGAAGCTTTGCTGCTCTTGGTTCAGCTAAGTAATTCTGCTGGTCTTGGTTGGACTTGCTAATGTGTGGGACGATCGTCTGGTTGTTGACTGATCTAGGATCGTCTCCGCTGGGGTGACAGGTGACTTAGCTTTGTTTTGTGTGTGTTTCATCTTCCAGCAGACTAACCCAGACATGTTCTCATGGCTATGGCAGAATACAAGAACAAGTGGGAACTGAAACACTTCTCAGGTCTCTACTTGTAACACATTTGTTAGTCAGATGGGCCAAAAAGCAGGTCACAGAGCTAAGCCCAGAGTAGTGCTGAAAGAGTGCTACAATGTAACACGGCAATAGGCAAGGGTAGGGTGCTCATTAAAGGCTTGTTTTGCCTTCCATTTCCTTATACTCCTGTCCAATCAGATCAGGAAAACCACTTGCTGATTCATATTACCGACTCAGGACCCTGTGTCAAGCCAAGATTTTATTGAATATACACTCTAGGATTTGGTTTGTTTGTTTGTTTTAATGGAATCTGTAGGGTACTTTTCTTTCTTTTCCCCACTAGGCCAAAAAGTAGCAAAAGAAAACATTCATTTTTAATACTGGATATCTGAACATTTCATGTCATAATCCCTAGGATGACTTATAGCTCCTATTGGGACCAGTCTTCATCCCATGGTATTATGCTAGTCTCAACAAATGAATTTCACACACAAGGAATAATACTCAAATAGCTACTTATTAAAGTTGAATGCTTTTCTCATAAAACTTGCAAAATATAAAATGAGCTTTCCTACTGGAGGTAGACTCTAGGGAGATTTCCTGTGTTAGTTATTTGATATTTTCCTCTCAAATAAAAAAAAAACTGTATTTCCTTTCTGAAGGCATTTCCTAACAAAGCACAGAATTACTATTGCCATTTCTTGAGGAGGAAAATTATTTTCACTTGCGTGAAACTTCTCAGATGACGTCTTGGTCAAAAGGGAAGTATGAAGTCCTATTATCAGTTAACGCTTCAATTAGTGACTTTATAGGAGGGTTCCTGGACAGCAGCAATGATTTCAGAATGGGCCCTTCCACTTTAAGAGTGAAACCACAACCTCCCGAGTCCCCCTGCAATATAGGAGCTACTTGGGCATATGTATGATTGAGCACGGAGGGAGGGTGGGGCGATGACAGGGGGCAGAGTCCTTGTCCACAGTCTAGCTTGCAGTTGCTTTTGGCCCATCATTTGTGCTAAACAAGGTCAGGTGGGTAATTCATTATAAAGATGTATGAAGATATGTAATGGTGGGATCCTGGTGTTGCACAGAGCCCCTTCCACTCTTCCCCATATTTGTCACTGACCTCACATCTTTGCACAAAACTTGGACTCTGAGGTCAGACAGCCTTGGGTTAGTATTTTAACTAGACCATTCACAAGCTCTGTGACCTTGAAAATTTTAAACCATTTCTGTGAACTTGAGGCCACTCACATGTAAAGTAAGAATATGTTTCTTACCTGTACGGCGATGCCTGACCTATAGGAAGTCACTAAATAGGACTTTCCTACCTTAACCACTGTATCTCCTGTCCCCCTCTTTCTGTTCCAACCTCCCCCCTCTCTCCATTCTGGTCCTCTTGTCCCATCTTCACCTCAAGCCTCACAGGCATTGCTGATCCCAGGAAAAGAGAGACACTAACAGTAGCTAGGTCTTGGATTTGACGCTGAAAGTTTCTATCATCGTCTCTGCAGAAAAGCAGAAATGTGCTGAAATGAAGAGACACCTGAAGAAAGGAAGAGGGAGCAGAGAGTTTCAGCCTAAGAAGAGGGGGAAGTGTGGAATTTTTAGTTTTTCACAGGCTGGAAACCCAGGCTTTCCAGGGAGAGAGGGAGAGAGACTGACCTTACTTTGATTTTCATGGAAATTATCATTTGACTTTGATCTTGAGAGAATGTCACTGAGCCAAATGTTGAGGTTTAGGGGTTTTTTTGGGGGGGGGATTTGGGGGCAAGGGGGGAGGCTGTGAGAAAGAAGGGAGGAGATTTCATTCTGAGAGGGATAAGTGTGTGTGTGTGCAGCCATGTGGGGCAGGGGATGGGGTGAATGCAGGAACAAGGAAGTCCCTTTTCTTCTCTGCCATACGGAATTCAGGTGTTTTTTTTTTTTTTAAAGATTTTATTTATTTATCTGACAGAGACAGCAGAAAGGGAACACAAGCAGGGGGAGTGGGAGAGGGAGAGGGAGAAGCAGACTCCCCACTGAGCAGGGAGTCCCATTTGGGACTCGATCCCAGGACCCTGGGATCATGACCTGAGCCAAAAGCAGACGCTTAATGACTGAGCCACCCAGGCACCCCAGGAATTCAGGTTTAAAGCAGGAAAAGGCTTAAGAGAAACTGAAAGAATACTTAATTCCCTCAGTTCCACGCTAGTTAAAAACACAGGAAAGAAACATGGAACTGAAGAATGTCTAGTATAACAAGTACTGTAAACCTTTTATTATCATATTTGTGGCTTCTAGGGTAGGACTTTAATACCATCTTTTAAGATGTTGCTCACTTAAAGCAATTGTGTTTAATTTTAAATAAAAAAAAACCTCTCCCAAGTATTTCTTTTCTCCCTTCAGTTAATTTTCCATTTAAGTATATGATTTCCATGCTGAAGAAACTCATGCCCTGAGAGGAATGCATACTTTTAAGTATTTGCACACTTGAAGAGCTCTATTAATTATGTAAAACAACATGAAGATGAAAAGCAGTGCATTGTAGGGGCAGGGATCCCTGCTAAAGTCCTGGGTCACAGCTGGTCACAACTGGCTGTGTGACCTTGGGTGAAGTCCTTGACTTCTCCGAGCCTTAACTCCTTCGTGTGGATTACATCAAGGGCAAAGGTCCTTTCAGCTCTCAAAGTTCTCATCATAACTAGTCTTGAGGTGACTATAATCCCTAAAGCAAAGTTAATATGACATATAAGAAAGCCATCCACTTCTTAGAGACTGTGGAGCTTAATTGCATAAGCAAATTAACTTCTCCAAACTCCAATGTCCTCATCTATAAAATGGTAATTACAGTAGTGTCTCTCCTTTTAGGCTTGTTTTGAGGTTTACATGAGAAAATGTCTGTGAAGAGCTTAGCATAGTGACTGGCATTTAGGAAGTGCCCCAAGAATGAAGGTTAAACAAGAAAAAAAAAAAACAAAAAAAACAAGAGAAGCTGCTGTGCTTCTTCAGAGCCTCAGGGTCCAATCACTCCCTGCCTCCCCATTTTGGCACTGTGGGGTCCCCAGTGTTTAAAGGAACAGCGTAAAGCAGAGTTAGCAAAACAAAGATGAGGAGGAAGAAGATGATAATAGCTCGCCAGGCTCTGTTCAAAGTGCTTTATCTGTATGAACTCATTTAATCCTCAAACCAACCCCAGGAGGTAGATAAAATTATCATCCCTATTTTATAGACCAGGAATCTGAGGCACAGAGGTTAAGTGATTTGCTCAATGCCCACACAGCTCCTACAGATCACCCTCAGTGAAGCTGAAAATTGACACTGTCCCTAACATATCTGGAAAAAACAACAGAAAATTACTGGTAGTCTAGCCTTTTTGGTTTTTTGTGGATGCTCAAAAAGTTGGCTGATTAAATAATGTATAAGCCCGAGTTAGCCCCCAAAGTTCCACGCCTGGATCTAGCAGTTTCTTCCCACCTGGTGCTAATGAACATGCAAAAGAAGATCTCAACATTTGTCTAATGACGTTAACTAATGCTACCCCCTGCATGGTGATTATGAGTGGAGCTGTGCTGTGGCTTCAGCAAGCAGGTGGTAGAAATTCTTAATGAAGATTGCATACAGATTATAGCATTTTGGTGTATTTTACGGTGAAATTGCCAAGGGTTCAAAACCTTTTCCAATTGGCTCCCTTATCCTCAGCACAAATAGGGGGGCTTGATGTAAAGGACTAGAAGCATGGGATGAACTGAATATAAATTGCATTAGAGCTACCCCTATGTTAGAGGACCAACTCAGAATGCTAATGAATAAAGCTTCTGTGATGCTCTTTATGAAAGGAAATCTACAGGAGGCAAAATATGGACTCAGAAGACCAATTCTGACTAAATCTACTGGGGTAGATGGAGACATTTTTGTATTGAGGAATGAGAAGTTTGCTAAGAATTAGGAGCTATATATACCTAGTTGTATGTGTAAGTGGACAAGTGGACAAGTGAACTTGTTGAAGGATTGGATGTGCTTAAGAAAGATAAAGAAAGTGGTGAATTGCTTCCTATACTGTGAGGAGAAATTTATTCACGCTAATGCTGGCAGATGAACTATTATTGAAAAATGGTTTAATAACAGTGGACCAACCTAGGATTTATTCCAGGGAAATAGAATGAGGATGAATAATTCTTATTCTGTTCTGCTTTGTATGCTTCACAAGGTCATGCTAAGTGTATATGTTAATTTTTTTTCACCCATGGTTGCAGCAAGTGTATTCAAATTCAATTAAATATATATTTCCTAAATACAAAAACAAGGCAAGTAGAAATGAAAAACCTACCTCACTTTTTGGGAAAATTTCCAGGCTAAAGAAGGAAAAGTTGCCTCATAGTAATTTCAAAAGCCTTAAGATTTTTGGTTATAGTCCTTTCTGTTCAGGATCTCAGGGTTGACTACATATATATATTTTTTGTTTATGATTTGAATTTCTCTTGAATAGCAAATACTAATTTCTTATAGTTTGAGATATTATCCAAGAGATATTAATGGCTCTGAGGATGCTGAAATGCTCTTTGTATTCATACTTACTCATCATTGAACAAGGCTGCCTTTTCATTTGGAGCAAAAGAAGTTAATTTATACACCATTATTATATGCACACAAATGCTATTATGGGCATGCACACACAGGGGTCCAACTCTATTCTTAATTATTCATGCTAGTGGAAGCGAGGCAGAGACAACACAGAGCTGTATGCAATCCAAAACCCTTAAATATTTTACTTTAGAATGTCCTGCTTGACTTTCCTTTGGAACTGGAAAACTTACCAAATGATATAGGAATATTTAAGTATTTAATAGGCACCTGCTGTATACAGATTTCTAAGTACCAGGGGACCTTATGAGGTATAAAAGAAATACCTCGTAAATAATTTGCCGAGAGATCAAGTCACTCAAAAGGAGGGATAAACTTAGAGTTGTGATGGTATCTAGAGAGAGAAAAAGGCAACTCATAACAAGGAATTGTAGGAGTAAAATTGTGGTTTCAAGGCAGGAAAGTACAAAGCAAGCTTTTTGAGTGAAATTTGTCTTGACTCCAGAGTTGAAGGGACTAGTGGCTATAGTTTTAAGGAATGGAAAAGCATTCCAGATCTCCAGAAAATTGCAGAGAGAAAAGCCTAAGTCAAGTCACCACATTCTGGCTTCAGGATGAGTTGTGGTAAGTGACTTGCCAGATCACAGTGTGTCAGTGGCAGAATAGAGGCTAAAATTCCTGTTTTCTGATCCCTCATTCAGTAAAGGGATAGGGTCCTGGTCTCCTATAATTGGATTAAGTTGCATTTCTCCATGGAACCATTTTAATAGCTATTTTGACTATAGCCACATAAGACACAACAGGTTAAATCAGTTTCACTGACTTGAGTAACTGGGGTTGAAAACTACAGGCACACACCAAGCCAGCCAATGTTCCAGTCACACTAAACAATTTGTTCTTCATCGCACTCCCCTTGCATATTTTCTTCAGAGCTGGCATTCAGCTGGAATGCATCAATATGACGGTACAAGTTGTTAAAAAAATTTTTTTGACAGGAAGTAGGATTTATTGGTGGGCATGAATAAAAAGGGAGTAGGGCCGAGGTTCTCATGAGTGCAGAGCCTGCCATTTGTCCAGGGGGCCATGACTAGGAATATATTTGACCCCACAGCCATTGGGGATAAGCTGCTTTTCAGCCACCTTGTCTCCAAATTCATCCACATTAAACTTAGGAAAGCCCTGCTTCTTGGAAATGTGGATCTTCTGGCAGTCAGGGAACTTGAACTTAGCCCTGCATAGAGCCTCAATCACATGCTCCTTGTTCTGCAGGTGGGTACAGATGGACATGAAGACTTGGCGAACATGGATCCTGGCTACTGCACCCTGGTGCTTTCCAAAGGCACCCCACATAACTGTTTGGAGCCTGGATTGGGGATAGCATGAGGTCAGACATCAATGTCTGCTGAAAAGGCTGTCTCCAAGATCTTTTGGGGCAACCCATTCAATCAACAGGCTGCATACACTATCAAGGGGACTACTGTTTGTAGCCATTGTACACTGGGCCCCCATGTGGAAAGAGCACAAGTTATTAAAGTAGAAAACACTTTCGTTCCAGTTGGGAAATAGTCACATCTTTGATGGCCCAAATGCTCTTAAGCACCTCAAGATCCACTCAGACATCCCCTTAGTCTCCATAATTCAGTAACTAAAGGGTACCAAGGGTGTGTCAGTGGTTAAGAATTGTATTAGTCCTACGTTTTCCCTTCTGTGTTTTTGTTCACAGTGTTCCTTCTGCCTTGAATCATCTCTTTCACCTCTTCACCTTGTACCTCATGTATGTCACAGAGAACTAGCTTCCACAACTGTGGGAGTTGGTGAAGCAGTCTCTAGAAGACTGTCATCTGAGCCTGGAGCTTAAATCCACGTGGCAGGCAGTCAGGAAGGCTGGCACCCCAGGCACAAGGAACGATCAAAACCTAGTCTGCTCTTGCCTCTCACCTTGGTGAGGAGACTATTCCTCAGAAGCCAAAGCCCTTTATCACAGAGCTAAATGTACATGCCTCGTCCAGAAGTCAGGAAAGCTAAAGGAGGATGCAGGGCAAGGTAGAGCAATCACAGGCTCGGTGCTGCCTCACACCAACAAGTTAGCAGATCAGCAATGACATGTGTGCACTACAAAATGGCTGCTGCTTCTGAATCTCCCTCGTGCCTCACCCTAAACCAAAACATAGAAGAAAGGGAATTCTGGGGAATGTAGTTCAGCCTAGCCAAGTTGACACATGACAAAGCCATCACACCTTGGTGTCAAGGCTTAAGTCAAGTGCCATCTCTTACTTCTATCCCCCTTTCTTTTGGTCAAGCTGGAAGTTCTCATTCCCTCCTCCGAGTCCCCAAAGCCCTCTTGCAAAACCACATGGGTGGCATTTCACATGCACCCAGCACTTTCACTGTTGGTCTGCGCATAGTATTTCTACCACTAGATCGTAGGCTCCTCGAAGTGAGGATCTGAAGGTAGTTACACTGCCCGACAAGTAGCAAGGAGTTCATAAACATTCATGGAATGAATGAGGGAATGAATGAATGAATAATGAACTAACTGACCTGACACTGAGATGCTGTGGGAAGCAAGATTCAAGGGCAGTATATTCACGATCTATTCCTACCTACCAAACCATCCCCAAAACTTAGCAGCTTGAAACAACAGTTAGCATCTCACGGTTTCTGAGAGTTATGAATCCGGGAGCAGCTTAGCTGGGTCATTCTGGCTCAGCATCTCTGGTAAAGTCATAGTCAAACTATTGGCTGTGGCTGTAGTCATTTGAAGGGGCTGCAGGATTCAGCTTCCAATCTCACCTACGTGGCTATTAACAGGAGGGCTTTACTTCCTCATCACATGGGCCTCTCCGTGGGGCTACTCCCAACATGGCAGCTGGCTTCTCCCAGAGCAAGGAATGCAGAAGAGAGAGGTGGTGCCACACTGCCTTTTATGACCGACTCTCTGAGTCCTACATTGAGACTTCTACCTTATCTTCTTAGTTAGAAGTGAGTCACTAAGTACAGCCCACACTCAACAGGAGGAGTGTTTACACAGAGTATGAATACCATGAGGTTTTGATCATTAGAGGCCATCTTAAAGGCTGCCTCACACAAGTGGGAAAAAGGAAGGCTTTAGGCAGGAGACCATGCAATAAGCGTTCTTTAGCTGAACTCAAAAAATTAAACTCACTCCCCACTACTTGGTGTGTAGAGTCATGGTTTTTTTTGTTTTGTTCTGTTTTTCCTTTTTTTTGGTAAAGTCTACTCAAACTGAAAGAAGGCCTCTAATGTCAAGCCAAAGATTGGATTTTGTGGAAATACTTTCAAAGAAGAATGAAGAGAGGGAATCCAATTTGGATCTAACCTTTTTTACAAAAATGATTTCCTTTGCTGCAGCCAAGTTTGATTTGGCCTCTAGAGAATACTGATGAGCAAAATAAAGAGCAGTTTTGATTACACACACATACACACAAAATCCTGAGTTTGTCTTGTCAAAATAAATATTGTAACCTAGTCTAGAGGGTTCCAGAACAATAATAGATGTATTTGTCGAAGAGCTAATAAAGCCAATAATTTATTGAGCACTTCCTAAGCACCAGGTATTGTGGTGAGGGCTTTACATGTATATGATTACACTTCTCAAAAAATCACATGAGGTAGGTATTTTTTACAGGTGAGTAAATGAAGCTTAGAGAAATGACGTGATTTAGAAGTTTAGAGACATTACTTACCTAAGCTCACACAGCTGGCTAGTGCCAGGGCCAGAACTCGATTTTTTTTTTTTTTAAGTAGTCTCTATGCCCAGCATGGAGCACAAAGCGGGGCTTGAACTCATGACCTTGAGATCAAGACCTGAGCTGAGATCAAGAATCAAACACTTACCTAACTGAGCCATCCAGGCACCCTGGCACTCTTCATTTTTGAATGCCTCATCAAACCGCTATCATCATACTTCTGAGAGATACTAGGTACCAGTATAGGTGCCTATGTTCATGCTTGCCATTCTCAATAACCTTTGAGGTAGGTATTATTATCCCCATTTTGTGGATGAGAAACTAAAGTTCAAAGAAGAGGTCACTTGATTTAGCCCACACAGTTAACATAACAGCAGCCTGGGATTCAAGCCCCACCCTGTGTGAATGAATCAAAAGTCTGTACCCCTTCTATCACCTTTATTACCTTCTAGCTCAGTGGTTTTCAAACTGGCAGATCAGAACTTAGGAGTGCATGTGAGGTCAATTAAGTGTGTCCCAACCAGCACTTAAAATACTGAAGTAGATATTTCTATTTTTAATGTTTTGAGGAACCTCCATACTGTTTTCCAGTGGTTGCACTAATTTACATTCCCACCAACAGTGCACAAGGGTTCCTTTTTCTCCACATTCTCACCAACACTTGTGATTTCTGGTCTTTGATTCTAGTCATCCTGACACATGTAAGGTGTTATCTCATTGCGGTTTTGATTGGATTTTCTCCAGTGATTCGTGATGTTGAGTGTCTTTTCATGTGTCTGTTGGCCATCTGTGTGTCTTTTTTGGAAAAATGTCTATTCAGGTCCTCTGTCCATTTTTAATCAGATTATGTGGGGGGTTTTGACATTGAGTGGTATAAGTTATGTATTTTAGATATTAACCCCTTATTGAATATATCTTTGCAAATATCTTCTCCTATTCAGTAGGTTGTCTTTTTGTTTTGTTGATAGTTTCCTTTGCTGTACAGAAGCTTTTTATTGTGATGAAGTCCCAATAGTTTATTCTTGCTTTTGTTTCCCTTGCCTTAGGAGACATAGCTAGAAAAATGTTGCTACAGCTGATGTCTAAGAAATAGCTGCCTATGTTCTCTTCTAGGAGTTTCATGGCTTCAGGTCTCACATTTAGGTCTTTAATCCATCTTGAGTTTATTTTTGTATATAATGTAAGAAAGTAAAACAGAATGGAGGTTCCTCAAAAAATTAAAAATAGAAGTATCAGGGTGCCTGGGTTGCTCAGTCAGTTAAGCGTCTGCCTTTGGCTCAGCTCACGATACCAGGGTCCTGGGATCGAGCCCCACATCAGGCTCCCTGCTTAGCGGGGAGCCTGCTTCTCCCTCTCCGTCTTCCACTCCCCCTGCTTATGCTCTCTTGCTCTCAAATAAATAAAATATTAAAAAATAATAGAAGTACCATATGATCTGGTAATTCCACTACTGGGTATTTACCCAAAGAAAATGAAAACCTTAATTTGAAAAGATATATGCACCCCTATGTTTATTGCAGCATTATCTACAATAGCCAAGATATGGAAGCAACCCAAGTGTCCACTGATAGATGACTGGATAAAAAAAGATGTGGTACACACACACACACAGGAATATTATGCAGCCATAAAAAGAATGAAATCTTGTCATTTGCAACAACATGGATAGGCCTAGAGGGTATAATGCTAAGTGAAATAAGTCAGACAGAGACAAATACCATATGATCCCACTCATTATGTGGAATCTAAAAAGCAAAACAAATGAATAAACAAGCCAAAAGCAGAATTAGACTTATAGATACAGAGAGCAAACTGATGGCTGCCAGAGAGGAGGGAACTGGGGGGCTGGGAAAATAGGTGACGGGGAGTGGGAAACACAGGCTTCCAGTTATGGAATGACTAAGTCACGGGGATAAAAGTTACAGCATAGGGAATAGAGTCAATGATACTGTGATGGTATTGCATGGTGACTGATGGGAGCTACACCTGTGGTGAGCACAGCATCGTGTACTGAGTTGCTGACTCACTGTTGTACACCTGAAACTAATGTAACATTGTGCGCCAACTAAGAAAAATACTGGAGTAGAATAGAATGGAAGGGAAGGAGAAGTGAGACACATAGTAACAGTAAGCGTTGCTTAATGAAAGTTTTATTTCAGTTATGTATGTATGTATGTATGTGTAATTGTGGGACTGTGCCTGTGTGAGATTGTGTGTGCATGATTATGTGTGTGTGCATTTCTTACTTTGGTTGCATCAAAAGCATTGGAAAGTCTCTGCCCTAGTCACTCCATCTATTTTTTTTTAAAGATTTTATTTATTTGCGAGCAAGAGCACGAGCAGGGGATGGGGCAGAGGGAGAGGGAGAAGCAGGCTCCCTGCTGAGCAGGGATCCTGACACAGGGCTCAATCCCAGGACCCTGAGATCATGACCTGAGCCTAAGGCAGACACTTAACTGATTGAGCCACCCAGGTGCCCCTCCTCCATCTATTCCTAAGGTCACTGCCAACAGGTAAGTGTCCAGGTTTTAATGATAGCTTACCCTCTATACACACTTTCCTCTGGCCCTAAGCACCTAGAAAAGGGTAGTTACAATTCTTGTTCCACTTCCTAGTGTCCTTCTACTAAAATAAAATTATTAAAGACAACCATATGCAATCGGTTAACTTGATCTCAACTTACCAGCTGTGGGACCTTTGTGGAGTGACTTCACTTTTCTAAAGGTAGCCTCCCTGAATTTTACTTTTCCCATCCTTAAAGTTGGGTAATTATGTTCTCACTTACATTGATTGACTGAGATCACGTGAACTTCTTAGCATAGTGCCTAACACAACAATCATTAAATGAACACCAGCTATTAAGTTATCTACAAAGACTGGAGGAGTCTTAATTGAGAGTCTCATGTTTGTTTAAGGAAATAAAAGGGTAAGGAGGGCAATGTATTCTTTTCCAGCCTTGAACCCTCCAACTCCATGACAACAAATTAACATAAGTAGGTCTACATCCTTTCAGTTCATTTATTTAGCAAATACTTATTGAATGCCTACTGTGTGCCAGATACTGGGCTCATTTACAATAACATAAGGGTTTTTAAAGGTGAAATCCAAATTTATAGATGCTTCTTAAAGTTGGGGTATATCAGAAGAGCGGAGTGATAAATCACTTTGGCACCTTATTCTACGATTGTGGACAAGAGTGATCATCACTGAACTCTTACATGTAAGCTCTGTCAAATGAACTTGAGCGATAATAGCCTCATTTTTTAAAGCTATGTCCACATGGCATCTGATTGATTGAATCTGAGGTCCCCACTTTCCATTTTTATAGCTTAGTCCCTTCTCTCTACATGCCACAATCAGGAGGATTGATTTTCCTTGTACATTGTCTTTTCTTCTCTCCAATTCCCAGGTCCCTCTTTTTCTCTTCTATACCCTCCCCTGATCACAGACTCTCCTCTTGTGTTCTGCCAATTATCTCCAGCCCTGAGCTAGGGGACCCACATTCTTTCCCTTACACATTTCCAATGAGAGGTAGATTAGCAAGAATCGAAGTGTGAGTCTTAGGGGAAAAGAGCCACAGTGAAAGGACACTGGCTTCTAATTTTTTTGGAGCTCACCACACAAAAATTGCCTTTCCAGACTTAAGGTGCTTGTGTGTGACTTACTACTCTTTCCCAAAGGCTCACATACAAAAGCAGAGGCTCGAAACTGTTGGTTGTTCTCACTGAACATAAAAATGATGACATTTTAGCCCGTATTCACTATTAAAAAGTCACAAGCAGTGATGTCTACACTTGTGTGCCCCTTCAACCTTGACAAAATATTTTCACCCACATTTCCTTTTATTTCACACACTTATCTGATACCTCCAGTGCCTCATAAAGCCAGGAAGAATAAGGATTATTTGATGTTACAAGAAACCTCTCTGTGAAGTAGACAAAACAAGTATTTTATCCTCATTTTTCAGACAAGGAAATTGAAGCTTAGAGAGATTGTGTCTTGCCCAATGTCACTTAGCTCCTAAAGGGCAGGGGATAATACTGGAGTCTGAGACTTGCGGCAGCCGGCCCTTATCGATCAGTGCCTGAGGCTCAGACACATCCAGTATACCATCCCTGGGATGCAACTGCACCACTTCCCACAGATTTGGGTCTCAGAAGTCCTCAGCGGTAGAGCTCAGGCCTCAGGCAGCTCCAAAATGGTGGAGAAACAGCAACCTCTGGGCAGACTTTTCAGGGAAGCTTTGCTAATTTGCAGCAGCTGGACACTTCCTTGTTAATATTTCTCAGCATGATGGCCACATCATTCCACTGTGGGGACACAGACTCAGCTCCTAAAGTCTATCTAGTTAAAGCACCTGGACCCCAGTCTTTCAATGGCTTTGAGAGAACCTAAAAGACCTGCTCTTGAGCCTAGCAGGCTTCTAGGCAAGATGCCCTTCCCCCATCGGGATGTACTGCTAGGCAGTCAGGCACGATGAGGTCCTCAAGAACCCTATACCACGACTCCTCCTCCATCAGTCACAGGCAGCAGCCTTGGAAAGCCAGGGACTCCAGAGCTCAAGTATCAGGACCTTGACAAGGTGGACTAAGAAAAGGCCAGGATGCCCTTCCCTGCTGGGACACTATGGCACTGAGAGTGTGAACAAGGTCCCAGTGATGAAGGCCAGAGCTGCCCAGGCCATCAGGTCTCTGATCACAGAACAGACCTAGAGGAGCATTAAGGGTTCTGAGCAAAAAGCAGGGCTCTCCCAACTGAACCAGCCAGGCGCCCCTGTACTGCTTTAAAGTCAGACTAAATAATCTTAGCAGTGATATGGTGGGGGGGGACTTCATCACCTACTTTCATAGCTTTAAAACTAAACAAGAACTTTGATCATTGCTTATTAGGTAAATGATATTTGTGTTGGTCCACAACCTAGGCTTTTTTTTT
>NC_138382.1:37009270-37101311 GCF_054177405.1 Leptonychotes weddellii | reverse complement strand
GCTATAAACATCGGGGTGCACGTACCCCTTCGGATCCCTACATTTGTATCTTTGTGGTAAATACCCAGTAGTGCAATTGCTGGGTCGTAGGGTAGCTCTATTTTCAACTTTTTGAGGAACCTCCATACTGTTTTCCAGAGTGGCTGCACCAGCTTGCATTCCCACCAACAGTGTAGGAGGGTTCCCCTTTCTAGCATCCCCGCCAACATCTGTCGTTTCCTGACTTGTTAATTTTAGCCATTCTGACTGGTGTGAGGTGGTATCTCATTGAGGTTTTGATTTGAATTTCCCTGATGCAGAGTGACGTTGAGCACTTTTCCATGTGTCTGTTGGCCATTTGGATGTCTTCTTTGGAAAAATGTCTGTTCATGTCTTCTGTCCATTTCTTGATTGGATCATTTGTTCTTTGGGTGTTGAGTTTAATAAGTTCTTTATAGATTTTGGATACTAGCCCTTTATCTGCTATGTCATTTGCAAATATCTTCTCCCATTCTGCCGGTTGTCTTTTGGTTTTGTTGACTGTTTCTTCTGCTGTGCAAAAACTTTTTATCTTGATGAAGTCCCAAAAGTTCATTTTTGCCCTTGCTTGCCTTGCCTTTGGTGATGTTTCTAGGAAGAATTTGCTGCAGTTGAGGTCAAAGAGGTTGCTGCCTGTGTTTGCCTTTGGGATTTTAGGCTTTTTGATTCCCTTACTGCTGCCCATTCCCCTACAAAGCATTGGCAAGTCATAGAGATGTTCACTGACTAGTTTTGGCAATTTTGGCCCTCCTGACCCTGTGCTTCTTTATAAAATAAGATTTGGTTGCATTGCTTCCTCCAAAGAAGGGGTTGGAAAGCCCAAGGAATCATTTCATAATTCTTACAACCAGAAGCTGATATAATATGGACTCTCTACAGGTGCCTGGGTGGTTCAGCGGGTTAAGTGTCTGACTTGATTTTGGCTCAGGTCATGACCTCAGGGTCGGGGGAATGGGCCTGATGTTGGGCTCCCAGCTCACCATGGAGACTGCTTGAGATTCTCTCTCTCCCTCTCCCTCTGCCCCTGCACCCCCCCACCTCCTGCTCACACATACTCTCTCTCAAATCAAATCAATCAATCTTTTAAAAAAATGGAATCTACAGAATCCCAAAATAAGAGTGAAGAAGTCTGGTAGAAAATGCTGTTTTATTGCCTAATGCATGCATAGTCCTGTTGAAGTTGCAAAAATCAATGATTTCCGAACTTTCTCGGGGGAAAAGACATGCCAATTTTCCCAGGACTGCCCATGTTTAGGCCTATTTTCCCAACATTACTAAAATTTATATCAAACAAAAAGGACTTAGATAAGCCAAGACAATTTTGTTAAAGAAGACTGGAAGAGTTACACTTCCTAATTTACAGATTTATCACAATACTACAGTAATCAAGATATCGTGATATTGGTGTAAGGATACACATTTAAATAATCTGGAAATAAACCCTTCATTTAGAATCAATTGTTGACAAAGGAGTCAAGATGATTCAATGGAAAAAGGATGGTCTTTTTTTAAAAAACAGATTTATTGGGCGCCTGGGTGGCTCAGTTGGTTGAGCGACTGCCTTCGGCTCGGGTCATGATCCTGGAGTCCCGGGATCGAGTCCCACGTCGGGCTCCCTGCTCGGCGGGGAGTCTGCTTCTCCCTCTGACCCTCTTCCCTCTCATGCTCTCTGTATCTCATTCTCTCTGTCTCAAATAAATAAATAAAATCTTTAAAAAAAAAAACAAAACAGATTTATTTATTTGAAAAGGAGAGAGAGAGAGCACACGTGCACGAGCACACATGACTCGAGGGAGGGGCAGAGGGAGAGGAAGAGAGAATTTCAAGCAGGCTCCACACCCAATACAGAGCCCGATTCGGGGTTCAATTTCATGACCCTGAGATCATGACCTGAGCCAAAACCAAGCCGGATGCTTAACCAACTGAGCCACCCAGGCACCCCAAGAGTAGTTTTGGTTGTTTTTTTGTAAACTATGCTGGGTACTAAATATATGCATAAAAAAAAAATGAACCTTGACTCTTACACACCACACATTACACAAAAATTAACTTAAACTGTCTACACAAAAATTAACTCAAGCTGTGTCATAGAACTAAATATAAGAATTAAAACTATTAAAATTCTAGAGAAAAAAATGAGAAAAAAATCTTTGTGACATTGAGATTCCTAAATAGGACACAAACTCAAACCATGAGAAAAAAATTGGTAAATTAGAAATTCTTCCCTGTCAAAAGACACTTAAAAAAAAAGCTAAATCACAGATTTAAAAAGTAAAAAACAAAATACATAAGTAACCGTGACAACTTAATAAGAAAAACAACACAATTTTAAAGAACTGAGTGAAAGATTTGGACACTTCCCAGAGTTATATGAACGAATTCCCATTTTGGTCAAGGCTCTCCATGAGGAAGTGATATTTCCTGGTGATACCCATCAAAGACCTCAGGGAGGAGCCCTTTGCTTGCTCTTCAGCAATGAGTGAGCCCAATCAGGGAACTCAACTGGGGGCCAACCATCCCACTTAGTAATCTTCTGACTTTGCTTTGGAATATAGGTTTCCTGTGGTCACCAAGTCGCTTATGCAAAAATCTTGTTGGCCCTAGACAGATTTTGTAATAACCACAACCTCATAGGCCCTAGGAGGTTTTGATCTATTTTTCACTTCCTCTTTTCATGGTGCTTAAATTTTCCAACCTAGTAATCAAGAAACACAGTCTGAACCACAACCTGATGAGACCCAAACTTCATAGATAATCCCCATCTCCATGTCATTCCTCTCTCTTCCACTAAAATACGAGCTTCATGAGGCTGTATATTACCAGAGACCAAATGGCTTAAACAAAATAGAAGTTTTTTGTAATAGTAATAATAATAATAGCAAGCCTTACATAGCACTACATCAACCTGTTCACTTATATTAACTGATATAATCCTCACAACAACCCTATCAGGGAGGTATTATTAATATTCCCCAGGTACAGATGAAAAAACTGAGTCACAGGGAGTTTTAATAATTTGCCCAAAGTGATACAGCTAATTAAGTCACAGATTTGGATATAAAATCAGGCTCTGGCTCCAAAATCTATGCTTTTAACCACTACACCCATGTTTTTCAACTTCTAATGTGTATACAAATTGTTGGGAGAGGATTTTTTTTTTTAATGCTGATTATATGTAATTCAGCATGCCTGAGGTGGAACCAGAGATTCTGCATTTCTAATACGTTCCCTGGTGCTGCTGCTGATCTGACCACACTTGGATTCACAAGGCACTGCGCTAAACCACCTCTCTTCTGAACAGCCGGTTTACACCGGTGGGCAGTCCAGAAGTGTGGGGTGGTTCCATTCCACAAGGTGGTCTAAGGATCCAGGTGCCTTCTTTACCTCATCCACTAGAGATTGCCCTCATCTACATGGTCAAAAATGAACCGCCACATCCACACTGCTGCGTTTGGGAAGAAAGAGAAAGTGGAGAGCAATTAGCTTCCTTAAAGGCATGATCAGAAGTGACACATCACTTCTGCGCTGCCCATCAGCCAGATTTAGTCAAGGTGTAAATACCAAAGCTGCAAGGAAGGCCGGTAAATGTTGTCTCCAACTGGACAGCCACTCAGCGAAAACTCAGGAGGTCCTATTACTAAAATAAAACTTTGAAAATGGATGTGGATTATTGAGACAACTAACAGTCTCTGCCCCAATGTATTTAAAAGCCTTCGATTGTTTCATCACCTCTTGTTCTGCTTTCTTCTTAGAGTGATCTAATCCATCCTCTTCCATTTCCCTCCACCTTCTGCTGACCTGCACACAAGTTCCTTTGTGTCCAGAAAAACCCATTTCATCACGAAGTCATCTCCCTTAATTTGATGCCTCCAGAGCTCTGTTTAAGTGGAAAGGGACAGTCCATAATGCTTGCATACCCTAAAGATCATAGCTTAGGATGAATACAAGAAGGTTTTAAACATATGCATTCCCCCTATCTTGCTTTAGCCCTATTTCTTTAGTGGCCCATCTACTTGCAATCTCTACGTGAACCTGAAGGAAACTCCATAGAGGAGGAAATGCTGTCCTTGCGTTGATTTTGATGAATTTGTCCTCTTCTTCTCTATCTGGAAATGTTAATAAGCAGCTTCTTCGTTTCTTATCTCTATAATAACTGGAGAAGTCATGAATATTGTGAAGGTAATTTATTCCAAGCAGATGTGATTGGAACCAAGTTTGGGCAAAGACTGGGAGGCTGCCTTCATTTTTATTGGAACATCTTAGCCTCAACCCGGCAACTCGGAGACCTTTGGATTAGGCAACTCACACAATGCACGTATCCTGCCGGCAGTCACGGATGAGTTGGCTGGTAGTAAAGAAGGCAGTGAAGAGCCACGGTAGCTTGAATCCGTCCAGTCACTTGTGCAGGTTATAAGCAAGGGCTTAGGATGGGGCGCCTGGGTGGCTCAGTCGGTTAAGCATCTGCCTTTGGCTCAGGTCACGATCCCGGAGTCCTGGGATCCAGCCCCGCATTGGGAGCCCGCTTCTCCCTCTCCCTCTGCTGCTCCCCCTGCTTGTGCTCTCACTCTTGCTCTCTCTCTCAAATAAAATCTTAAAGGAAAAAAGAAAAGAAAGAAAGGGCTTAGGAGTCCTGCATAGCACTCTGGAATCTGGATCTTCTTGAAAGAAATTTATCTTCACAGTTGGGAAATATAGTTGAGACGATTGCTTTGTTTACAACTTTTGACTTAAGCACAAAAGCAAGAGTTACCCCAAGGAAGAACAAGACGCACGTTGGGGTCCAGCAGGATAATCATTGTTGCTGTGGCCTGGCACCAACATCTATCAACTTTGGGTTTCTGAAATAGGTCAGTCTACAGTATCTACAGAATGCAATTTATTGAAATAAATTGAACACATCCACTTTTTTGGGACAGTCGAAATGCAATCTCCCTTTTAGATGGGCCCAGGAGTCATCTCTGATAACCGATTTTCAAAAGATGGCACCTGGCTGTGTATCGACAGAGGCTGTAGCTTTTGAATGGGCCCCGGTGGACAGCATGGCCAATCCATTTGTTTTAGCTTTCTCCATAATCAGCGAGTATCACTGCAGGCTCAGTTGGTCAGGCTGATTGATTGTAAAGACAGCCAAAATGAACAGCTCGACCAGCTCACAATCTGATTTCCCCACCATGTATTGACCCAGTCCAAGTTACATATGTTACAGTATTTGCAAAGCTGTCACTGTTTTAAAACACTTACTGGGGACTTGCTCCCGACAGGGGCTTTAGGAGAACTCATTAAAACTAGAAACCAACTCACCTTGGCCTGTTGGAGCTTTGCAGATTTTCTCAGGTGGGGAGAGGGAGGCAACGTGGTAGAGATCTCCACACTGACACAAACACAGCGGTAACAACAGTGACAACACAGCGCTTTCTGAGAATTCTCTTTGATGTGCTGACCTGAGCAGTCCCTGGGCGAATGAAAGCAGATAGAGGACAACCTTGGATTCTGCGTGTGAGTGTGTGCGTGTTTGCTTTGTTTTTGTGGATTTCAAGCTGCCTTTATTTCTTAAACCACCAGATGTGGGGAGTGGAGACGGAACCCCTGGGCCCTTTCTTATCCAAGAGGAAGGGCTAGCATCGGCTGGTGGAGGTCCTTGAAGCACAGGTTGTCTCATGAACTCAGGGGATGGCCTGGTCTGTCTGGAAACTGCGTTTCAGACCCCTTCGCTGATTTACAGTTAGGGCAAGACGGGTTGTTTGAAATTGTGGAGCCAGCGGTTTGCTTTCATTTGTCTTTAAAGGCGTCCGTTGAATTCAGGATAGATCAGAGAGATTTCTCATTGCACTAAATAAACTTCTAACGATACTGATGGAGCTCCTCAGATGGGACACAATGGGAATGTGGGCCAGTAAATCACTGAGCACACTTGGTGGAAATTATGATACTCTAGTCACCCGTGGCTAAATGAAGAGCAGAGGTTTGATGAGTTTACCAGGTTAAAAATGAGCCTGTGTCAGGCAGGACTCAGACTCATTAATTAGGACTCCACTCAAACCATCGAGTAGTTTTACTCACTAGCAGTACTCAAGTTTGGGGGAGGCAGGAGAGACTTGGTGATGGTTTGCTTGGGGTCAATTATGAACCACTAAGTGAGGGTTAAGAGGGGGCTGCAGGTATCAAGACCACTTTAGCCAACTTTCACCACTGACCACAATAAACGTGAAATTCCAAAGTCCTCGCATTTCCCAGTTGAACGTGACTGAGACCCCAAAGTGGCAGTCTTCCTCCACTGCTTCTGGGGAGCGTGACCAGACCCTGGACAATCACGAAAATGCCCAGCTACTTCCAAAGCTGCAGCTGGTGTGGGATGGGAACTTGGAGGTCTCCATTGGAAGAGATGGACTTCCCTTAGTCCCTGAGGGATGTATGCCCCAAACCAGTCTGTTCATACAGTAATGTGAAGAGACCTCCATTTCAACAATCAGCGGTTCATTGAGCGTTAGGAACTCAGACTGGGGGCTTTGGAGAACTATTGGCTGCCTCATACCATGAGATCTTTTTGAACCTCCGTCTCTTCATGTCCAAAAAAAGGTGATAATAACACCTAACACAAAGCTGTGTTGTGGGGATTCCACGTAATGATCAGGGTAAGGTGCTTAGTGCCTGGCATTTACTAACCGCTCCCCAAACCAAGGTGTTTGCTGTGGTCCGCCCTCGACAACAAGGTGAAAAATCGCTCCTTTTCACTTCTAGTTTTAACCATATAAAGCAATGAACATGGAAAAGAAAAAAGGAAACATAGATCTAAAATGTTTGGGGAGTTTAGTCTGGTGAGCAGCTGTAGGGACTGAGGAACAGTTCTCACGTGAAGGGAGTCCATGTCCACAGACTTGCTTTGCTTTCTCCTGCTCTCTCTCTGATGGTCTCCCTTCCTCCCCCACCCACTTTCTCTCCGCATCCCCCCTCCCGCCCCCATCTCTCCACCTGTTTTTGTACTGGAAGAGCCTGGTGCTGCTAGTGTTTTCTTATAAAGCAGAGGCATCTTGTTCCCGATTCAGAGAAATTGCAAATAAAATTGCCACAGCCGAGTCTGCAATTTAATGTCTTTTATGCTTGTCCGTGACAACTCAATGCTGTGTTGAACATACTAATCTTCTGATTTGGTGTCCTTATTCTTTAATTCAAAGAGAAACAGCTGAGTTAGATGTATATGATTTGACTTATCAGGACCACTCTGTATGTACAAAAGGGACATGTGTGGAGGAAGCCCCATCCATGGAGAGAATACTGAGGGGACAAGCTGGGGTGGATCAAACAGAAATTGGGCAATCTTTTTCTCCAAATGGAAATCTGACTAAACGACTAAGTCCAGCACCTCAGAATGGTCGTTTTCCCCTATAACTACAATACACACACACACACACACCATACACACACACGTGTACATATATATGTAACCTATCATATATATTACAGTCACACACACCTAGAAGCCGATTAATGAGAGCAAATATAAATGAAATAGGACTTCTAGCTTCTCCAGCCTCTTGCCACCCATACCTGTGCATTCTACCAGAGTGAACATCATGCCTCATGGTCCAGAAGAGATAAAGGGACACTGAAACTTGACAGCAGGGTTGTTGGGGTTTTTTTTTGAAGTCATTTTTGTATTCCCAATTTCTAGCTCAGTGTCTTACACCAAGTAGAATCTCAACATATTTTTGATGAATGAATAAAGGGTCAAGTTGTAGTAGCTTTCAAATATCAGTGAATAAAACAGGCTAAGTAACTTTTTAAAGCTTTTTAAATAAAAGGGAGCAGTACTTTTCTTACTTGAGATAATGACAAAACTGTGCAGTGTTGGAGATAATACCATTCTGCGTCTCGGGTCAGCCCCCAAAAATATACAGATGCAGATGTAGATACAGATATAGATACAGATATATTTTTATCTATATATGAATATATAGATATCTCTGCAGAGAATTATCTGCAAAATGTCCTACTTGACATTTTCAGAGAAGAGGCACAAATGCACTCTCAAGGTTTCTTTCAGAAAGATTCTTGCAAGCAACTAATTGTGGGTTTTGGGCAGTTGCTGGGCTCAAAAGCACTGTATATACTCTAAAACAATAAAGAAATGGCTTGAGTTGTAGGAAAAAAAAAAGAATTAATGAAAAGGGACGTAAGAGATATAATGAAAATAAACAGTTCTTCCTCTTCCTACTTCCCTCCTGGGAACAAGTTATGAAAGATAGCTGGAATAGTAGACTCTGGAATAAAATTCTTCTAGGGTAGAAAGTAATTAGGGTGGGCACATGAAAGCCCAGGTTTAATTGTTCCTTTCAATACAGTAACAGAAGCCATTCATTATACAACTTTAAATGAGTGTCCCATTAATGGAGTATAGAACCCTCCAATAGAACCCCATAAATTAATATTTTTATATATCCTATAATTATTTTGTGAGTAGCACACTTGTTGTGCATTATAGCTAGAGGCAGGTGTTAAGAGCATTAATCAGGTTAAGGTCATCATTTAAAATACACGATTGTTGCTACCCCATTTAAGCTTTTAAAAAATATTTTAATATTCCAAGACCCTCATAAAGATGACTGATTATTAAGCTTCTGGGAAAAAAACAAACAAAAAAAAACCCAAAAAACAAACACCTACTTCTAGTTCTAATTCAATGTCTCAGGTTGATTTCTAGATTTCTCTAGAAAGCTCCTTTGGGGCCCTTCTTTAGAGGCGACCAGTGGAAGAGACCAAGAATTTTCTTTCCAGGTTCACATTTCTGTTGGTTTTGCCAGTGCCTGGAGGTTACACCGTCAACATCTAGGACAATCACTGTCCCAGTTACGACAGCACGATAGAAGAAGGGAAGCTTCACCTTCTCTTAGGTCTAAATTCTTCTCTGGATTAAGTAGGGATTTTGTAACACAGATGACATCTTCCTGGGCACAGTGCCATATGGACCTAAATGGTGGCCTCAGGACACTTAAGCAACCTGGTTATAAAGATCTTCTTACTGGGGCGCCTGGGTGGCTCAGTTGGTTAAGCGACTGCCTTCGGCTCAGGTCATGATCCTGGAGTCCCGGGATCGAGTCCCGCATCGGGCTCCCTGCTCGGCGGGGAGCCTGCTTCCGCCTCTGACCCTCCCCCCTCTCATGCTCTCTCTATCTCATTCTCTCTCTCAAATGAATAAATAAAATCTTTAAAAAAAAAAAAAAAGATCTTCTTACTTCTAAATACTCAGCTGACAAGGTGATTGTGTTAGCCAGGGTAAATTAAAAACACAATATGCCGTTTAACCATGTTAAGCCGTCCTTTTCTTTCCCCTAAGAAATTCCCATATTCTTTCACAATTGATATCAATGTGCCCACGGCCTGGATTGTGAGTGCAGATGCAGTTTCCTTTCAAATTCGTCCTCCAGGAAATGTGGCCTGGATAGCACCTGGCTCCAAAGCCCGAGTCAGCCACTGACCCTCCAGGTGACCTTGGGCAAGTTATTTAACCTCTCTGCACCTTTGTGGTCTCCTCTATGAAAAGGCAATGGTAACATCTGTATCTTTGAGATTCGTTGGGAGGGTAGGAGCTGGTATTTGTGATGTGCTCAGCAGCAAGTCGGTCACATATAAAGGCCACATCAGTGTTCACTGCTATTTTTTCCCTAGCTCTGCTGCTGAAAATTAAGAAGATGTTTACTTTTACTGAATTTTGGTTTCTCAGAGGGTTGACAGAATGAGATAAAACATGTGTAAGGCTTAGAAAACTATTCAGTGTTCTATGAAGGCTAGCAAAATGCCAACTGAGGTAAAGAATGATACGTAAATAAAACAAGTTTTTTTTTTAAGCTGCTAAATTATTTTTTGTTTTAAATCCCTAAATTTTCATATTTTATCTTTTGAGAGAAATTCCTGTAAACATATATATACATGCGTGTGCAAACACATACACACGGCCACAAAGTATCCCTTGTGGGATTAAACTTCCCAGTAATGGCTCCTTATTAGTACTTTGTTGTATTTATCATGTGTTTTATGGGACATAAACAGACCTTCATGGCAGGTATATTCATCCAATATCTTGTTCTATACAATATCCTTAATTTTTATTAAAACAAAAGTATTTATCATGTACTTGTAATAAGTACAGAATTACAAATGCCATACGACGGGCATTTTAGCCCAGATGGGTTTAGAATAGAAAAAGCCGTCCTTCCTTTTCACAACACAGCTCACCCTTTCAAACACACACACACACACACACACACACACACACTCCCAATCCTCTACAAAATCTGGTAAATAAATCTGGTGGCATTCTAAAGCAGGTGTTGTGGTTTTCTGGGGGGGGAAAAGGGGAGCAAGAGGAGTCTGGGTAGCCTGAACATAGGATCCTTCTATACTACAGTGGTCCATAAAGTAGACCTTAAGACAAAGAAACAAGTTAAAACCAGACAAAATGGAGGCTTTATGGGGCTGTGCCATCAAGCCTGGAGTCAGCTCATCAACACTGAAGATGCTGATGAATCAGAAAATCAGGGAAGAAGGCTTCAAGTTTCAGTCTCCCAGGACAGGTTGGCCTCAGAGATTTATTCTCAGATCTTTTTTATTTGTCTCTGCTGCACAGTAAAACTTGGGTGGGCAAAATTCTCTCCATTCCAGGGACCCTGTATAGACTGCTGTAGGATTTTATGGGACTGATACTCTTCTTTTTTAGAGGGCCATTTATGCCCAGTGTCTTTCCTCTTCTCAGCCAGTGTACATCAGTTTCTAAATCTTCCTCCCCCACCTTTGAAAATTTATGGCAGCTTTCAGCCAGGCTTGGCTTAAAGCCATTGACCTCTGTGGCCTACGTTATTGACCAGAACACAGCATCTTCTGCCCACATAATATATGTCTCTTTATCTCCCTGAAAGGAAAGGAAATGACTCTTGGAATGGCCAGGAACACAATAAAAACGAGAGAGGCTTTCTCGTTTTTTTTTTTTTTGTCAGTGGCATTTGGCTTTACAAAAAGTCACACTGGGATTTGGGTGTGTGCTATGCAGTGCTTTGAACAGGGCATTGAGAGAGCACCCTTGGGAGCATGCAATGTAGGACACAAGGCCTGTCCCAAATAAAATCACCATTTTCTAATTTCTCACCTTGAGTGGGAGTGAATGAATAGCCCTAGGTCAGCAAGTCCTCAGAACTGAATCTATCGACGCCCTGACGTGGTGAGCCCACAGGGACGCTCGTGAAAAATGCAGCAGGGTTCACAGATCCTGCCTGCCCTCTAGGTCACAGGGCCACAGAAGACAGGAACTCGAAGAGCCAGAAGCATCATCTCGTTCAAGCTGCTAACTCTGCAAATAAAGAAACTGAGGCCCCATGAGAAGATGCCATTTCTCCAAGGTCACAGAGCACACAGGTGCTAGACACGGAGTCCGCCACGAATGTGTGAAGCAGTGTAGGACCTGGTCCTTAAAAGTACCCCCCCCAACGAGTAAAAATAAATCTTCCACAAAATAAAGACCTAAAATTCCGTATAGTAGCAAGGGGTATACAAAGCAGTCAGCGAAAGCCTCTTGCGAACGTTCCCCCCTTCGGGTATTATTTCCCAAACCCCATACTCGAGAATCCTCAGCTGCCCTGAAAACACAGTACCAGATGCCTCTCACTCTCTCCTTCAGACAGGAGCTGGGAGCAGCGTTGAGAAATACCCTAAAGGAAAACCATGCAAAAGTGGCACTTACAGCTTTGCAACCTTGGAGGAGTTTCTTACCCTTGAAGCCTTCATTTCCCGTGGGTACAGTGGGGATGGGAGCGCCACCCTACCCAGGGGTGTTATGAGAAGTGGGAAAGCAGGCAGAGAGGAGCGTACAATCAAGTCAAGCACTTTAGGCAAAGCCTGGGGTTAAGAAAAACGTGTTGGAGTTTTGTGCTACCGCAGAACGCTCCAGACAAGCTAGAGCATTTTATCTGAGTGTGCCTGGAGGACTCGGGCACAAGTCGTGATTTTTAGCATGGCTATCACTAAGTAAGAGTTGGCTATTTATGTTCTATCTACAGCATTAGTTCTCAGGTTTATATACATAATTTTATTTTTTAAAGATTTATTTGGGAAAGAGAGAGTGAGATGGCACGGGGGTGGACAGAGGGAGAAGGAGAGAGAGAGAATCCTCAAGCAGGCTCCCTGCTGAGTGTGGAGCCCCATGGGGCTCAATCCCACAACCCTGAGATCACAACCTGAGCAGAAATCAAGAGTGGGTTGCTTAACCGATTGAACCGCCCAGGTTCCCCAGTTCTCAGATAGGTTTAAAGGATAGAACACCAATGTGGTTCCATACTCCTTGCAGAACACCAGGATATGTTACTATACTCCATTCGATTACATAAACTAGAACCCAGACACAGGATTACTAGCAGAAGGCATATACTATCTATTTATATGATCTACCGTAAGCAGTCATGTCCCTGAAAAAAATATGACCAGCCACAGCAGACACCTAACATGTTTTCCCATTTCCCATCACCATTTGATCACTGCTTGTTCCTAAGTTTTGTAAGTCGTCTCAGGGAGACAAGCTGTAGCAAATGCTAAAGTTTGAAATCAGAAAACTGTACCTGGTGACTTTTTGTCCCCCGAGAAATTTAGAGAAGACATGATTATTGAATTTTAGTGATTAAAAACAACAACAACAACAAACTCAGCCCAGCTTACAGAACACCAAAGATCCATGGGACAATTTAAGAACCAATGCACTAGAGGGTTAAACCAGGAGAAGTCATACTTCCTGCTCATTTAAGTATCAAAATAAGGGAAAGAGACCCAGAAACTTGGTCAGGGTGAGTTTTTAGTGCCTTGTCTAATCAATATTTAATACCATGAAGCAAAATAAAACTATTTCAGGGTCTATAGTTAATGCTTTAAGACATTTTAATAAGCCATACTTCTATTCAGGACCATGAAATTTCTCCTAAAACTGAAAGTGTCAAAGTACTGGGAACACTAATAGTAGCCTTAAAACCATGTGCATAGGGCGCCTGGGTGGCTCAGTTGGTTAAGCGTCTGCCTTCGGCTCAGGTCATGATCCTGGAGTCCCGGGATCGAGTCCTGCATCGGGCTCCCTGCTCGGCAGGGGGTCTGCTTCTCTCTCTGACCCTCCTCTCTCTCATGCTCTCTCTCTGTCTCTCTCAATAAAATAAAAAAAAAAAAACCATGTGCATATAAGTCAAGTCGACCTCAAAATATTTCTATCCTGTTTAGAATCTTTCAGTTTTCTCAGATTTTCTTTCAAAAAAAAGAGCATATTAAAAGCCTAACATTCAGCCCTAAAATTTGAGTCTCTGTTCTTAAAAATGGTTGTCCAACAGTAGAGAATTGGCTGAATAACCCAAATATGTACCAAAATGATGGGTTATGCAGACTTTAAAAAAATATTTTTGTAAGAATGGCTAATAACATGGAAAAATAAAAACTGTGTATTAAAGCAAATAGTCTCTAAGAATGTATCTTACAATATTATTTCATTTGTAATCTATACATACAGAGAAAACTCACCAAATGGCTAATAGTGGTAATTCTATTAACAGATGCTTTATGTTCTCCTTTTCATATATTTGCATTTTTAATAAACATATTGCTTCTGTAATAACCAAATCACAATTGTTGGTGTAAATATTAGTTTCTGTGCAATGTTATTTAACTGCTAAAGTACTAGAAATATAACCATTTCATCTATAAGTTTGTCCCACCATGTGCATCGTGAAGACATCATTAGAACACAGCTTCCATGTCCAGAGAAATATATGTGTGCATAGATTTTATATATATGTGTAAGCTATATGGTTGTGTTTATAACAATATTTTATGTTTGCATAGACACCAATGTCACATACAAAATTCTCTCAACTTGGTTGGTTATTAGGGTACATGGATAAATTTCAACAGCCAACACTGATTAGTTTTAATCAAAGTTCTCATTAGAAAGTATAGTTTCAAGCTCACGGTCATCTGATAATTTTCAGTAGCTAAGTTCAGATAAATTCAATTTTTAATTTTTAAAAATTAAAAATAAGTATTCTATTGCTATAAAACTACTTCTAAACTTCCAAATATTCCAAAGTCTATCCCTAGACCAAGCAGGGAGCTGGGTTCCTATGGAATTATTTATCTGATTTGCACTTGAGTGTACATCAACTATCTGGGTTGGGACATTCTAAGAGGGGAGAAAATGTGTTGAAGATGTTAATCGCATCTCCGTGTCTTCTTGAGGAAGACTCCAGGAAGAAATTTCATTTTGGTGTTTTAATAACAAAGAGTAGGCAAAATTCTCCCAAAGAACTCGTCTGTTTTCATGTGTGGATGATATGAATCGGCTGACCAGGGGTTCCTTCCCCGACTGCCCTTGCAGAGCTGGGAGCCAAATGTGTGGCCCAGCTGCAGCAAATGTGCGAATCAATGTGGTGTGTGTTTTTAAACCTAATTCTTGACTCAATTTTATGTTCCCACCATGTTTTTCTTTCTCTCCCCTTTTTGTTTCTTGCTTAAAAAAAAAAAAAAATCCACTAACTACATGTGCGTGGGAAGAAATCAACAAGGACAGAAGAACTTAAGGTGAAAAGCAGCCACGTCTTGCCCCTCCGCTCTCTGCCTCCACCCCCATCCCGCTCCCCAGATTCAACCTCTTTTAACTGTTTGTTTTTAGTTCCTTTAGCAGTTACCTCCATAAATCTAGATAAGAGGCTTAACCTCTTTTTCTCCATTTATCAACTTGAGATAATATCTCTAGACACCTTAATATGAAAAGGGAGGACTTAGCTCATTTACTAGAAACCTCCTCTACTTCCAAGTGTTTTATGTTTACATTATTTTCAGTTCTACAGTTCTTACCTTTGTAACTTTAAAGATATAAATCTTCTAATCAGAGGCCCCCACCCCCAGATTTTGAATTGTGTGTACTATTGTGAGCTGCCGAATTTTAACAAGTGAAGACAACTAACAATGCAAATCCCAGAACAGTAAGGCCACAAAGTCTACATGATGAATCCAAAGCTAAATAGTTAAGGAGGCCTAGAAAATGAGGGATGGTAACACAGGCGAGGTGGGTCCCAGACATCATGGTAAGCTCTCAGTTTTATCTCGGCAGCAGCCTCAGTTACAGGGAACATACAGCTTACACTGAAGTTTGAACAATGAGGTGCAGGCATCTACCTGATACCCAGGTGAAACGCTTTCAAAACCTTTTGTGGTTACTTGAAAGCATGGGTTTCAAAGTCTGTCTTTCCAAAAATGTTTAAGGTACTTGCTTAATACTCCTTCTTTCCAGTAAAAAAGCTTTTCTCCTCCTAGCTTCCTGCTGACTCTCTTACAAAGGAAAGGCCCGAAATGGAGTCACTTAGGCTAGGCCACATCACCAAACCGAGTTTAATACCTACTCTGATTACAGTTTCAACCTCCCCCAGAAACGTAGTCTTTCCCAGTCAGTCAGGACTTTTCTGATCAGCCCCCAACCTAATCTGTCAGGCCTTTCCATCCCCCAAAGAAAGATGAAGTAACCCCCCCGCATAAAATCCTTCCTCCCCAAAAGAAGCTGTCCTCACCTAAAATAATCCTTTTTTTCTGTTTATGACTTCCTTGTCAGGCCTTTAAGAACCGTTCCCTTCCTATAGCCCTTTGGAGCGTCTCTTTTACTTGCTAGATGGGATGCTGCCCCAATTCATGAATGGCTTAGTAGAAACAGTAAGATCTTCAAATTTACTCAGTTGGATTTTGTTTTTTAACACCGCCCACCTCGAAATTGCTTTGTTACCCTTAAAAACAGAACTGGCAGCTATTTTACCAGCAAAAATAGGTTTGTTTAGGAACAGCAGAGGATTTCAATTCAGAACAAGCAAGCTAAGACAAAAACAGAACCAAACCCTCAAATCAACCGAGAAAAATGCTCTCCTATGAAGGTAAAGGGGATGTTGGGGCTGTTATAAACAAAAAGTCCATTGGCGGAAACTGGGAGTTCGAAGTGTAGTGGCTTTTCATTGGCTGAGTTGTGACTGTCTCTCATTGGCTGGGCTGTTGCTGGGGGAGGAGAGATCTTTCTTCCTCCAGCTGGGTGCCTCAGCTAGCTAAAGTAGCATGAGACTTGCAAGGTACTTCTCTTCCCCTTAGATTCTGCAACTGATCAATGAGTGGTAGGGCAAGAGAGCTCCCCCTTCTGGTCTCCCGACTCCATCTTAAGTGTGGTTTCCTTTTATTAATTATTAATTTTCACATCTTCAAAGGCTCAGAATTATAGGTTGTGTTGGCTTCAACTGGTCGGTGGAGTGTACAGATCTCTCTCTGACCTCTCCATGGTTTACCTTGGTGACATGCCTCCCTTGGACATGCTGGGACACAAAGGAGACACAAAGGGGACCTGCAGTAGAGCAGTTAGGACAGCTCCGGCGAAGATGACAAGGACAGGACAGCCTCGCGTGTCATTCAGCATCAGCCATGCCCTGTACAGACAATAAGCCAGGTCTTAACTGCAAGGACAAGGGCTGCTAATTAGACAAGAATGAAGAGTAGGTGTGGTGAGCGGCACTGAGAGAAAGCAGGGAAGCAGCAAGGTGAGGTGGGAGACGAGTCAGGGGAGCAGGGAGGCCGTCAGAAAAACTGCCCAGGTGTTTCATCAGGGATCTAATAAAGTAGAGGGGCAGGGGATCAGAGAAAGTATGACAAGATGGCAAGAATTCTTAGATGGGGACAGGCATGGGTTTGAAAAATTATGATTAATGTTATAACATTATGTAGGAGAAACATTAAAAAAAGGAAAGAAACACCTGACTACCTTGCTCCGAAATTTGAGGGAAAGATCAGAAGTTAGAAAAGGTTGAGAAGCACTGCTTTAACAAAGCTGTGTACTAAGTTAATTAAAAATACCAAAATAAATCCTTTGACTCAAATCTGCCATAACTGATTACATTTGCTTGCTCTTATTTCTCCAGTGTAATAGGAAAATTTATAATGCATCATTTTAAATGTCACAACATTGCTAAAAAGCTTGTGCCCGGGGCAAGTGGATGAGTGAAGGAGGGTTTGGTGGCAGCTTTGCTTTGTTTCCTAATTTCTCTTAATGGAATGGGCCATTAGTTTGTATTTTCTACCTAGTCCCTCTTAAGCCCGCTGCTTTTTCTTTTTTCTTTTTCTTTTTTTTTTTGCTTTTAGTTCCTTTTGGACCCTCTTGAGAAACCCTCAGCCCACCCAGAACTGAAATCTTCAGCAGCAAGGACCCTGTGCCCACCAGAGGCTCTTAAACTTTAGTTTGCTTAATAATCATCCAGGAAGGTCGTTAAAAATACGCATTCTTGGGCTAGAACCCCCATCTCGGCCTCCTTGATTTCTAATACAGTAGGTCAGGGTGGAGACTTGGGGATGGACTTTTACCAGCAATTCCAGTGACACGCAGGTGATCTTCGGCCTGATAGTGAGAAGTGTTTTTCACCCCACTTTGTCCCCACTCTACCCTACCCCTGTGGCTAAAGGAGGAACCAACACCCTTTACCATTAGGAAAACAAAATTCCAAGGATGACCAAATCTCAAATCTCTGAGGCCTCTACCAGCCCTCCCTCCTCCACCCAAACCTCTACATTTAAAATCTCTTCTACCATCTCCTCCTCCGTAGCTCCTTAGAGGGGCAGAAAACAGAAACACCACTCTGCCCTCCACACACCACACTCCCAGTAGAGCCCCTCCGTCCCCACTTTGGTTATTTTATTGAAGCACAGTTGACATACAATACTATATTAGTTTCAGGGGTACAACATAGTGATTCGACAATTCTATACATTTCAAAATGCTCGTAAGGGTAATCACCATCTGTCACAACACAAAGTTACTACAATGTTTTGACTATATTCTCCGTGCTGTACTTTTCATCCCCCTGACTGACTTATTTTAGAACTGGAAGTTTGTGCCTCTTAATCCCCTACACCTATTTGGCCCATCCCTACCCCCCCCACCCCCGCAACCACCCCTTTGTTCTCTGTAATTAGCTACTCTTAAGAGGCTCTCGTCAAGCAAAAGAGAAAGTTCCCGGTCTTTAAAACTCTCCAGGAAGTCCAGAGTAACATTTCCTCTTGGAAAGCTCTTTGCCACGATTTTCCCAGGGCTGCACTTGAGTGAAACCCCCAAAGGAAATTACCACTTAAATTAGGCAGGATGTGCTGGTTGCTTTTTTGGCCTCTGCCAAGCACACATGCAGCGAGGGATGAGATGGCGGGGGGGGGGGGTACTGGAGAGGGGCCCACACGTGGGTTGGGGGGGAGCCTGTGGGGCGGGGGCGACAGGCCTGAGGATGTCACTGGGGAAGCCAACACTGGGAAATAAAGCCATCTGCTCCTTTCTTGCCAAGTATTTCACTGGCCTGTCAGGTGTGTGGTGGGGGGCACAGAGGAAAAGACGGGCCAGCTTTGGCGCCTGGCCACCCATCTCGGAGCCTGCCCTCATAGGGGCAGAGGTCTCCATGGAGCCAGACTGTGAGCGCCATGAAAGCAAGAACAAGATCTGTTTTGTTTTTGTTTTCCCACTTTTTTTTTAAGGTGTAGTTGACATACAATGTGTTATTAGTTTCAGGTGTACAATATAGTGACTCGACAATTCTTGCTCACCATGGTAAGTGTAGTCACCGTCTGTCACCATACAAAGTTATTCCAATATTATTGGCTATATTTCCTATGCTGTACTTTTCATCCCTGTGGTTTTTTTCCCTCCCTTTTTAAAAAGATATAATCAGGGGCGCCTGGGTGGCTCAGTTGGTTAAGCGTCTGCCTTCAAGTCAGGTCAGGATCCCTGGGATCCAGCCACATGTCTGAGCTCCTGGCTCAACGGGGAGTCTGCTTCTCCCTCTCCCCCAGCTCATGCTCTCTCTCTCTCTTTCAAATAAATAAATAAATAAATAAATAAATAAATAAATAAATAAATAAACTCTTTTAAAAAAATAAAAAGATATAATCAAATACCATAAAATTCGGCCTATTAACATATGCCATTTGGTGGGTTTTAATGTTTTCAGGAGGTCGAGTGACCATCACCACTCTAATTTCAGAACATTTTCATCACCCCAAGAAGAAGCCTCTCTACCCCTGAGCAGTAACCCCCAATCCCTCCTCCCCACAACCACTGATCTACTTTCGCTCTCTATGGATTTACCTACTCTGGGCATTTCATATACATGGATCCTACTACCTGTGGCTTTCAGCATATGGCTTCTTTCACTGAGCATCATATTCCAAGGTTCATTCACATGTTGCATGTGCCAGTCCTTCATTCCTCTTTATTGGGGAACAATACTGCATTGTGTGAATAGACCACGTTTTGTGCATCCCTTCATCAGGTGATTCACATTTGGGCTGTTTCTACTTCTTGGCTATTATGAATAATGTACATGAAGGTTCATGTACAAGTGTTTAAGTGGACATATGTTTTCATTTATTTTGAGTATGCCTAGGAGTGGACTTGCTTGGGTCCTATGGCAACTCTGTGTTGAACCCCTTGAAAAGAATCTGTTTTTACCCACTGCTGCAATTCCTCATTGACAGCCCAGCCCCTGGCATGTTCTTTGACAAATGGATGAGTGAATTAAATCAATGAAAGAAATTAGGAATCAAATGAGTGAGGTTCTGAGTTTTTGAGTGTGAAAGCATTTTATACTCTATTAAGAGCAGTACAGGGATTTACTGTTATTAAATAATGGTATCAGAAGTTCCTAATCTGGGATCTATGGAAGAGCTACAGAAGGGTGGTGAATCATCAGAAATTGTACATGCTGTAGAATTGTTTGAGCATGTGTGCATGTAGTGTTGTTTTTGGATCAGGCAAATGGAATACCATAGAGTGCCCTGCTCAGGCTGTGCCCCTCTCAAAAGGATGCAGTGTCCCAGAGGCCAAGGGAACATGCCCACCATAAGCTGACCCCCTCCTTTCATGGCACATGGTTCTGCTCCTAAAACCCTGGAATTCCTAGCCTAAGGAGCCCAAGTGTCTTCCCCAAGTTCACCCTCCTAGGGGCAATTCATGCCACTCTGGGCAAAGGAGGGCTGTAGACAAAAGTGCAGACAGAGGTGGAATCTGCAGGGTGGGATTTTATACCACAGGTGCTTAGGAACCCCGACCCCCCACCTTCCCCAGGGATGGAAAGAGAAGGGGAGAGGGCAAGCTGCGGACTGGGCAGAGGGTTAGCAGCTGAAGGGTGAGGACAAGCTCCCTCTCCAGCCACCACTTTCGAGTGAGAAACTCCAAGAGATCCAAGAACTCTAAATTCAAACCTGGCTTTCCAGTCTTAGGTTCCTCGGAAATGCTCAAGAGGATGATGGCATCGATGTCATGATGGGCAGAACAGGGTTGGGAGGATGAGGAAACATCTTGTGTCATGTGGCATGTAGGTCCCCATTTCCATTTGTGCGCTTGTCCCAGGCCTGTGTCAGGGGGGACCCATGCATGTGGGTGGTGGTGGTTGTTGTTGTTTATAAGGAGAGGGTATATAGCTGTCATGAGATTCTCAAAGGCCTCAAAAAATATGAACCACAATGGAAAGAGTTGAAAACGATAGGGAACACCAGAATAGAAGTCAGAAGTTCTGAGTGTTAGCCCTTCTCCCTCCGCATACAAGTTGGATGAACTCGGGTAGCTTCTGCTGATCTTAGTCACCCAGACAATGAAATGGAAATCATCCTGACATATATTAAATTTGCCATAAAGCATCAAGGGATGCAAGGCTATTGTTATTAATTTAGGCTCATAATATTGCTACAAGCTAAATTTCACTACAGTATTGTGAAAGATTTATGCGCAATAAACTTGGATTACATAATTTGTCCAAAGTTATTCAGCAATAAATTAGTGGCAGTTAAAATATATATAACCAGGAATTCCGGCATTCTTTCCAAAGCTTTCATCTCTACACCACACCCTCTCGTCCGAGACAAAGAAATATTGACCATTACAGAACAGAAATGTTTTCCTGAGATCTGTGACTATTTAAATGGTTTCCCTTCTCTCTTATGGCTCAGTAATGTTTTTCAGAGTTTCTCCACATGGATTTATTCCTCGTATTTGTTTGTTGTTCTACTCTATGTTTAATGGGGCCACAAATATTATGGTATGTAAATATATGAGAAATTTCAGCTGTTAGCCATTATGGCTGATACATAACGGATGATTTTTTACTAAATTAACAAAACTTATTCATTCTACATAAGGAAAAAAGCTAAATCTCTAAAGTAAAAATGAACCAGCTTGGTCTGTAATGTGAAATAGCTAACTTCAGTTTCTATTTCTTTATTCAGTGAATTTGTTGTTATCATATAGAAATTATATAGACAGATCATAGAGACATAATTATTCTAGGAGTGGTGGTGGTTATTTGAAGTCGAGTGACCAACTCTCTTTCCCATGCTGAATCCAGGACAGGCGGGGCTGGGCAAACCAAATCGGTCAGTCACTCTAATTGAAAGGTAACATGTACCATTTTGTCTATGATTTAAATCTAAAAGTCGTGGTAGGCTTGTCAATCAATTTAGACTTTCTTATTGTCTACATCTACTCTTTTTTGGTGTGAAAAGGAATATGTGTAAGTGAATGGATTATCTAAGTCAGTATGATGTTCATAAGCTTTAATTAGAACAAGAGGGATATTGGGATGAAATTAACATCCTTAACATTCTAAATATATTTTCACATGATGGAAAAGAATTGTTACTTTTCCCTTGTGTGTTTTATGTGCTAAATGTATTATAACTTAATATCTTTATTTATATTATTTAGTATTCAGCTATTGCCTATACTGATTGCTGAAAAAAATCCATTTTTAAATTCGACTATTGAACATGGAAGTTCTGTGTTTTTCACCCTTCTCAGTTCTCAATTATAATTGCTCTGCTGCTAAGCTTTCACTTGGATAATTTTTGGTCTCAGTCTGAATGCCCAACAGTTCAAGACTACAATCTGGAGATCATCTTGACCTTGCCCATTTTGTCCTCTTACTCATCTGGGACTACGTTCTTGTGTCCCTTGTCATTTTAATAGCTTATAGCTTTGAATGTTGTCATTCTATCCCAACCATCGTGTTTTTTGGTTAATGAGCTTTTGCTTCCTGCTCTTTTATTTCATACTCTGTGGTCATCATTATTTAATGTCTTTTTTTGAAAAGTACCAGTCACTGTTGGTCAGTGCTCATGTCACATGAACTTAATGGATTAACCCAAAGCCAATCCTGTATTGAAACACAAGACATAAGCCTTCCATGCAGACCTACTGTGGTTTGCAGTAAAATTAATCAAGTTACCCTCATTAGAAACCTTAAAAATAGACATAGCCTTAAAGAGTCAGAACACCTGGGAACAAATTCTAGCTTGACCACTTGCTGGCTATCTGAATGAGTATAATCATGTGAGATCGTGGGACTCAGTTTCCCAAACTGTGAATGAGAAGGTGGGACTTTTTCAGAGGCTCTTAACCTGACAGCCACTCATGAACCACAGGTTATCTGTGAACCCTCCTGAAATTACATTTAGTTAATATGTCTCTATGTGTACCCCCACCAAGAGGATCCTTTCCTTCCCCTACATTCGCAAAGGAGTTCGTGACCTTAAAGATTGACAACCACTGAGCCAGATGTTCTCTGAGAAGACTCTGGGACAAAATGTATGATATGTAAGTTTTCAAATATCATTGTGTCCAGCCTCTTTAAAAACCAACTTCACAGAACCTATCAAAATTTTCAAAACAAGGAATGTGAATCGCTGGCTCAGAGGCAGCAGGCATCCTGGTCTCTCCATTGCACGAGTGCTGCGTTGAAGCGAATCCAGAATAAGGGCAGCAAAAGCAGTTCTCTTTGGTGTCAGGCTCAAGAATTTGGAATTAACCTTGGGGGTGAGGGAACATGTTGACAGGTTTTGAGAAGGGAAGCGGTGTGATGCAAGCATTGTTTTGGGAAAATCAAAATGGAATCAGTGTGGTAGGATGATCTGGAAAGAGGATGGGAATACCAAAGGCATCATCTTACAGGACAGCGTTTCCTCAACTATGTGCCTTGTTACTCTAGTGACCTGACACATGTGAACAGGGGTTCTCACCCCCGCCCCCAAAACTGGCTGGGTGGATCATCTGGGGAAATGTTGAGTTACAAAGTGAGCAAGTTTTCATCCCATGATTTTCAGAACTTTTAATGATCGGGTGCTACTGAACACAGCACTTTTCCACTATTAATTGGCCATGACCTTTCCTACCAATGCCTGTGAATTCCCCAGAGTCCACTAGTGGCGGTGAAGAGCATGAGCTGTGAAGTCAGACTGCAAGGGTACCTTTACTACTAGGAGCTCAATGACTTTGTGCAAGTTTCTTAACCTCACTGTGATTCAGCTTCCTGTTCTGGAAAGAGGGGGCACTCAGGATACTTGATCACTTGCTTGTTATGGAAATTAACATGATAATACATGTAAAGTGCTTACTTACACAAGCCTAGCCAGTAACAAAGCTCAAGGGATATAAATGTTGCCACTGCTAATGATGATTCTATAGATCACATATTTGTAGATTAGAATACTTCTCTTTAAAACTTAGGAGTTGTCACTCACAGATAGCTCTGTTAGAAAGTACTTTAGAGCACAAATCTGCCTTCCTATCATTTCTATACCTTTTTACATTTTAATTATTCACTCAACAAACATTTATTTTATTTTTTATTTTTTTTTTTTTAAAGATTTTATTTATTTGACAGAGAGAGACAGCGAGAGAGGGAACACAATCAGGGGGAGTGGGAAAGGGAGAAGCAGGCTTCCCGCTGAGCAGGGAGCCTGATGTGGGACTCGATCCCAGCACTCTGGGATCATGACCTGAGCCGAAGGCAGACGCTTAACGACTGAGCCACCCAGGCGCCCTCAACAAACATTTATTGATCACCTACTATGAGCCAAGGACTTTGTTAAGTCTTGAGGATACAAGGGTAAAAGACACAATACCTGGTGCACCTGGGTGGCTCAGTCGGTTAAGCGGCTGTCTTTGGCTCAGGTCATGATCCCAGGGTCCTGGGATCGAGTCCCGCATCGGGCTCCCTGCTCTGCGGGGAGCTTGCTTCTCCCTCTCCCTCTGCCTGCTTCTCTGCCTACTTGTGTTCTCTCTCTCTCTGTCAAATAAATAAATAAAATCTTTAAAAAAAAAAAAAGACACAATACCTGTCACCAAGTTGCTCCTACCTAGTTCTGAGTAGGTAGGTACCTGAACCACATGATAAAGGATAGTCAGGATTTGTCTGGCTGAGAAGGAGGGGTAGGGAGAAGAAAGAGTCTGTGCAGAGCCTGGGAGGGGTGAGAACGATGCACAGGGTGGGCTGTAAATCCAGAAATTAGAAAGATGACGCTGGTCAAGTAGCAAATCACAAAGATTACAATGTGAAGGGTTGTGTGTGTTGTGTTAAGAATTTTATTTTATCCTGAAGATAAATCCGTGGTAGGATTCTAAACCAAGGACTAACATATCCAGACTTATAATTTAGAAAGGTCACTGTAAATCTAAGGCAACCTCCCTAAATCTCTATTTCCTCACTGGTCAAATGTGAATCATACCCACCTTATAGAAGCATTCTGAGGATTAAATAAAATTACTATAAAGTGTTGAGCACTCTGCTCGATTAATTTTGATGATTAGATTGATAATAAACCCCTCTCTTTGCTGCAGCCTTCTGATTGGTGAATACAAAGTATAAAACGTGTTGGGCCAGGAAGGGTAAGATGGAGAGTGGACAGAGAAATGGAGCAAAGAGAGCCTCGGTGGGATTCAGTGACTTCCTCAAGGTCACTCAGCTGTGAAGAATATGAGCTGGAACTGGAGCTCAGGTCTGTCTGGCTCCAAAATTCATGCTTTTAACCCCTGACCCTGGCCAGTAACTTCTCCCTCCATCTTTTTAGACTCTAGTTCTGTGCTAAGAACATCACTTCAGAATCTCCTAGAAACCACACTGGCTTTTTCAGAGAGACACTAATGACTCCCTTTTCTGAGAAGCTTCTGCATCTCCATGCCCTGGCCCCAACTCTCAGTGTGCTGCAGCTAGAATGTATCAGTGGTTTGGAAAGAGCTAGAACCTGCTTCCCAGCTGTGGGAAGAAAGCCTGACTGGGCCTCCGTGAGTATTCTGGCAAAGCCTCACTTTCCCAATGTAATGAGCTCCTTGAGCCCCCAGCACAAAAGCCTGCCAGGCTGCTAAGGGCATGGCACAGGGCCAGCTCCAGGGGGGAGCAGGGGATTTGCTGCTGCCGGGAAGACAATGGCCCATTGCTCCCAGCCAGGTGCTGCAGACCCTTCCTTACGGGGCAGGGCTCCGCAGTGGCATGTGCTTTGTGAGCTCCAGGAGCCCTGAGCAAGAGGGAGGACGGTTTGGTTTTAGTTTGGCTTGACCCCTCATGAGCTCAGTGCATTGGGCTTTCAGAAGATAGTCTTGAGTTTCAGTTCACACCCCATTGGATTTCACTTCAACCTGAAAACTCACAGGGAAGGTCAGCTGAAACAACTGAGTTTGGTCGGCTCGCCCCTCAGAGCCATAAATCACACCGCTGCCACAGAGGAAAAGAAGAGGTGAGATGAGAAATTCGGCCTACTTTGTCTAATTCACCCCAAGTATGTGTGTGCGTTGGGGGGTGGGGGGAGCATGTTGGAAAAGGTAGGGATTTTCATTTCACACCTGCTTGGGTTTTTATGATGAAATGTTTCCATCATGGCACTCAGGTATGTTTCCTTAAAACTAGATTCTGCCTGATAGGAATAAGCTGCCAATACAGGCCCAAATGAATACTAATCATCCTCACTGAGATGCAGATATATGTGGGCCAGGTACTGCACTAAGCACTTAACTTTCATTCCAGCATTTGATCCTCAAAATAACTCCACGAGGTGGGTACCATTATCATCCCCTAGGAAACTAGACTTGGCTAAAAACTTAGCAGAACAGAAAAGCAACCTTCATTACTCAGGTTGCACGGGGAAATCTTTGGCCCTAGGAGGCCAGGGAGCCTCTCCTCAATACACTGGTTCTAGGGACTGGGTGGCCATGGGACGGGGATCCTTCACCAAGCTGGGAGAGTGGAAGTGCTCTTGAAGTCCACCTACTATGGTTCTTTCTGACTCGTTGCCACTCCGAGGCCCTTGCAGGTCCCACTGGAGTAGGGAAGGCCCCACTAGGGATTTGGCCCCAAAGCCTCTCCAACTCTTATTCTCATAAATCCTGTTAACATTAATGGGAATTACCCCAATGCTTCAAGGAAAACACAGACTTCTAATCTGTGTGAAAGAGACCTGGGAGACTCCACCCCCACTGCTCTCCACTGTGGGGGCCCAAGGCCTGGCAGCCCCTCTCCCTCAGTGTTGGCAGGCGGGTGAGTCCGCATTTGGTTTGGCTTCTCAGATTATTAGGTCATTAAAAAAAAAACCAAAAAACTGATGTGCTCTTTAGAATGTATTCTTAAAAAATCTTAGCACAGCAGTCTTTCTCAGTCCCCTTCTATGCCCCTTTCTGGGTCCATATAGTGAAGGTCAATTCCAATACAAGGTCTGGGGCCCGTTTGGTCTGCATCCCCTCAATAGAATTTTTTTTTTTTAATCCCCATCATAAGATTATAATATTCTGATTTACACGGTCTGAAGCTGTTTTTTTGTTTTGTTTTTTTAGGTAATACCTGCATAAATAACACTACCTCCAAGTTATGCAGCGCTGTGTGCCTATTCTGAGACATACACACCTGGCCCCGGACTGGGTGACATTTGAAAAGAATGGTGCGGAGGACCTGGGAACGAATGCTTGCTTGCGGTGGGCTGCGGGGCGGCAGGCGCGGGAGGGCCAGGGTCATTGCGGGAGCCCCGGGTGCTCCCAAGCCCGCGCCGCCCGAGTCCGAGCCGGTCTGGCTTTCCTTGAACCGAGGTGCTGAAAAGCAAGCCACATAACTACAGCCGAGAGAAAGGAGGACGGAAAATGGTGAAGTCAAACAAAGGGGCAGGAAGAAAAAGCACTGAAACAAAAGTGTTCCTCCCCCTGCAGGGTGAAAGGAGCCGCCGCCGGGGCTCCAACTCGGTCCCCTCCCGCCATCTAGTGGCCGTTCTTCGGGACTGCAGCACACGCTGCTGCGGGTGATCTTGACGTGGGGAGGTGCCCGGAGATGGCTACCTCCGGGGCCCGAAGAGAAGACGTCCCCAGCATCACAAAGGGGAACCTTGACCGGGACGGCAGACCCTTCTCCGTGGAAGGGTGTGTTTGTTTTGATTGGAAAACACTGCGCAACCAGAAGACAGATTTGTCTAGCTCACCCTGCAGGTTAACGGTGCCTAGCGATTTCTTTAAAAGGATTCACATGTGTAGTACGTGATTAAAATCTCCCTCAGGAAAAACTGGTTCTCTATTCGTCAAGACTATGTGTTACATTCTGCTTCTGACACTATCCAGAAGCCAAACATACTTAAGTTTTGAGGAGGAGAGACCAGGGATGAGGTTACATGGATTCATTGGCCAGGATGCACTCCCTCGTGGGGGAACCCCAAGTTTTTTCCTCAACTAATAATTAGCTTTCCTTTGAAAAACGCATAAAGAAGATTCTGGCTGTTTTTTTTTTTTTCTCTGCAGGATTTCTCCCATTTCCAAATAACAAAATATTCAAATCTTGGTACTAGTGTTCACAGATGAAATAATATAGAGAGCTTTTCAGCAGCAAGAACTAAGATATTAGGAATAACATACATCTGTACATAAAGTTACACTTTTAGAAATAGATATGTATACCCTGAATGTTTATGCTTACCACAGTCTTGGATATCTGCCCACGCCAAAAATTCTCATGTGTGTTAGAGTCTAAGAGATTGTGACAAAAAGATCAAGTAAATACAGCCTCTTAAAATTCCATTTTTCTGTGCCTGTATCTACAAGACAAACAAAAATTGTAGATCTAAGTAGCAGTCTTTCTCTAGGCTCTGTATTCTTTCCTGATCGTTATAAATATATACATTTTTTGACTGATCGACATATAAAGGTGCCGCCTACATTTGTCTACAGAGAGAGAGTCCGATGTTTGTTCCAGAGCGTACCTGTGCAGGTCTGTTGAGCTCACTGGTCATTCTGGGGGTGATGATATATGTTCCTTTATGTGAGGCAAGCTGTGCTTTACTTCGGCACCAGAGATGGAAAGTTTAAGGGTGCCACGGAAATTTCCAGTTTGATGCATTGGCTTGCTCTGGGGCCAAAGAGCCTGTGGTAATTAACTCCACTTGAAGCCTGACCTCCAAGAACACTGAGTGTGGCACATTCAGACACGCGGTTTGGTTCCATCTGTACTGCATTCAAAGGCCTGATTCTTTGCTTTAAGAGCCAAATGAGCTCAAGGACAGCAATTACAGAGCAGACAATAGACTCTCATGGAGACAGGAGGGGAGAAAGATGCTAAGGAGTTTGGCAGTTGCTTTGGTTAAAAAGCTATTTCACTTTTTTGGTGGGTTTTACTCTCAGAGATTCCACCTGCTTTTCTCCCTGTTTATTCACCCTGGTCTCAGTCTTAGAAAATTAACTTCTGCAGGCAATGAGAGGTATTTCTCTTGAGCCAAATGACATGAGCCCTGTTGGCTCTTGCCTAGGAGTCAGTTGGGAAAAGAACTCCTTTCTGAAGCAGGGATGCCTGTGATAGATGATTAGATTCACAGTCACATTTACTATGGACTTTTGCAAATCCATCTTCTAAAATTTCAGCCCCATAGTTAGGAGCTCATAGAAACCGCTATGGTGTGACTCTTGAGATAGACAGGGAGTCACTCCTCTCCCACCATGCTGCCAAGTGCCCCAGGATCCCTGATAAAATCAACGTTAACCAGAGGAGGGTGCGCCAGCAGCTTGTGCTGGGAAAGCTGTCTGGAAGCCCCGGGCTTCCTACCACCGATGCACACAGCTCACTAGAGCAGTGATGGGGACTCGGCCAAGACAACATGCAGGTAAAAGCCATGGGGAGGGGGGAGCAGACAGCAGGGCAACCAGTAAGGGCCAGAGAAGTGGGTGGTGAGTCCCCCCCAGAAAGCAGCCCGATGGCGGAGCTCTGGAGAAGGGATCAAGTGATGACATCATAACCCAACAGCCCTAAAGAACACTTCACGGCTTGGTTCAGCTGGCTAAGAAGGACATACCAGCCACCCTCTGCCGTCTCTGTTTTCCTCACTCCTCGGCAAAGCTCCACAATAACCCCCATCACCTGAGCCTACCCGGGGTGTCTCCCTGTCTCTTAAAGAAACAGGGATGACTGCGGCACACCAAAATGGGCAAAATGTCACTTATGTTCATGACCCTTGCCACCCCCTTCCCTTTAGAAATGACCCCAACCCACTATTAATTTGTCTCTGGGGAGGGGACATTTGGCAGATCACATTCTCCAAAAGGGCCCCAAACATTTCCCCTCCCTCGTGTTCCTTTACAAGGTGACCTTGTCAGTCTTCTGTAAATGTGTGTGGGGGGGGGGTTGCTGTGACTGCTTCAACCTACAGGACAGCAGAATTGATGCTGTGTGACTTTCAAGAGGCGGGAAAAATGACAAAGCACTTGCCTCTTGATGTGTGGCTAGGTGGATGGGGGAGGGGCAGAGAGCCAGGTTGGAGCCGTTCTGAGAGGGACGCTGTGTGTCTCATCATGGCTAGGGTAGGGTACCATATCTCCTAAAATCTGAGAGGTTTCCTAGGTGAGAAGTGTCATTAATTCAACGAGGCACTTAGGGAACAAAAAGACCACCACGACCATGTTACCTCACTGTAGATGTGAGAAATTCTAAAAGATGAAACAAATGCAGGGAATACAAAGAAATATGGCAGGTCCTTCCACATGTTTGGACAACTTTCAGTACACACTTAAAGTACAAGGGAAGGAAGGTTTCTGGACTTTAGAAGCCCCTGACTTCCTTCATGGGTGCATGCAGGATTTATCCATTAGGCACAATGCCTAAGGCCCCCAGTACTTCTAGGGTCCCACAAAAGTGTTTTAATTTCTTTCAAAATCAAAATAAAAAGTTAGCTTTTAGATTGAATAAAGTGTTTTAATATAAAACAGGAATATATTCCTTTTTATACAACACACTCAAAATATATGAGGTTTACGATATTTAATTTAAATGCTTATTCATATTTAACATTTAATGTTCAATGTGCTTTACCTAGGAGAGTCATCATGCAGCTGAGTTGTCTAGATCACCTGCTAAAGAGGCTCCAACACATACATGCTTCCCTTTCATCCTCTCAATACCCAGATCTCAAGGTTCCTCTAGAAATTAATCCCAGGGGGGATTTTTCCATTCAGTACTTCCCTATTTGGAATCTAGATGGCCCCATTGCTCTAAAGTTAGCTGTGCAAAGTGCTATTATTTACATTAACTGTCGGATGCCTCCTATGGAGCAGACAGGGGTTAGTAGAGATAGTATCCACTGTGCATGGCTGGAGGCAGGCCTGGGATTTTTCATGGCTGTCATCCTTTTAAACCTTTAATCCCCCAGGATAATCCATGGAAAATAAAACCTGGCCATTTTGAATTAATCTTGAATTATTGAGCATGCCAGGCCTGCATGAAAAATTTAAACGTCTAGGAAAATAAATAGGGTGCATAAAAAGATTTTATTGAACTTCTCCAAATCAGGGAAGAACAGTAAATGACTGCTTTTTCTTTCTTTTTCTTTCTTTCTTTTTTTTTTAAGCATCAGAGGAAGCTAGTGCAGTTTGTTAAGAGATCTCTTGGCTCCCTTGAAAATAATGGACTCAAATACTTAGGGGCAAACTAGCAGAAAAAAAAATACAACTCCTTGAAGCTATTTGATACTTAGGGAGATGGCTTATAAAATTTCTGAGCGAAACACTAAATTTTCTACTTCAGAATTCCTGGCCTAGTCTTTGAGTCTAGATGGTTGCTCATGAAATAACAGAAAGGGCCTGATTCACTTGGTTCTCTTTTCTCTTTCTGCTAAGAGAATCACTCACTTTTCTCTAGCTGCTTGTGGTGGACATACATGCAAATGTGTGTGAATAGGAGCAGATGTATTTAAAGAGCATAAAACCCCACTCCTGGCATTCTTGGGACAAGAGGATCATTTCTTGTATCTCTGCTTTTAATTTGTGTCTTATGTCCATAGAGGCTTCTTAACCCTTTTCTTCCCTCTTGGTTATTTTGAAAAGTGCTTTGCTCCTATCATATTAAATTCAAATTCCATATAAATAATAGATGTGCTTTCTGTAATGTGAATTACCAGCGGGACTTGGGGACTCTTGTCTGCAAAGTACCATGGATGGAAGATAAGGGACAAGGCAGGGGACAGGAAGTGGCCTTGGACCATAGGGTCCTCTGTGGAGATGTGGCCTTAAGTATTGTGTGATCTCCAGGAGAAAAGGAGAATCAACTGAACTTTATCAAAATACGCTTAGGTGAGGGATTTAAATGCTCTCCTGAATGATGAATACATCTATATGTAGATGAGTGGAAAATAAACTTTTAAGATTTATTTGAGAGAGAGAGAGAGCACAGAGGGAGAGGGATAAGCAGACTTGCCGCTGAGCAGGGAGCCCGATGTGGGGCTCGATCCCAAGACCCTGAGATCATAACCTGAGCTGATGGTAGACACATAACCTACTGAGCTACCGAGGCACCCTGAATGGAAAATAAACTTTAAACCCCAATTGAGATGAGGTTACTCAATATCATATATAGCATGCTAAATTCTGAGTTCTTTTTTTTATTCATTTTTTTTCTTTTATTTAAATTCAATTTAGTTAACATACAGTGTATTATTAGTTTCAGGGGTAGAATTTAGTGATTCATCAGTTGCATATAACACTCAGTGCTCATTACATCAAGTGCCCTCCGTAATGCCTATCATCACCCCACCTCCTCTCCAGCAACCCTCAGTTTGTTCCCTATAGTTAAGAGTCTCTTATGGTTTGCCTCCCTGTTTTTATCTTATTTTATTTTTCCTTCCCTTCCCCTATGTTCATCTGTTTTGTTTCTTAAATTCCACAGAGAGTGAAATCACGTGGTATTTGTCTTTCTCTGACTTATTTCACTTAGCATAATGTCCTCTAGTTCCATCCACGTCATTGCAAATGGCAAGATTTCATTCTTTTTGATGGCTGCGTAACATTCCATTGTATATATATACACACAACCTCTTTTTTTTTTTTAAGATTTTATGTATTTATTTGACAGAGAGAGACACAGTGAGAGAGGGAACACAAGTAAGGGGAGAGGGAGAGGGAGAAGCAGACTCCCCGCTGAGCAGGGAGCCTGAAGCAGGACTCGATCCCAGGACCCGGAGATCATGACCTGAGCCGAAGGCAGACGCTTAATGACTGAGCCACCCAGGCGCCCCACACCACCTCTTCTTTATCCATTCATCTTTGATGGACATCTGGGCTCTTTCCATAGTTTGGCTATTGTGGACATTGCTGCTATAAACACTGGGGTGCAGGTGCCCTTTCAGATAACTATTTTTGTATCCTTTGGATAAATGCCTAGTAGTGCAATTGCTGGGTCATAGGATAATTCTATTTTTTGTAAGTTCTGAGTTCTTAATGAAGATATTAAAACTATCACAAGGTGCCTCATGTCACTAAGTGTGAAGAGAACACAGGTAAATGGTAATTGTTTCGCACAGGTGCACTGTTGGGAACAGGATGGCAATTTACTTTGGAGTTCCCAAATGATAAATATAGCTAGATAGCCAACCTACAATGTGTCAATGCTATTTTTAGCTCATTATCTATACTGACCCACTTTATCCTCACAACAATAGGTCAGGAACTATTACCATCTCCTTTTTTATAGATGAGGAAACAGAGGCACAGAAAGGTTAAATAATTTCCTCAAGGTCACTGGTGAGGAGGGGCATAGCTGGTTTGAACCCAGTTTGGCTCCAGACTCTGCAATCTTACCACTACCATCTTCCGCCTCTCAAATCCAGCTCCAGAGTATTGCAGACTCTGTAGCTGTCCTGTCCAGATCTCCTCAGAACTCACAGCTCTTCTAGAGGCCGAGAGTCCCTTATTGCCTAGGGACTCTGGTCATAGAGACCTGTCACACATAGGCCTGTGGGAAGTGCTAGATACTTAACACCCACTGGCACCCCAGCAGTTCGCAACCGATGACCAACAAGAGATGGTGGAAGAGCACCAGCTTGAGGCATGCTTTCCTCAGTCTCTCAGAGGCTCTCAGTAAGACAGCCCACAGTGGTAATTTCTGGCTTCCTTTCCTTCCCTGTCTGACTTCATCACTTCCCTGGCATCTCCCCCTAAATAAACTGCTTGTACCTCAGAGTCTATATCTAGGGAACGTGGGCTTTGAAAAATCATGAGTGCTAAATTCATCATTGGCAGATGTGAGAATTGTCCTAAAACTAACTCTATTTTTTCCTATCATGATGAATTTACCCAAACCTCTCCCCCCTGAAAAAAAGAAAGAAAGGATAAATCTGGAAATGTCAAAATCCTACCAAATGATCTTAAACATTCTTGATAATTGGAAGAGATAATTTATTTCCAAGCTGCTATACCTAATGAATTTGGTAAGTTGTTTCTTAACATAAACTTGGCCTTAATATAACTTCAAAGAAAGGAAATACATCAAATGTTACATGACTATACCAGGGACCTCATATTATTTTTAGGCTCTGACCTAAAAGGTAAGAATGCAAATAAACGGAACATTAAACATACCCAGATCAAAGTAAAAAAAACAATGCCACATTCCATTAAGATTCTTCCAATATATTTAGAAATGCTTTGGACTCTGGGGGAAAAAAGGTATTTTTTTTCCCCAAAAACTATGAGTTGTGATGTTTAACATACAGTTAAGTACTGTTTAAAATACATTTTACTTTGTCCCAAATACGTTGGCATCTAGATTTCTTTTGCCCAAATCTCTTGTGAGCCTTTTTCACTGTTCCCTTCAAGCTCTTCCCTGTCCTTCCATTTTATTTTCAATTACAGACTCTATCAATAAAAGGCAAATTACAATGTCCAAGGTTTAGATTAAGCAGTGTATTGCCATCAACTTCCAAAGCACAATACAGTAGAACATTCTAAAAGTAATCATATAAGAGAAGGCCAGGAATCACTCTCAGTGCCCCCCCGCCGTGGGCCTGCATGCCAACTGAGCTGAACTCAGTGGGAACAAGCAGAAGCCAGCGCAATCTTTCACACAACTACCCTCTCTCACTCTGCTCTGTGAAATCATTTCCCTTGACACAAGTTTGGATAGGTTCCATAGCTTTCTAGGCACTTTCTGGTAATAAAAGTTCTCCAGCAACTGTTAAATAATTAAAACCCAGTATAATATCAGAAGTCCAACCTGCATTTAATTTAAATCTTCCCCTTCCTCCAACACTGGCCTATTTCAGGCAAAGAGAGGTGTAGGTGACTTTGCATTCTGCTTAAGATTCAGGTCTTGAGGAAGGGAGAAGGGAACCTTGGGACTTAGCTGATCTTACATAACTGGGACATTCTATGACGGTAACAGGACCTCCTATGTGGTGCTGGTGCAGTGGTTGGCCCCCTCATCCCACGGCTCTGGTGTTTTCCTTGGAGATCCCCCTTTGGACATCTGCAACGAGCAGTTTCCCCAGAGGCAGACCATGCCTCCTCTGGCTAGCACACTGGCTGCCCCCAGTCTTTGGGCTTCCCTGAGACCCCCCGTGGTACAGGTGCTTCCTGATTTGGATGGGGTTCTTGGTGAATGCCTTTCGGATGGCTCCTGCTGAGACTCTTTTAAGGCATCCACAGCTGGACTCTGGGGAGACACACCGTGGCTGTGTTTACGGCATGCAGGCAGCATCAACCTGCATCTCACCCTTGAACTTCCCATGGTTCAGAATGGACACAGGTGAGAAGCAAGTGAAAACAGGGGTGTGGGAATGGAGAGGGAATGGTGTGACACGGAGAAGCAAGAGAGAGGAAACTGCCTTGAATGAATCTAGAACCCACAAACTATTCCAGAGCATAGAAAACGACAGAATGCTTCCCTTTGTTTTACAAAACCAGATAAACATGATATCAAAATGACACAAATAACACCAACAACAATAAAGACTCCAGGTTAATCCTACTTATTAAGATAGATATGAAAAATCCTAAACACTAGCAGATATAATTCAGCAGTTAATCAAAGAAATGATATACTACAACCAAATGAAGTATTTCCCACAAATGCAAATATGACTTAGTATTAGGAAATCAGTATGTGTGTGTGATATCCGCTGTTGGAATAGGTGTATGATTATTTCAAAGGATAATGACAAGATGGCAATAAAATTCCATTCTAATTCCTTATTTAAAAAAAAAAATCACTTCGCAAACCAGGAATAGAAGGATGCTTCCTTAACGTGAGGAAGAATAGTTAATTTAAACCAACAGCCAGCCATTTTCTTAACAGCAAAGTACGGACTGGAGGCATTCCCATTAACAATAGGAATAAGATAAAGATTCCCTCCATCCCATTATTATATAATACTGTCCTTAGGGCGCCTGGGTGGCTCAGTTGGTTAAGCGACTGTCTTCGGCTCAGGTCATGATCCCAGGGTCCTGGGATCGAGTCCCACAACGGGCTCCCGGCTCAGCAGGAAGCCTGCTTCTCCCTCTCCCACTCCCCCTGCTTGTGTTCCTGCTCTCGCTGTCTCTGTCTCTGTCAAATAAATAAATAAAATCTTTAAAAAAAAATACTGTCTTTAAAGTCCTGAACACTATATTAATATTTGAAAAAGAAAAGAGATTCTAGTTATTGAAAATGAAGAGACAACATAATAACTATATATAAATAATACCACATCATGTAACCTTAAAACTACAAAGCATCTATTGAAAAATTATTAAAGTACAGATTTGAGACAAAAATATAAACTGAAATATTTATTGCATATCAGCAAGAGTATATTTTAAATAGAAAAACAACAAAACGGTCCTATTCACTATTTTAACAACCAAAGGGATACAAAATTGTAGGGATAAGTTTATGTGCATGATCTATATGAAAAGAATTGCAAAACCTGGCTATGGGACATCAAATAGAAAAACATATGATGTTCCTGGATGGGAAAAATGAATATTGTAAATATGTCAAATTAATTTATAGGTCTAAATGCAATCCAAATCTCAATGGGATTTTTAAAATATTTGACAGTGCGATGATAAAATTCATTTGGAGGCAAAAATACACATGGAATGCCAAAAAAGGCCATAAAGAGGAAGAACCATCAATGAGCATGGGCCCTACCAGCTATAAATTTTCGGGCCATCATAAAAAAAATAGTGTGACTAAAATTTCAGAAAAAAATAAAATTAAATCTTTCCTGAAGACAACACTGCAGCAAAGTCCAGGTGGTAAGAAGTGATCAAAACCTAGAAACAGAGAGACAAGCATCTTTGTGGTCCTTTTGTGAATAAAGACATTCCAAATCTAAAAGCTGTTGAAGAAAATACAAAGATGAAAACTTGGAAGGTTGAACTGAAAGGAAAATGTGAGGCTTCTGTAAGTCAAAGAAGAGAATGATCACAACTAAATACAGACCCAAAACACCGAGAAGAAAATCTGCCTACAAGTAAGACAGACGAGGTATTTGCATCCATCCATCATGAACTCAGAATTCAGACAATTCTTTAGGAAACATAGTAAAATCTTCATGGAACAATGGATACAGAATAGAAACATCTGGATAAGTCCAATATAACATACAACAATTTCAGTGTCAGTATTCATTTTTAAAAGTTGAATGAGGGAGATATAGGCCCCCACTTATACAATGAGTACATCATGGGAATAAAAAGTAGAATACTGTAATTGGGATGTAATGGTTCAGATGGTGGCTATACTTGAAGTGAATGTAGCATGATGTTATATAAACTTGTCAAATCACTAAGTTGTACACCTGAAATTAATGTAACATTGTGTGTCAACTATACTCACATAAGAAAAGAAACAGAAAAAAAGGACTAAATAAACAAAATGCTATCATTCCATTGAATTAGCAAATGTCAAAAAGTGATAATATTCAGTCTGTGAGGTATGGCATTTTCATACATCAATGGGATTGCAAATTGTTACAATCTCTTTAATAAAAGAATTTAACCATTAAAATAAAAAATCTTAAAATAGACCTTGGTGCAGTAATTCCATTTCTAGGCATTTATCCTTAAAAAAATATTAGGGTTGTACAAAAAGACTTTTTTATAAGCAAGTTTAATTCATCATTATTTATGACAAAAAGAAATGTGTATTGGGAAAACACAAACTCAGAAATGCTAGGTGTTTAATGTGGTTGGAAATCACTAGAGTCCAAGTTGTGGGAGAGAGCAATGGAGAAGAATTTGGGAGCAGGTCATGTAGGGCCTCTTGTTTAAGAAGTTTATACTTTGTCCTTGGAGCAAAGAGGAGGCAATGGATATGTTTAGGGGTGGGTGTCAAGATGACAAATGGGTCTTAGGAGGGAGTGCTGTGACATCATGGAGGATGAGCCAATGTAGGGACAGACTGACAACAGGAGAACCTGCCAAAAGGTAGTTGAAACATTGCAGGTGAGAGAGGTTTTAGGTATCCTCTAAAAGTGAGGATAAAAGTAAGGATAAAAAGGAATATCTGAAGGAAAGGACATTTTGAGGTAGAATCCAAAGTATTTGGCCATCAGTTAGATATGTATTAAGCAGAAGAGGAATAAACGCAAATAGAAGGTTTTTGCTTTTAAAAACAAGGGTGTACCACCATACCACTGATCAAGACTGGGCTTTCTTGAGGAGCTGGCATAGTGAGGATCACAAGTTTGATTTAGGATATATTAAGAATTAAGTCATATACTGACCATGGATCACTGGATTGCAAGAAACAAACTCACTCAGACATGTGCAAGTAACAAGGAATTTACTGTGAAAAAAAGATTCAAATGTAAGATGTGTGAGATCAGAGACCACATTTTTCTTATTCAGCAAAATATTTCTGGCCCATAGCAAAGTTCCTGATGTAAGTAGGTTATCAAACAATATTTGAGAAATGAATGACTGAATTTCAAGAACTACAATGAAGGCAACACAACAGGGTCTCATTGGCACCAGAAAAGTCTTGGGCAACCACCTGCTCCATATCGATCTCTCTGAAATCCTATTGCACTTTGCTTGGCTTCACTTTGCACATTTGCCCCATTCTCCAGATTCTCTCTCTATACTGGCTTCCTCTGCTTATTTATCAACTGGATAAGGTCTCAAGCCCTGTATCACCTTATAGTTGTGGGGCTTTCTGGCCGGGGATTTCCAGGCAAGGGAAACTGACTGGCCTGGCCTGGCTTAGAACAGGTAGCCCCTCTGGTAAAATCAGCTATGGCCTAAGGGAAGAGGTCACATGGTGATCTGCATGGCTACCCTTGATGGGCTGCAGGAGGGCACATTCTCTAAGAAGGGGGTGTTGGCAGACAGAAAGTGACTGTACCTCTAATACAAGGCTGCCACCAATCATCAGGTATAGCTGAGAATACGGGACTTACATTTTGGACAGGGTGGCTGGAGATTTTGGAGTCATTAGCAAATAGATGGTGGTTGAAGTCATTGGTCTAGATGAAACCACCTCGGTATGTAGAATAATGAGTATGTAGAAGTGAGTAAAAAAAACAAACAAACTGGGCTACAAGAAACAGAGGGAAAGAGTCAATGAATGGCAGAAGTCATTGTCAGAGAAAGATTAAAAAAAAACAGGAGAGACTTTGAGGAAAGAGAGAATATTAAGAAATAAAAAACAATTTCATCTTAATTTTTTAAAAGGATGTTCTGATAGTTTCATAAGCCTGCAAGTTGAGGGAAAAGGTAGATACAGTGCTCTGAAGTGTCAGCCAGGCATTGGTCATCTTTCATGACATCATTTGGGACAAGATAGAGAAATAAACACTGGATAAAATTCAGCTGGGAGGATTATCAATCAGGCAATGAAGAACCCCAAAGGGATATAATGCAAAGGAAACTCTAATGTAAGCTGAAAGGCTCTAATGCAGTCTCATCTTTGTGAACTTTTTATAAACTGTGTGGATGTAAACAAGAATGATTTATTTATCCAATTTATGAATAGCACAAAGGTGGAAAGAATCACAAGAAACTAGTGTGGCAGGGTGAGGGTCCTACCTGAATTCAGTGGAAAAGAGGAGGATAACTTGGCAACTTACTGAAGCCCTTGATTTCCAACCCACACCTCAGTCAAATTCCTGCTGATGGGATGGAAACAGAAAATTCACATTTGTAACCCTTTCTCCAGGACATACTGCTTCCCAGCACTGTCCATGGAACACTGAGAACACTGACTTAAACCTCTAATGGGTTCGGTTTCTGAATCTGTAAAGTGAGAGTTCAACAAAAAATCCCTAAGGTCTTTTCCAGCTAGAACATTTGCATCTGTGCACATGTAAGGAGGATGTGGATTTCCACAGAGGGTTTACCCAACATCTAACTGCTGCCCTCAGTCCTTGCACTGGGCGTTTGAATACCTTCATGACACCCTATAGTAAGCATTCCCATTCTGTGATCAATCCTCATTCTGTGAAGCTATGTGGTAGTTTTCAAAGGATGCTTAAAATGTAAATACACATTTATATAAAATTAATTGGATAAATGGGCAAATATAACCTTAGGTCTCGGACACTGAAAGGCTCAATGGCATGTTACACACATGGTTTCTTTCTCAAATTTAGCCTTATCTGTGTACCTAACTCCCAAATTCACCCTTAAATGTCTGATTTTATGCTCAACGGAAAGAGAAACCAGTGTGCTGGGATATGATCTAGGCAGGAATTAAAAATAAGTGATAATGAATGTGCATCATGAGTGTTTTTCTTAGAGCCATGGGTGAAGTACATTTCCCACCATAAGACAGGCTTAATGAAGCAGTGAGTGGAAGGCTAAGGTAGGGCCATTAACATCTCATCTCTCGGTGGAGATGCTGGTTATGCAAAGACACTATGCAATAAAACCAGTTAGGACTAAGTTCCATGTCTATAGTCCTGGGAATCTCATCTAGTGATGGAAAAGCACAGATCATGCCTCATTCCACAAATATTTACTGAGCTCCTACTATGCTCCAAACACTTTTCTGAAGAACCTCAAAGCTTGGTGAGAAAGATGGAATGAGTAGTTATAAGATAATAGCATAGTGATTCTAACTGTAGTGATACATACAACCACTATGGGAGCATAGAGGAAGGACACCCATCCCTCCCTTCAGGAAGAGGAAAAACCAGGACGCCTGGGTGGCTCAGTTGGTTAAGCGCCTGCCTTAGGCTTAGATCATGATCCCAGAGTCCTGGGATCAAACCCCGTGTCGGGTTCCCTGCTCAGTGGAGAGCCTACTTCTCCTTTTCCCTCTGCCTGCCACTCCCCCTGCATGTGCTCTCTCTCTCTGTCAAATAAATTTTAAAAATCTTAAAAAAAAAAAAAAAAAGGAAGGGGGAAAAACCTGGAAAGACTTTTAAGAGTAGGCAGCAAGAAGCCAAAAAGCCAAAACTTGAAAAATGAGGCTAGGAAATACAGCCAGGTGTCCATGGGCAAAAAGAGCCCAAGAAAGGATGTTCTTGGCAGTTATGAGCTTAAGCAGTTACACACACTGAACATGCTGTATGTGGAAGCTGCAAGGACAGAGAACAAATCAGGGAGGGGAGTTTAGTGATGAAGGCAATGACATAAGTGTGAGGCCCCACTGGGGAATTTGGACTTTATCCTATAGGAAATGGAGAGTCTCTGAGGGGTCAAAAGCATAGGAGTGACCTTTATAGCTGACATCTAGAGGAGGGATCTAATGGAGCTGAAACCAGAGGCAAGAGGACCAGTTATAATGACCACTGATGAGCAAGAGATGATCGCGGCCAATCTAGAAACCTGACGGTAGGGATGGAAAAAGGGAATCATTAAAAAAAAATATTTAGGGGCACCTGGGTGGCTCAGTCGGTTGAACATCTGCCTTCAGCTCCGGTCATGATCTCAGGGTCCTAGGATGGAGCCCCACATCAGGCTCCACGCTGAGCGTGGAATCTGCTTGTCCCTCTCCCTCTGCTCCTCCCCCTGCTTGCACGCACGCACACTCTCTCTCTCTCTCAAAGAAACGAATAAATCTTAAAAAAAAAAAAAAGGAAATGAGATTGGACAACAGACTATACATTTTAGGAGGACAAGGACTGTATCTGCATCATTCACCCACAATGTCCTCAACACCTAGATCAGTGTCTGTGCTTGTAAACCCTGAATAAATATTATTTTGAATGAATGTGGAAGGGCCACTAGAAGGATGGATCCTTAGATGAGAAAGATTTGAGCATGTTTACAAGCAGAGAGGAATAAGCAACTGGGGAAGGAAATGAAGTTATAACATTGGAAAGGTACGCTTGATACAGTGAAGAGATCCAAATATGCCACCCTCAAAGAGGCCAGGTTGGCATAAGGATTATTTCAAGCTGACAGCAACTGAGAATCAACAGATGCAGGAAGAGTTCTCTGCCCTCTTCTTATCGGCCTAAAAAACAGGGCATAAATTTCTCTTTGTGAAGCTGCCCCCATCACCATCAGGAAGAGAAGAGCAATTCTTACCATCAGAGATAGACAATCAATAGCAAGATGAGTTTTCATAAACAAACTTTACTAAAATAACCTTTATATTCTATTAGTTTCCCCCATAGATTTCACTCCTTGACGCTCAATCTTCTCTTGATGCTCAAACCTCCTTTCCTTCATTAAAATGGTATATAAGCCCCCAATAGAGTCCAATAGCTTTCTTGAATTTCAATTCTTTTCCACGAACGCTTGTGCAAATAAATATTCATAAAATATTGTGCCTTACTCCTGTTAATTTGTCTTTTGTTAGTTTATTTTGCATGCCTCCAGACCCGAACCCAAGAGGGGTAAAGGCAAGGTTGTTCCTCCCCAACAACAGCCAAGCCCCTAAAGAGGGTGAGAAGGGATAGGGTCAAGGGCGAAGGTCATTTCACAAAAGGTGCAACATCACATGCCTTGAGACAAGAGAAAAGTTGCTGAGGATGGGTAATAAATAAAAGTGTTTATGGAGAAAATACTGGGAAGTTGAAGGAGGTTATGCCTGATGGGCTCTCTTATCTTTGAACTGGTAAGAGGCGGTCTGAGAAATACTCCTCACCTCTGATCCTGCATTACTCTCCTTGAACCAACTGAGCCAGAAAGGCTGGGCTTTGCTTTCCCTCTCTGTCAGATCCTGGGTTGTGCCCCTCTAAGCATAATTGAGACCCACAAGCCTGGCACTTTGTGTGTGTGTATATGTGTAACAGTTTATTTTCACATAAAATAATTCATGCATATGGCTAAAAATAAAAGACACAGAATGATATAAAATAATGAATAAAGTAGTCACCGAATGTGTTGCAAAACAAGGGCGTGCGTGCTTGGAGGGAGATGAGTCGGATATACATACAACTAGTTTTTCAAACAAGTCTTAACTCAAAACTTTATTTGAGGCCTGGCACTTTATTGAATAAAATGTTGAAAAAGTTCAGAAACTGTTTTACCAAAAAAGCCTAATTCAAGACTTGCTATATATACTATGAAACTCAGTGCTCCTTTTGTCCTTTACTTCTACTCTTTTCCCTTAAGATGAATTCTCTATTATGAGGATTTTTAGTTCCTCAAATAAATAGAGTCCTGCTAGTCTTCTCTAGCCGTTGTGCAGACATGTCCAGGCTTGACTGAATCTCAGGGCAGGGGGAAAAAAAAAAAAAACTGGCTTTAAGCGGGGTCTCCTATTATGCAAATTTACAAAAATATTTCACGTCATAGACCCATCGATTCACTCATGTAGAGGGGAGTCAAAAAAGTTTAAATGCACAAAAGACTATAAAAGGAAGTGAGCAATATGAAACAGCAAATGAGAAACCACACAATGTGTACATTATTCATCTGGTCTGGGTGAGAAAGAATCATGACTAATAAAAAAAATGAACACCATTACCCTCAAAAGGCGCTGATCAAAGAAAATGTAGTTCTGTTATTTTTCTACTGCTGATTTAACCTTAGGGGACCAGTTTTGGTCCAACCCAGGAAACTTGACCCAATTCAGGAACTCAGAGAGTCTCTTCAGATAACTGAGTCTATTTTGGATAATGCTGAGTCTTTCGCATTTTCTCCCCCTTCTTTTGCTCTTCCCTAAGACAGCACATGGCTGTAGAGGGTGACTGTGCTATACATCTCATGGTGGATTGTAAAGGAGAGGCAGAGCCCTTGGATTCACACAATGTCTTCTAGATCAAGGCTTCTGGAACTTAAATGTGATGTGAATAATCTGTGTACCTTGTTACGGTACAGATTCTCATTCACAGAGTCTGGGGTGATAACCCAAGACTCTGCACATCTGACAAGATCCCAGGTAATATTGATGCTGCTGGTCTTTGGATACATTTCAAGTACTGAAGTCCTAGATCCTTGCAGGTCTCCGATGTCACATGTCTGGTCTGCTTAGCCTCCAGGCCAGCAACCCCTGAGGTATGACCCAGTAGACATTTTGAGATGACATGCTGCCTCTCACAAATGATACCCATAGTCTCAGCCATCTTCCTTCAGTTACAAAGTCTTGGCATAGGGGCTTCTTTGACGCTGCACAGCTCTGGGGCTCTCTCAGAACATGCACACCTACTCACTAAGACGTGAGGGAACGTCTGGGTTCCCTGAACGCCAGACAAGTCATGGAGCACCTCACAGAGTACAACTTCACACTCCTCAATCACCTTCCACCACTCTGTGTCATAGTGGAAGAGGTCACACATGAGCTCTCTTCAGGCTCACAGCTTTCCTCTAGCGTCACGTCGGAAGCCATTGTAGGGGAGGAAAAATTCCTTTTCTTTCTACCCTGCTGGGTTCTCCCTCTGAGGCCACGTAAATTGGTTGACAAAAGACAGATTAATGAAAGAAAAGCATACACATTTATTTAATATAAATTTTATGTAACACCGAAGCCTTCATAAGGAAATGAAGACCCAAAGGAACAGTGAAACTTGTGCATGTTCATATGAGGGAAGATGTAATAGGACAAAAGGGTATGAGCTAAAGGTAGTAAGCTGCGGGGGAAACTTAGCAAATTCTGTTCATCCAGATTCTTCTCATCACCCCTCGTCTGCAGAGACAAGCTTGCTCCTTTCCTCCCGGCATAGGGAAGACACCTCTCACATGAGGGTTTAAGGACCTGCTTGGGTAGAGACGCGGGAGGTCTGAGAGTCCTTCCTGCTTCTGCCATTTCTCAAACTGCTTCATCTGAAAATGTTCATTATGCCCAGGCACCACATTTCGGCGTGACATATTCTGACCCGCATCACTGGCCACCTCTAACTCCCATAATTTTCTCATACCTAGCTGGATATTTCTGAGGTCCCCTATCAGAGTGCAGCTTCAAGAAGGGAAAACAGAATCATAACATGCCTCCACCTGGCTCCATCTCTGCCTCCCGCCTGTTGCAGCCCACCTGAGCAAGAAGGGCTGGACGTTTTGTTTCCTCTCCATCACATCCTGAGTAATGCCTCCCTGTGACGGTGAAGCCCTAGATTCATATGTTGAATCCCTAATCTCCAATGGGATGGTACTCACTGGGGCCTTTGGTAGGTAATTAGGTTTCAATGAGGTCAGATGCCATTAGGGCCTTATACAGAGGTGAAGCCTCCAGAGCTCACTCTCCCCCGTGTGAGGATACAGCAAGAAGGAAGTGGGCTGTGAACCAGGAGGAGGGCCCTCACCAAGAAGCCGACCATGAAGGCATCCTGATCTCAGACTTCCCATCTTCAGAACTATGAGAAATGCATGTTTTTTGCTGAAGCCATTCAGGCTATAGTATTCTGCGATAACAGCCCAAACTGACTAAGAAACTCCCTAAGCAGAATCAAGTCTCAGGAGGCTTGACACTTGATCTGTTGAATGGGAGTTTAAGAAATTTAGAAACTCCCCTATTTGTATTTATTATTTATTTTGCAAGAACAAATATTTCAATTTGTTTAATAAATGCCTAAATTTTTTCTGTGCAAATAAGCATATCATAAGTAAACTAAAATCACACTTCTCTACAAATATAGATCATTAGGCATCTGAAATTTTATGCATTCCATTCCATTTTTTTAAATTGAGGTATAATTGACATATAACTTATATTCGTTTCAGCTGTATAACATGATTCAATATTTGTAAACACTGAGAAATCATCACCACAGTAAGTCTAGTTCCCAACCATCACCACAGACAATTATAGAAAAAAAATTTTTTTCTTGTTATGAGAACTTTTAGATTTCATTCTCTTGGCAACTTTCAAGTATACACTATGATATTATTGACTATAGTCACCATGCTGTATATTACATCCTCATGACTTATTTATTTTATAATTGGAAGTTTGTACCTCTTGACCCCTTCACCCATTTTGCCTACCGTCCAACTGCCCTCCCCTCTAACAACCACTGTTCTGTTCTCCTTCTCTATGACAGAAACATTTTTATTTAGAAAAAGTCTTATTTTCAAGGCTTGCTATAGACTTTGAAACTCAATGGCTCTTTTTCCTAGGTAGGATTTGTTCTGTCTTCTCCTAAAGCAGTGAGCCTTAAGGTTTAGCCATGGAGGCAAAAGACTGTACAGGAACATGACTTAGGGAGGAAATACAACTATACTGGTTTACTGTATCAGATACATTATAACTATACTCATACATCTCATAAATACTAATTTACATAGCCCATTTCTGTTCCTCCTTCCCTTCTGACTTAATTGTAACAGAGTGATTACCTTACCTTACACTCTTGCCCTATTTTTGAATTCTAGACCTTTCTAGGGACCCAGCTCACCAGTATAAAGTTGATTGGTATCATGATATTTACAACAGGAGTGTGACAGGTCCAGGGACCAAGGCAAGTGACCGCATCAATATTCTCTTCCAGAGTGAGCCTTCATTCCGTAGGGAGAGCACCTGTTCTGCCCAGACCAGATCCTGTGAACTGACACTTAACAGCTCTGGTGGTACTCTGGCCATTGTCACTGCCGCTGCCCTGGATGACAAGGAGCTTTTTGTTGTTAAAGGCTTTATCCATTAAAAAATAGCTGGGTATTGATTACCTAGGCCCTCTGATTTCTGTAAGGTCAGGATTAATCTGTTGTAAGGGGAAAGTCTTTTCTCCTTGCCTAGAATGTCCTTTCCCCGCTGTCTGCCTTGAAAATTCCTACTCAGTTTTTAAAACCCAGCTGTACTGTTGCTGACTCTGTGCGGCCTTCTCTGGGTCCTTCCCTGCACCCAGAAAGACTAAAGTTCTCTGTTACGTGCCATTGCTCTAGCTTGTAAACACCCTTACTGTCACACCATTCACGGTGAGTCAGGAGTATTTGCCCCCACATCGGTCTCCCTTACAGAATTTTCTGTATTGTTCACACCAGTCCACAGTCTGGCACAGAGATGATCAATAAGCATTTGTTGACTGAGTGACTGGTTGAAAGAATAAGTGAGTGGGTCTCAAGTTCCAGTGCCCAAGGCCCCATAGGTAGTAAAAAGTAATGCTGGAATTCTACGATGGACTGGGACCCTCAGGCCCAGTTTGGCCTGCCGCCACACTGCCTTGCACTTTTGGACTTTCAGATTGGGGAAGCTTGTCATCTACTTACGATAAATAGGAGTGAACTTGAGCCTTCCATATTTTTCCAGTCCTCTCTCTCCTCCCTGCCCCCCCTTTGGTGAAGAGTAGATTTCCCAGAATGGCCCTGGAACTTAGTTTTTGGGTGAGTGTTAGCAAAATAACACAATGAACTATCATCAGGTTGAGCCCTAAAGAGTCAAGAGCAGGAAAGAACTTTCCTTGAAGTCTTCTTCTAAGAATCACTGGCATTTCTCCTATGTCTATTGTGTGCTTGACATATTGGTAAGATTTTGCATACTTTCATTTAATCATGACAACTATCCTTTGAGAGAAGCCTTCCTGGTATGGGGAACTGAGACTCCTGAGATCATGCTAACTGCCCAAGGCCACAGTGGTTTTAGCAGTAGCCAAACTGGGACCCAAGCCTGCACAGGCATGCCTGATGTCAAAACCTACTCTCTTAAGGTCATGGAGTCCACATGGAATATGCCAGTAAGGAAGAGGAAAGGGGAATGAATTAGGAATCGGTATGTATTAGGGTAATGGATACCTGTCAGGCTTTGTGGCCACCCAACATCTTTGAACACCTTTCCCGTATTTGGGTAATTTTCCACATGAAGAGTCCCGCCCTCCCAAAGGTGGAAACCAGACATTTGCACTGGTGCAAAAAGGGAAAATGCCACTCAACACACACACGAGGACTGACTGAATAAGTGAATAGAACTCACAAAAATAGAAGCAGGTGCATGTTCACTGGTCCCTATTACCCACTGCATTCTGTTAAACGCATTAAACAAGGAGGCCAATAGAGAGGAGTGACTCTAACACCCTGGCGGCCAAAATCTACACCTTAACCTTCACAAAGGCCTCAAGGTTATGAAATCAAAATACTAAAGACAGCCAACCATAAACAGCCAAACAGGCTTTAAGCTATAGCCAATCACATAATTTCTACACTTTCTCTATTAAGTTTTTCCCCTGGTCTCTGTGGGCAGAGTGCTCCTAACCACTTCCCATTTGGCACTGCCCAGTTCAAATCAGTTCTTGCTCAAGGAAACTCTTAAACATGTTTCATATACCTCAGTTTGTTTTTCAGCAGTTCTAAGGCATTTGCACAAGATTAACAAGGCCAGACAGGAGAATCCCAGAGAGTGACCTTAATCTTGGGCCATGGGGCTTTATGAGGTACATGATTAGAAAAGCACTGGCCGCTCTCATCAGGTAATTAGGGGTCAGTGGACCGTAGTAACATGGCATGGTAGAAAACTGGCTCCAGCCCTACCCTCATCTTTCATGGCTTTGGGGAACATCAGGTCTTCCTCTGGTATAATGCGGAAGCTGGGGACCAAGGCTCACAGTTGTAGTTGTAGGATATGGTGAACTATTGCTTGAACCCCAGCAACCAAGCAGCATTCAAGACTGCAGAAGTACCAGCCCTTCCCTGGGTATGATCAGAGTGCTAGCGTCTGAGCCTCATGGCTGGCCAGAGTTGACTGCCTTAAGCCACTGGGCTATAGCCAGTTTCCAGCAAGTTTCCAGGGGAGGAACTCATGGTGTAGAAGGCAATCTGCAGAGAGCGTCAGTCTTAGACAAATTACCCCTTTCTCTCCCTTGCTTTCCCAGCCTCCCTTGCAGTAAGGGCACAGCTGTGTGATCCAGGCTCTGCTGGGCAGACACGCCCATGTGAGATTTGATTTAGAAGAGGGCAGGGTGAGCATACAGGAGCATGAAACACATTTCCTGCGGTGGCCAATAACACAGGCCTCTGTTTCTGGGAACAACGGGGGTGGCAATTCTGGAATCCAGGGCCCAACATCAGCTTTGCTTGTTATGATATGTGCCTATGATATGTGCCTATGATATGTGCCTAGAAAAGGCTTCAAGAGGGCAGCCTCTGATACAAACTCATGGGTAGTTTGATATTGTTTCTGTCCATGTGCCCTCCAGTGGATCCAGCCCTCCCAGAAATTCTCTGAGCTACCTAATGACGTGCAATAAATTCATCCTCTGCTTCAACGAGCTGAAGCAGGTGCTGTTGTTTACAACCCAGAAGTAGAATGATCACTGATCATCTGTTTTGTGCCAGGCACTGTGCTCAGCACTGTCCCATTCTTCATCCCATTGGATTCTGACACACAACCTACAGGACAAATACAATTTGAAGAGCTAAAGAAAAAGGGGGTAAAGCTTGGGCTGAGGCTGACAAGATCGACCCTCCAGAGATCATGAGGGCTCCTGTCTGTCAGCTGTTCAGTGTGCCTTCCCCCGTAAGCATGCTATAATACACACCCCAAGTTGTAGGTGAGATGAGCACCACGTACCTGGCTGCAGATGTGGGGGTGGCAGCTTCCACAGACCCTTCCACGAGGTTCTTCTCTGCAATCCCATGCTGGCAGCCAGACGCACAAAGTGTTTTAGATTCTCCCACAAGCTCTGACTTACCGTGTGTATTAACAGTGCTTCCGAGAAAGTGCCTAGAGATTGTTTTCTGACCCAGGGACCACCCTCCCCTGGCCCCCACCTAGGCCTTCCTTTGCAACTCCCCACAGTCATGCAAGCTCTAATCCCTCAACCAAAGTCATGATTTCCAAAATACACAGCTCCTCTTCCCCTGCCTGGACTGTGACTGATATGATCGGTACAATGAAAAGTGGGATGGGAAATACCGTGTATGGTAAAGATAAATCTCAAATGCATTTTGTTCAAAGCAAACTAGAATAATGGAAAAACCCTGAGCTTCAGGAATCATAAAGAGTCGGGTTATAATCTCAGCTTTGCCTCTTGGAGCTCTATAATATTCAGTAAATTAATTACTAAACATCTCTGAGCCTCCATTGTCTCATTTCAAAATGGGCATGATATTTGCTTCATGGGCTTGGTGATGATTAAATAAGAATGTTTTAAAGTGTTGAGAACATAATAGATTCAAATCTCAGGCCCTTTCCATTTTGTGACCAATGTTTAGAAATCAAATATAATGAGGATGTGTGTTTGTTGCCCATTTTAACTGAGAATTCTTGGTTTTTTTAAAGATTTATTTATTTATTTGGGAGAGAGAGAGGGCACACATGAGTGGGGGGAGGGGCAGAGGGAGAAGGAGAAAGAGAATCTCAAGCAGACTCCAAGCCAAGTATGGAGCCTGACATGGGGCTCGATCTCATGACCGTGAGATCATGACCTGAGCCAAAGCCAAGAGTCGGACACTTAACCGACTGAGCCATACAGGCACCCCAAGAATTCTTGTTTTTAATAGTTATTTATAGGACTTGCAAGGTAAAAATGAATACCTTTATAAAACCCAAAGCTTTAAATAATGTATATCAAAACAGAATTGCGATCACTCTAGATTTGCTCTCAAATTGGTTTTTAAAAGTATTCTGTATTATGTTTCTTTTATTTTTTATTGATTTATTTTTTAAATACGGAATGCTTCACAAATTTGTGTGTCATCCTTGTGCAGGGACCATGCTAATCTTCTCTGTATCATTCCAATTTTAGTGTACGTGCTGCCGAAGCAAGCACTGTACTATGTATCTTTTAATATACTTCAGAGAAAAGGGTAAGTTTTCATAGGCTATGGGTTTTTAAGTTTTCAGAAAGTAAAAATTTCATTTTTCACATTTATAAATAGGAAAAAATGTTAGACATAGCATATATTTGATTGATAACTCATTGTTGGTGGCACATTTAAACAATAAAATACAAGAAAAGGAGCTAAGAGTTCATTGTACTCACATGGAGAGGCTCATCAGTAGCTTTGAAAATAGTTTCACCAAGGGCATGGTTCTCCCAGTCTACGACCCCAAGGATGGCTTGGCTCTTTGGGTCTCAGTTTCCTCATCAGTTACTACAAAGGCGGCTTCCTGTGGAGTCTTCCAAGTTCTAGCATTCTGGAACCATGAATGTGAGCTCTGTTGGCAATAAATAACATTTACTCAGTTATTCCTCCTCCTCACCAAATGAGAAAAGCAGGTGATAATTAGATTCTTCCCAACCCTCGAATGTGATAATTTAAAAGAATAATAATAGCATGGTATGTGGAATAAGGCATTTTTATATCCAGTATATAATTCAATCCTCACAATCCCAATAACACAAAATTATTCTTGTTCCCTTTTGCAGACCAGGAAATTGAGGCAGAGAAAGAGCTAAGTAACCCTCAAATTGGCACCCAGTTAGAAGGACAAAAGCTGAGGGAGTACTGACGAGTGGTAAAGGATATTGGCTCTGGGAGTCAGACTGACCTGGGTTCAAATCCTGACTTTACCTTCTTTGTGGTTTAGGGGCAAATTACTTAGTTCCTTCAATCCTCCGTTTTTGTTATCTGTTAAATGGTGATAACACCAGTTTTGTACTTCCCTCCAAGGATTAAATGAAATCATTTTTTAGTGTTCAACAAGTGAGAACTATGCTAGAGATGATAATGATTTATATTACCTCCCAAAGTATTTCCTTTTAACAACACCCAGTATCTTGAGCAAACTGGCATTTCAAAACCCAAGCACTGTGCACTAATGTTGTTAGACAAATGTTAACCTTTTTCACCAATTAGAAAAACTAATGCAACACAACTCGCTAAGCTGTTTCACATTTCATTTGTACTCAGAGACAAAGTCCAAAAAATTATGACAGTTTGCTGCACATCATATTACAAACCTATTTCCCACTATTCATAGGAAGGGACTAGGCAATCCAGAAGGAATTTTTCAACACGCTAATTAATGCAGATAATGTATCTTCCCTGCAATCAAAAAGGTCAGAGGAATGTATTAGTTCCCTGTTTCATTGATTAAAAAATATTTGCATCCTCTTTTGACCTTCCCCTTATTTTACCCAAAAGAACTCACGATGACCACCCAGGAATTATTGGATAATCCTCCACCCCATTGCCTAATGGCGAGGAACATCTTGACGCCTTTGGGCTCAGCTGTGCTCATTAGGTACAGAAATGCCCTGAGAATACAGCGAACTTATTCAGATTTTTGTTTGTCGGCAGTTTGATGTAATAGTGTTTTATTTTTGGCCCCCAATTGCTCAGCAAAAAAAAAAAAAAACAAACCTTGGTTAAGCTGCTGATTTCCTCTAAATCGCTGAGCACAGGGATTGTAGCTTGATAAAGTCATTTAGTTGCTAGATGTTTATATTCAGACCATGCCAATGGCTTTTGCTGGAGTTTTTCATGAGGAATGTGATGATGTTTACTTCTTTATGGGGTTGAAATAACCGTGAATTTACCAATACTACCTTGTAGGGGATTTTTAAAAATTTATTTCATCTTTAGGGCTTTGAAATATAAAATTTTATGTAGTGAAGAAGATGTCACAAGCGAAAGTATGTATGCCTTCACTGAACAAAATTAGTTGCGACTTCCCCAAATATTCCTAAATTCTGAAACATTAATACATTGGCCATTCAGGCTTGAATGTGGCATCCTCAAGACATTTCCCAGGACGTATTATCAAGGTCCACTTGAATAGAAAAATTCATAATTGTGGCATCAATACTAAAGTGAGTGAAGGAAGTAGGGGATGAGAGAAGTTGTATAAGTATACCTCGTCTCCTTTTCCTGTTTTCTTTTTTCTTTTCTCTCTCTTCTCCCAGCCCTGAAGGCAAAGGGATTAGCTGAGCATGTGGACTGTGCTTATCTAAAATAAGAGAAAATGTTGAATTAGGAAAGCTGTTGATTCTCCATCCATCCATCCATCCATCCACCCATCCATCCATCCATCCGTCCATCCATCCGTCCATGTATCTGTTGAATATCTGTAAAAGGCCAGACAATGTGCTAAGACATACAGAAACAAAATTGTGTTGTTCATTTAGTCAGTTATTCATGTAATAAACATTACCAATTAGCCCATGTTTGATTCATGAAAACTGAAAACAAGTAATTATAACATATGAGATGGGTATATAAAAGTATTCAAGGGGCGCCTGGCTGGCTCAGTCAGTAAAGCTTGTGACTCTTGATCTTGGGGTTGTGAGTTCAAGCCCCACATCGAGCATAGAGCTTACTTAAATAAAAAGGCATTCAAAATCCTGAGGGAGCAAGAAGCTGAGGAAATAACCAAGCCCTCACCTGTAGCATATGTGACAGAGGCTGAGTTTCAGGGGCACACAGGCTGCTACAGGATACATGGTAAAGCTGTCTCTGGAACCCTCAGTCACTAAGGTACTCAGAGGCAGAGTGTGGGATGACAGAAACGTTGTGATCTCAAGAACCACACAGCCCTGGGTTTGCATCCCTATTGTGGCAGACTACATTTCCGGTCTCCCTTGCAGCTGTGCAAGGCTTTGGAGATTAAGTTCTAGTCAGTGGTTGCGATAGATCAAATGTTTGTGTCTTCTCAATTCACATGTTAAAATCCCAACCCACAATGTGTATTAGGAGGTGGGGCCTTTGGGAGGTGATTAGTTCAGCAAGGGTGAAGCCCTCCTGAATAGGATTAGGGCCACTATAAAAGAGACCCCAGAGAGCTCCCTGCCTCTTCTGCTACATAAGGACACAGCTGTCTATGAACCAGGAAGAGGGCTCTCACCAGACAACAGATTTGCTGGGACCTTGATCTTAGTCTTCCCAGTTTGCAGAACTGTGAGAAATAAACTTCCATTGTTTATAAGCCACACTGTTTATGGTTAAGTTGCTAGAGCCGCCTGATGGACTAAGTCAGGTAGTGTAACTTCCAAGAACTGTCCTTAAGAGGTTTCTCTCCCCCCTCTCTTTTTGCTTTCTGCCAACAGAAAGCTGATGCTAGAGCAACCATCTTTGACCATCAGATGGAAACATTTTGTGGAGGACAGAGAGCAACATGAGCCACAGAGTCGGATGGAGATGAAGCCACTGTACTAGCCCCATGTGGCCTGTGGGAGGAAAATAAAGCTGACGTGTTTTAGTCACTACTGTCACTTGCGTTGAACTTAATCCTAGGTGCTACCAACAATGAGACCTTAATTAAATACAACCTTCATGAAACCCTCTGAGACTCAGTTTCCTCATCTACAAAATGAGGATAATAGTACCTATTTTTATAATTGTTGGAAGGACTACATTAAAAGAGTAAATAAATTTAATTCACCTAGAATAATGCCAGGTATCCAGTAGTATTTTTATAAATAGTAGCTATTATTCTAGTAATGTTCTTTGTCTTTCCAAAGCTCATGCTCCACAAATCTCTAAAACTTGAACAGAATCAGAACTCCCATTCCCTGACAGGTGCATCCACTGTCATCAAGGTCAAGCACCAGATGAAATCCAGGATGTTTATTTGAGCAGTGGGGGATGTTAGGGTAGGAGATGATGGGGAAGGAAGGCAGAGTTGGGAGAAACCAATAGTACTTCTTTAGATAAGTGAAGTTTGAGATGCTTATCAGACATCTAAGTGGAAATAGAAATAGAGTAAGCAATTGGATATATAATTCTAGAGCTTTTCAGAAAGGTACTGGAGCACCACAGATTTGAGACTTCTCAGCACCTAGATGGGATTCAAAGCTATGGGGTAGAATGAGATCACCTAAGAATGTGGATATCAAAATTAGAAGGCCAAGGGAAGAGCCTTCAGGCATTCTAATATTTAGAGGTCAGTAGAGAAGAAGTCATTAATGAGGAAAACCCAACCAATATGCTGTCTCGGAAACCTAGAGACTCAATGTCTTATGGAAGAGGTAATCAGCTGTATCAAATGCCACTGAGAGGTTCAGTGAGCAGAGGACAGAAAATTGCCTGTTGGTATTGGTAAGAAATGGGTCGCTGGCAACTTGGATGTGGTAGGCAGCCTCTAAGATGGCCCCCTGTGAGTCTTTCCTCCTGGTATCCATGCTCTTGTGCAGTCCCCTCCCCTTGACCATGGACTGGACTTACTGAAATGCATTCATTCATTTAATGAAATACCACAAGAATCAAAAATAAAAAGCTTACAGATAAAACTAGTGCCACTAAGACTGAATCACTCTAAACTGAGACAGTCACATTACATACTCAAGGCTGGAGACATTGAATGATATAGAAGACAAAACTGAGCTGCTTAATGCATGCTCCTCATTCACTTTAGGTTTTGTCAGTGAGCAAGAAAGATCAAGACATTGGGAGACTGTAGAAGGAAAAATAGCAAATTTGGGCGAAGGGAATGAAAGGAAGGTTATGAGTAGACATTTTAAGACATTTGCACCTGCTTAGGAATGAACTTTAAAGATTTATTTATTTATTTGAGAGAGAGAGCAGGGGGAGGGGCAGAGAGAGAGGGAGAGAGAATCTCTCTCCACACTGAGTGCAGAGCCCGACATGGGGCTCAATACCACGACCCTGAAATCACGACCTGAGCCAAACCAAGAGTTAGACACTGTGCCACCTAGGTACCCCAGGAATGAACTTTAAAAGAAATACTATTTTGTTATACAAACATTTTTCAGAAATATTAAAACATAATGGAACCACATTTGTCTACAGGGTGACAATGCAAAAAGCCCACTTAAAGTTTGGAAGATACTTTTAAATTATGTTAACTATTAATTAAGCGCTTAATCACCACTACAGCACATGCGAGCTGGACTCTGAGCTTGTTTTCTAATCTGTAAAATGGGAATAGTAACCAAATTTCATGGGATTTCTGTGAGAATCAACAGACATGGTGTATGTGAAAGTGTTTTATAAATTGTAAAGTTCTCTACACATAAAAATATCTTCATCATCATCTACAGGAAACTGATTATCATGTGAATATCCATTATTTGTGTCTACCCAGGCCCCTACCCTCCTTCCAGTAATAACATAGCTTCCCTTCCACTGAAGAACTGTTCTTCCTTATTATGGAGGAAGTGCCCACTCCCCATCCTGACCAAGCGATTCACCGCACCCCATGCAGCTGGCCCTAGTGATGGATCAGAACGGCCGTGTCCTTTAAGTCAGTCCAATCACAGTTCTTCTTGGCTTCTTTTGTCTTTTCTTGCCAAGAACTATAAGAATATGTCCCCAGAGACACTGGCGACCATATCCTCCCCTATCCCCCGCAGGATAAAGTTGACACGTAGAAAGAACAAGAAGTGAGGGACAGAGTACTGAAAGAATTTCCATCATCCTATATGGCTAGCCCCAGCCCTGTCTATCCCATAATTTCCTTGCATGAACTTTATGCACACACACACACACACACTCACACACATATATGTAAGCATTTGAGTTGCATTGTAATCACTTCCAACAAAGAGTCTGGCTAACATAGGTTGCACAATGACAAACTTTCAAATTAAAAAACGTGGAGAGAGGAGAACTTGCTCATTGTCTCATTTTCAAACTATAGATAGTGTTCAGAATAATGAAAACACAGAACATATATATGTATAGCCTCAGCATAGTGTACACGGAATGAGAGGCTATTCATCCTCCAATATCATCAGGTGGCAATAATAACTACAACATTTTGTAGTATGTGGTAGAGAAAACAAGCCTCTTAAGGAATATTGTTCATAAACACTGAATTCCTTAAAAAGAAATTTGTCAGTTTTGGTCAGCTATTCTAAACTAATACACGTTGTTGCCATAAAGTCCTAAGTAAAAAAGACCATTACAGATAAATTTCTAAATTAGGTGCATTGACCATCCCAGACTTTTTCTAGAATAAGTGGTCCACTTTACAGAGGATAGCTCTAACAAGGCCAATTTCTGTCTATCCGTAGTACTTATGAACCCCTGAGTGGGAGTAGCCTTAGAGATACATCTAGAATGATGTAAAGACACATCATTTTACAGATGAGGGAACTGAGCGCCCCAAATATGAAGCAACTTGAGCAAGTTCACAGTTTGCCAATAAATTAGGTAAGGATTGTTTGCTCATAAAATAGTTCTTTGTGGGGTACCTGGGTGGCTCAGTCAGTTGAGTGTCCCATTCTTGATTTTGGCTCAGATCATGATTTCACAGTCCTGAGATCAAGCCCCGCATTCAGTGGGGAGTCTTCTTGGGTTTCTCTCTCCCTCTCCCTCTGCCCTTTCCCCCAACTCACATGTGAGCAAGGCATGTACTCTCTCTCTAAAAATAAATAAATAAATCTTTAAATAAAATAGTTCTTTGCTTTACAAAACACTACATTATATTTTTCATTTTAATTGATGGTTACAATATAAATTTCCTAATCTATGACCATGTTTAAAAAAACTCTATTGAATTTGTAAAACTTTGATTTGTACGCAACTCAGGAAAGCATTTATTGCATCTATATATAATTCCAGTCTGGACACACTATTTATGATATCAGAAATTCAGAGTCATTTCCATGAGTCAGCACTGGGATAGATAAAAAGTTTAGATTGGCAAATCCCAATATCTTGAAGAAGTAGAGACAATTGCTTGGTGAAACATGATACTCCTATTAAATGTTCTGGTGGTTCTTAAAGCAATTGATGAAATCCTTATTGCTGTAATTCTTGTATTATGTAATTTTAATCATTTCATGTTCTAAGTCACAACTGTTTAACCAGTTTCTCTTAGAGCGCAATTACTTTCATCAATCTTTCTGTATATCTAATGGAACTGAGGGAGCCCCAACAGGAATCATATATCAGCTGCCTCCGTGAACTATCCTTTTCGTTCAATGAAGCACAGCTCAAAAGAGGATTTTCAAGGGTGTCATTTTTCAGATGTTATTCAGTGTTGTTTGCTGTTTGCTTTTATTTGAACTACTGAGGTCAATGTTCCAATCTATGGGTTGGCTTTTTGTATATCTCTACAATGTGTATATCTTCTTACATACTATTCTACACTATGTATTTTCTTACATGTCTTCTTATATACTATAACATATATAACTTGTATATCTTTACTTTTGCCCAAGAAGGACTGGGTGGAAGCTGATTCTCAATTTTTTGCTACCTCCTATCCCCCGTCGCTGTCAAGTCCCAGAAGGTTCCTACAGAGGGACCAAACCTCTAGTGGGTTAAAACTGACAGTGGGCAATATGGAGTCTTCTACTAAACTCAGAACTATGATTTATGTATGCTTTCTTATGCCAACTTTTTTCTCCCTTGCTTTTTCAGGGAACTAAGGAAAGTGTAGGGGATAGATGTAGTGCTGGTCTTAAAAGCTACCAGTCACGAGGAAGAGATGTCATACTAATATCAAGATAACACATAATCATAGATGCCAAAAACCAAAGAGGTGCAAAGGAACAGAAACATAAAAGCCTCAGAAGAAAAAAATGCAATGCTTACTGAGCAAATAAAGACATTAACCTTCAGGCTGAAAATTAAAACAGCATCGAGATACCTTTTTTCATTAATAAAAACAGCAATGACTTCTACATGTATGTTCAATACTGGCCAGAGTGTGCTGGGATGGGCACGCTCTCTCTGTTGGCATATCTTATAACAGTATAATATTTCTGGAAAGCTATTTAATGGCATATCGAGAGTCTTTAGAATATTCACACTTTATCCCACTTTCGAGAACCACCACCCCCTACGAGAAAATAATCAGAGCAAAGGCAAAGATTAATGCGGGACAGATTATTTTGGTGGTGCTTGCAGCAATTAAAAAATGTAAACATCATCAACGTGCAAAAGAAGAACAGTTAAATGAATTATGGAACAGTCATGGGTTGAATTATTAAATGGTTATTAAAAATGATGTTTCTGAAAATGTGCCAAACATGGAGAAATTCTCATGATTTCACACCATGAAGAAAGGAGGGCACGCGACAAATGTACTGCGGAAGAATCTGTGAAACTGAAAGTACCCGCTACTCCCCAACCTCCATTTGAGGAAACCACCCTGAGCGGTTGCTTATGCCGAATGTTGCCTTAGCTTGCGAGAATAGTGGTATCACAGCATTTAACTTGTGCAAATTTAATTCTATGACCCCAGCAAAAAATAAAATGAGAAAAATAAGTTCTGAAATGGCGCTGGCAATTTCCACTCGATAAGTGCATGCCCCCTAAGTGAGCATGGCACGGGAATTAGGAATTTGCTGTTCCCTCAGAAATTTCAGTCTCTATGGAGCGGTCATAGTGGGGGCATCTTGCCAAAATGTGTGTAAATCTAGAGTATAAAGATACAATTCTACATTCTCCTTTGCATATGAGCTCTTTATTGCTCTGGTCGGCATAGCTCCTATAATGTTCCCTAGGGTCTCTATGTTGCCAAACTCAGCAGGTTGTTCTCAGGCTTCATCTTATTAAACTTCTCAATAGCACTTGATACATTTATCTGCTTCCTTCTAGAAAAGGTTCACTTGACTTCTGGCAACATTATTCTCTCTTCCTTCTCATCCTATTCACTTTTCAGTCTGTTCCTGTTCCACTGATCCCTTTTCCTCTTCCTTCAGTCTCTGAAGATTGTAGTGTCTCAGGTCTCAGTCTTTCAACATCTTCTCTGGCTAGACTCGGGTGATCTCATTGAGAACCATGGCTGTAAATACCAACTGTAGTCATATGATATTAATAAGACTAATGACTGACACCACTACTTTGGGCTCCATTCTAAATATATTACATATATTAATCAACCCTCACAATGGTGCTATGAGATGGCTCATAGTATTATCACCATCTTAAAAGAAAAACTGAGGCACAGAGAAATTAAATAATTTGCCCAGAGTCACAGCTAATAGAAGATGGAGGCAAGACTTGAACCCAGGCATTCTGGCTGCAACTTGCCTGCTCTTAAGTACTATCCTATGTTACACTACACCACCTCCTCAGTGATTCCTAAGTTATACCTCTACCTGTTACCTCTCTCTAAAACCTAAGATTTGTACATTGGACATCTTTGGTTTGATGTTTAATGTAAACTTCAAACTTAACATATCCAAAATAGTATTCTTATTCCCCTTCAAATCTCTTCCTCCTGTAGCCTCCCAGTTCAGTAAATGGCATCCCCACTATTCCAATTGCTCAAGCCATCCTTGACTTTCCTTCTTCTCATTTCCCATATTCACTTAAATACTGTTGGCTCTGTCTCCTAAATAAATCAAGAATTTTTTTTTTATTTTTCATATTTTTCATAGCTACCACCCTAAAGCACATCAACTTTTCTCACTGGACTCCTATATAACCTAATCTCTACATAAATTGAGAATATACTATGTGCTAAGGGAAGTCAGCCCCACCACCCTAGCCATGACATACGGGTCCAGGGATGAGTGTCTAAGCCGGTGTTAACTATACAGAAGTGGCCATAAGGAAGGTTAAACCTCTTTAGCCCATAAGGATGCTCCATACGAGTGGCGGCTCACCAACCCAATCAGATGATAACTTTGGGGGATACATGATGGAAGTTTGTAAGCCGACCAGTGCTGAGTTATTGCCCTGGTTCTCTGAGGCCTGTTATGTAAGTCTAGTCTTGGAAGCCTGGAATCCCTGCGTGCAGACTAAGAAGAAAACGTCTCACCACGTCGCACATTTGCCATATGTGCTCCTTTAAAAAAGTAATCCCATTATAATAGCTCCTTTATAATTTTAAATAGGAAAATGTGCATGGGAAAAAAGCAGAAGAAAATAAATCAAATCACAATTAGTATTCACTCAACTCTAGGCACTCTTCATATGGGGTTTTGTTGTTGTTTTGCTTTTTTTTTTCCTCTATTTTTCAGAATGATATTTTATCTTGATAATCAAGGAAAACAATGTTAAGAGCCAGGTGTAAGAGGGACTGTGGAGAGAGCATTTTCATATTCAAAAAGAATGGGATAAGGTAATTGTGAAGTATATTATTATTTATTCACTATTATTATTTTAAAAATTCACTCATTCCTCTATACAAATACTTGAATCCTGAAAGCAGAGAAGAATATAAAAATTTCAAATGCTGACCTTTGAATCCATATTTGAAATACTTCTTATGCCTAAGGAAATTTTAAAAAAAGAAAGAAAAAAGGAAAAGCAGTGGACTCAAGTCGCTTAGTTCTAATCCATGCGCCCTCTGCTGGCTGTCTCTTGGCTTTCTACTATTGCATTTTTAGTTTTGGGGGAATGTTTTTCTGATACTACTATAAGACAAAAAAATAAAAAACATAATTATTCAGATACACAAAACTAGGAACATTTTAACATTCAAGAAGTCTTTGTAACAAGGCTCTGTTGGGCCCCAAACAACTTGTTATTTCCCTTAAAACAAAAGTAATAATGACTGCACGAGGCATTTATATGATGTTCTCGGTAGATGTACTTCAACTCATAGCTATTTGACTTATCGTGATTTCACCTTACCAGGATTCACATGTACAGCACTCAGCTGTAAAATACCCCTTTGCAGACTGCATACAAATTACTTCGCCCCAAGCAACCTCCTCTCTGGGCTCCAACTTACTTCCTTGACCCCCAGCTGGTCCTATCTCACAGCCCCCTTTCCCAGCACTTCCCCTTCTATGCCAGTACCAGCCCCAGCATGGCCTCTCAAGATGTTACTGCTGCTTGTGTAGAAAACAAGGAAGAGACAGAAGAAGGAAAGAGTGCATTCAACAGGAAAAAGAGAGGCAAGAAGGAATAAAGATCAGCAGCCTGAGAGAGCATGTCCAGTTGGCATAAAATAATGATGATTTTGTTCTGTGCTCGATAAAGGGCTTTGGAGGTGGTTTCCAAACAGAAGTCCACGCATGTACTGAATTATGGAGACACTGTTGCCTGCAGTCTCTAAAGAGCACTACTTCAAAGGACAGTATTCTTTTTGGTAGTATGATTCAGGTTTTTGGGGAGTGGGGTGGAGGGAATATTGTCAGTATGACTATATTTTTATTTTATTTTATTTTATTATTTTAGGGAGAGAGAGAAAGAGGGGGGGAGGGCAGGGGGGGGAGAGAGAGAGAGAGAATCTTAAGCAGGCTCCACACTTAGCGTGCAGCCTGATTCAGGGCTCCATCTCACAACCCTGAGATCATGACCTGAACCTAAATGAAGAGTCGGATGCCTAACCAACTGAGCCACCCAGGCGCCCTTATTATTTTATTTTTTAGTTAATTTTTATATCCTGCTTTCCTCCAAAAGGGATTTAAGATAATTTCCAAAGATGTTGTAGAGTAACAAGGAGGATTAATTTTTAAAAATTCAGGTGCTCCTCCTGGATTACCAGATGGTGAGCTGGCTGGAACTGCCCCTCCTCCCTCTCCCAGTGGGAAACTTGCATCCAACTCCAACTTCCCCTTGCAGCAAGGCCTCAGACTTCCCACTGGTCTCCAGGTCTCCAGGTGATATGCAGATGTATTCCCAGTGCTGCTGCAAAAGCAGGCACCTAAACGCTGACGGCCTGGCAACAAGGAGTCCCCACCACTGACAAGGGCACTCACATGCTCACTCATAAAAGGGAGAGCAAGAAATGCTGTTCTCGCTTCCCTGGAGCACTCTAGATCTGCCCATCCCAAGGTGCCTCCGCACAGGGTGGTGACACATCCATTGCCTCTCTGACCATGAGTTCTAGCCAACGCCATCCACCCCTGCTGGTGTTATTCACAAGACTCAGTACAATATAGATTCACAACACAGAAAAATTAAGTACATACATAAATTTATAGGAGTAATTAAAAAAATAAGGATAAGATGGAACTAGGGTTGATGACATACACTGAGTGCATGCCATGAAGTTCTACGCTCTTGTATGCTACAAGTCACAGTGACTTCAGCACTTGTGTGTCCTTATTCCCTGTAATACCCAAAGCAAGAGTCCAAGTGCCCACTCCATGGGACCACAGGCAGTCCACTCTTTCCCTAGGTTCCATTCACTGAGTGTATCTAGAGCCCTGCAGAAAGCCTCCATAATGCCACAATCCTGTCTTGGTAGTCATGGTCACGTGGTGACTATCTCTCAGCCTGCCATCTTACTTTATCTTTAATTTTTTTAAAGATTTTATTTATTTTTTTGAGAGAGAGAGAGAACGTGAGCAGGGGGAGGGGCAGAGAGAGAAGCAGTCTCCTTATGGGGCAGGGAGCTTGACGTAGGGCTCAATCCCAGGACCCCCAAGATCATGACCTGAGTCAAAGACAGACGCTTAACTGACTGAGCCACCCAAGTTCTCCAGCCTGCCATCTTACTTTAGCAGGTCACTTCTGGCCATCTCAGAACCATCCTCATGCGAAGACCTCTGCTATTTTCCCCGTACTCCTTCCCTCCAAACACTCGGCAATTCCACACTAGAGGCTAATTTCTAGAATATATAAGACTTTACTAAAAGTAAAGGAAATATCACAAGAGAATTTCTATACAGAAAAGGTAAACTAATTAGATATTACAATGGTCACAACTTCTAGAATCCATAGGCCAAACCTAATGCAGTTACTCCCTTATCCTTTGCCCCAGACTTGGTCTAGTGGCAGGTTCCAGCTTATCACCCACAAAGGAATATTTTTTTTAAGATTTATTTATTTGAGAGAGAGAGAGAGCACGAGTGGGGGGGGCAGGAGGAGAGAGAATCTCAAGCAGACTCTGCTCGGAGCATGGGGCCCATGGGGGGCTCAGTCGTACCACCCTGAGATCATGACCTGAGCCAAAACCAAGAGTCGGATGCCTAATCAACTGTGCCAGCCAGGTGCCGTGCAACCCTCGCCCCCCCCTTTTTTTTAAGATTTATTTATTTACCACAAACGAATTTTTGACTCTGACTTCCCTATTGAAAGTGCAGGACCCCAACTTTCACTGGGGCCTGATAATAGGGAAGAAAATCATGTTCCCCCCGCCCCTCCGTGTCAGGCCCTTTTTCCAGACAATAGCATAAAAATCTGCACAGATATGAATACCCTAAAGAAGGTCAATTTCAATTTCACATTCAGAGATATTTAGTTCCCATAGTGTCCAAAGTTCTCTGAAATAAGATTTTGGCTTTACCTTTGCAAAAGAGAAATGAAAATATTTTTCTTAACATAGAAAATAGTCCTTCTCAAAAATGAATCAGAAAACAGCTGTTTAAAATAGCAGCTCAAACTGACTTAGTGCCATCAAGATTTCAGAAATACTGACTCAATATTTTTGGTGGACCACAAACATGGTTCTAAACCTTGAAACCACTGTGGAGGGAAACATGATTCGCTTTGTGTTTCAAGATAACAATAAACTTTCCTTGTGGCTATCGCAGAGAGAGAGAGAGAATTGTGTAGGGGCGCCAGGGTGGCTCCATTGGTTAAGCATCTGACTCTTGGTTTCGGCTCAGGTCATGATCTCAGGGTCTTGAGATTGAGCCCTGAGTCCGGCTCTAAGCTCAGCAGGGAGTCTGCTTGGGATTCTCTCCTTCTCCCTCTGCCCCTCCCCCTGTTCATACACGCTCTCTCTCTTTCTCAAAGAAATAAATCTTTTAAAAAAATACACTTTAATGTCAATCTATAAGTCGAGATATTGATTCAGTCTAAATAAATGCGAGTGAACATGCTCTGGCAATTATGGTTACAGACATCTTTCTACATTTATGAGCACTCTGGCCTAAACTGGAAAATATTCAAGAAAAAGAAGTATAGTAACACTAATGTGTCCTTTTTTTTAAAAATTTTTTTATTGTTATGTTAATCCCCATACATTACATCATTAGATTTAGATGTAGTGTTCCATGATCTAATGTGTCCTTTGAGTTGGCTTTCATAAATTAAGTTTGCTGGAGCTAACAATGCTGAAGAGAAACCTCTCCCCTAGCCAAAGAGTGAGGATTGTTGTTGTGGGGTTTTTTTGTAAGAAAAAAGTTGGGATTCAACTAAATCTTGAAATTTTTCCAAACACAAAACCTTGTTTTGAGGCACTGAATAAAGTTGTTTATCATTTACCAGGCACAACTGGAGAAGCCTTTTGGTGAATCCATGTGTCTTGGGAAACAGTCATGCTAGGATGTCACTTGAAACAGAGGAAGAAATCTGAGGCAGTGTCTTATTCAAGTGACATAATCCACCCCCAATTCTCCTATTTCTAAGCCCATCTTAGAAGACTTGGCAGCTACTCGTCCTTTTTCTTTCAACATGCCAGTGGCTGAGACCCCTACATTTCTCACTGCATTCCACACTGCCGTTTAGCTGCTGGGGGGCAGGCCTCTACTTCAAAGAAGAATTCCCTTTCCTGAGCCCTGGTTTGAAACTTCAAAGGCCCTCACTGTCTCTGAAATGGTGACAACTTTCCTTGCCAAGAAAACATCCCCATGAGGATAATCTTGATATTCTGGGCACAGATGGAGTCCTTGCAGGACTTGGTAACACATCTGGTTTGTGGCTTTGATGAACAAAGAGGCTCCGTATGTCATCATGACTCATCGCTGTCCTCATCAGCATGCATTTCGCTCAGAGACTCTGCCAACGGACTTGACAGAAGTTTTGTCATCATCTACTTAAAGCAAGTCCTCCATTCCATCAGAGCCTTGGCCTTCTTTCACCTCATTTTAAAATGATTGTGTTAAGAAAGGAGAGCAACATAGAAATGTTGTCTACTAAATAGAAGATCACTGGCTTTCTTGAGTGTTTTTGAAGAGTTGATTGAAACATCACGGGGAAATTTCAGCTTCCTGAGAGAGAAAAGGAAAACCTCCTCAGTGTAAACTGACAGGAAGGTATTCATTCATGAGGTGATTTTCTTGGCAATACTTGTGGCCATGGGCAAGAGTAAAATCTTTCCATTCAAAACTTCAGTCACCAGTAGAGATGCTGGTAAAAACAAAACAAAACAAAAACTATTTTGGCAAAGCTTTTTTTTTTTTTTCTATTCTGGAAGATAAAATTGGACATCGAAAGCTGAGCTAACTTTTAAAGCTAGAGGAAGTGCTTCTGTAAACAGAGGAGAGAGGATAAAGCCTTAGAGTTTGGTGTAGGCAGAAATCTGAAGACACAATCAAACATGGCAGAAAAATACTTCTGCTCAGGTTATTTGCTTAACATTTTGAAACGCAGATTCAGAAGACATCCTTTCCTTGATGAGATAGGTAGCATCAATGATACAGATGAGACAGGAACACAGAAGGGACCCCATGAGGGAAAAAGCTGCATTTTTCCCCCTTTGCTTCTCTTCTGGCTTCTATTCTTACTAGAATATGAACCCATACCCCACTTTACACATGCCTGGTCATGCAAATAGCCTACATCCTCCTTGTAAGGGACAAAGAGTTAGTGATTGTCTAGGATAAATAACATTCAAGGAAGCACCAGGTGACAGTGACCCAGAGGAAGCTATCCTATGTGCATTCCAGACCACTGGAGCTAGACATCTCCATGCCAAAACCCCCTGACTCCAAAGAATAACACCTGGGCCCTTGTCTTTGTTCTAACTGGTTCTTGGATGCCTGAGAGGACACATATACCAGACCACTGTCCTCAATAAGAACAGCCAGACCCCAAACAAAGATAAGACTCACGCTCTTTTCCTTTCCAAGTCTCCCGGACATTCCGTCAGTAGCTCTCTCTCTCTCTCTCTCTCTCTCTCATATACGTTGTATCTTCAATAAACTCTGCTTTCACCCCCTGCTGGGTCATGCTTGATTTCCATCCTGCATGAAGCCAAGGACCCTCTTGGCTGGTCCCACGGGACCCCCTACCTTTGGGTCTTCTGACCTTGCCTGCAGGCATCACAGACACAGACAAAGCTGACCTCATTGACTAAGAACAAAGAAGGTGATACAATGTGAATTCAACTGGAAGAGGGAATTCAAGCACCCAGAAATAAGTCTGTCCTTGTGTGGCAAAGGGAGCTACTGATACCATCTACATTTCTAAAAATTTTCAGCTATTCATGTAAAACGTTAGAAAGCATCTGGGTCAAACTCATACATATTCAAGAACATTACACCATTTCCAAGTTCTCGAACAGACCAAAGACAACCTCCTTGATCCTGAAATAAACTATTAGAATTAAATTCTACTTTTAATTTTGTTTGCATGTTTTAACATTTTTTTAAAGCAAGGATTCAATTATATTTATATGAAAAATGAGAATGGAAGATATAATTTTTTCGGGGAAACATTTTTCTATTCTAGGTGAAGGAAATCAATTTCCAGTGCAATAAATTATATTAACTGAAAAACAATGTATGCACAAGTTTATAGAATTTTTGTCTGGAGTTGGAGTCTACAGTTTTTGGCAAATGTTCAAAGTAGTTCATGACTCCAGAAAGTTTTAGAATTGCTGATCTAGAGAAACAGTTGCAGTAGTTACCCTTAAGGCAGGCAATAAATATTATCCTTGAACCAGGATGTTGATGGACATTGGAGGCAGTGATTGGGGTACTGGGCAAGTGCATGGTGTCCAGTCAGACTATTCTGCAGCTTGAATCCTGCATTATATCCTTTACCTCTCAGCATTACTAAGTAGAATTAAAATCCTCATAATAGAACTGAGTTGCCTCCAAGAATTTGTACCTGATAAATGCCATTCCTCCTCCTATCAGGTAAAGATTCTCTTCTGAATGTAATTTGGGTTAACTTGACTGCCAAGAGCAATGGGTACTTAAAGCCCCAAGTTCCACATCATAGAATACAATAATTTCAACTGGGAAAAAATTTTATGGTTTTCCATTAAAAAAAAAATAGAGTAAATCTCTATCACAGAGACTAAAACAGAGAGTCTAAGAACTCATGAGGATTAGGAAAAAAGTCAGCTTTCTATGACCTTTTGAGTTTGTCTACCTTGAAAATTAACACTTAGAAGCTTTTAAAAACTGAAATGTGAGATTGTGGTCAAGTTCAAAGGAAGGAAAATGAAATTCAAGGAAGGGTTGATTTTTCTGTGGGAAATGCCAGTTCAGTCTGCATAACCTCCAGGTGTTAGATGAGGCCCCTGGTACAAGTGGGAATAAAATAAAAAATAAGGTTGAGATGGTTTACTTGGTGTTGAGAGCTACATGTGTGTTATTTCATCAATAAATACTTCTTAAATAAAACCACAGCTATCTGATTCCACCATCCAAATCTTCCCACTAGGAACATACTATCTCTTGAAGCTTTCTGATTCCAAACAACTTTATTTTTGTTTTGTTTTTTAAGATTTTATGTATTTATTTGAGAGAGAGAGAGCAAGAGAGAGCACAAGCAGGGTGAAGGGCAGAGGGAGAAGCAGACTCCCCGCTGAGCAGGGAGCCCGATGTGGACTCCATCCCAGGACTCTGGGATCATGACCTGAGCCGAAGGCAGACGCTCAACCGACTGAGCTACCCAGGCACCCATCAAACAACTTTGTTTGCCCTGACTCGTTCCAGGTCTCTGCATTACTCATCAAAGGGGTCTTCTCCCCAGACAGCAGTGGGCAGGAGTGAGAGCCCAGGCGCTTCCAGAGCCAACTACCTGCTGGGATCTCCCGACAGTCCCTGTTCCTATATGCCCCAGGGTTTGATTTGCCTTCCTGTTGCCACATACTGAGTTTCTCCACCCGGTCCCAGCCATCAGATTCTACAAATGGGCCTGTCGCTAAGGGAACCGCACCAGGGAACTGCCACCACCTTGACATTAGTCCAGTAAGATTGATTTCGGACTTCTTGCCTCCAGAACTGTAAGATAATATGTTTGTGTTGTTTTAAGCCACGCAGCTTGTGGTCATTTGTTACAACAGCAGTGAGAAGACACTTGTTAAGATGACAATCTTCCAGGGGCGCCTGGGTGGCTCAGTCGTTAAGCGTCTGCCTTCGGCTCAGGTCATGATCCCAGGGTCCTGGGATCGAGCCCCGCGTCGGGCTCCCTGCTCTGCGGGAAGCCTGCTTCTCTCTCTCTCCCACTCCCCCTGCTTGTGTTGTTTCTCTCTGTCAAATAAATAAATAAAATCTTTAAAAAAAAAAAAAAAGATGACAATCTTCCTAAATTGATTTTCAGATTCAACAAAATCCCAACATGATTTTTTTTTTTTTAAGAAACTGACAAGCTGATCCTAAAATTTACATAGAAATGCAAAGGAGCTTGAACACACTAAAAATGGCTCAAGGGACTTTGGGGAGAATGATGGATATGTTTTAAAACTGGATTTTGGTCATGGCTGCACAACTTATAAATGGCTAAAAATCATTGACTTGCACTCTTAACATAGGTGAATTTTATGATATGTAAATTATACCTTAATAAAGGTGTAAATAAAATGTATGCATACTTACAAGGAGGTGTAATTGCTTGTACATAATGCTTTTTACATTTAAAAACTGTTGACTCTAGATGATGAATGAATCTAAAAGAGTTCAGATGATCTACTTCCTCAATTTTTCTTTGTTTTTAAAAATGTTCTCAGTACAAGAATTCTTTGGATTTGTCATTTATTGCAATATAAACTAAATTATGGAGAAAGAAGATGAGATCACTGAATAATACCTTATACTACTGTATCATATTAAATATAATTTTAAACCATTACTCTGATGCCTGCCTAACCGATTTTTAATAATTTAAAAGTCTTCATAATGTACAGGCATTTATTTATATAATCTCGGTAGAGCATTCTTATAAGGAATTGAGAACCAGGCCCTTACTCAGAAACATAACCCTATATTATAATATTGATCCTATGAGAGAAGCAGGTTTTATTAAGATTTAGATTTTGGGCCTCTTCTCTGAGAAAATAACCTGCTGGGAAGTTTAGCCAACTGCTTTTAAAATTTCTTCACATGTATCAGCTCTTCTTTTCCCCCACAACAATCCTTTAAGAATTTTGTGTGTCTAAATCCATTATAGAAACATTCACTTTAAATATCCTTGATTGTTGATGAAATATCACATCAGTGTTTTGGTCTTCACAGTTTAGACTGGTGCCTGCTATGTTTACGTCTTCTTAGAGTCATAACATTCCAGACATAGAAGGATAAAGATGTTTGCGTGGTTGCTTGACAGAAAGTCTAGAGCCCAAAAATAGACACATTTTTATGCTATAGGCTATACATTGGTGAGTACATTTTATTGTCACTCATATTCACAACTATTTCATAATGAATTCCATTTTAAGAACAGACATAAATTGGGGCACCTGGGTAGCTGAGTTAGTTAAGCAGCCAACTCTTGATTTTGGCTCAGGTCATGATCTCGGGGTCCTGGGATGGAGCCCCAAGTCAGGCAGGCTCCGCACTCAGCAGGGAGTCTACTTCAGGATTCTCTCTCCCTCTCCCTCTGCCCCTCCCCCCACTCTCGGGCACACACGCGCTCTCGCTGTCATTAAAATAAATAAATAAAAAAGAATAGACATAAATCTTTTTTTTCCAATGTTGCTTTACCTTTCTAATGAAACATTTGCAAACTACTGTTATAAATGTAATAATAGTGCAATGTTCATTAGCCAATGTGAACAGAATCTCATCATACGCACATTTAAATTAACTGAATTTAATGTTATAACCTCAGCAAGATAACACTTTTTTAAGCTAAAATACTGCAAAATATTGCTTGTATACTTACTATTATATACTTTACATTAACAGAGACATTTCACAGGTACACAGATGTGTATCTGTACAGAATTTATTCTATACATACTTAATGGGCAATTAAGAGATTTTTTTTTAACGGTACTCTGGCCCTAATACTAGTTCAGTTTTTTCTTGCCTTACTTGCTGACTTTAGTACCTAATCCCCAAACAGAGCAGATGCAAGACTGCACTACCTGGAAAACCTCCTCTGATACCCACCCTGCCCCTGGGGTCTCAGCGCCCACTTGATGCCCGCTAGGCCCCTACACATTTTTACACACGCTACTTGGCTAGGGATGCAGCTGTCTCTTTCCACGTCTGCCTTCCCCACTAGATTGTGCTTCCCTTGCATGCAGAATCCATGTTTTATTCATCTTTGTATCCCCAGTGCCTGAGACATCCTTGGCACTCAAATAAATATAGCCTTTGAATAGCTGCTAGTCAGAATGCAGATTATTCAGGTCAACGTTTATTAAACATCTGCTGATCGATAAGTGCTCTGGTCAAGTAGGGAACACAAGAATGAGTGGATCTGATTCTGTGGACTGTAAGAACTTGAAGCATATCACAATTTAAAGAATCTTTTGTGGTTAGAAGACTTTTACATTTTTTTGATCTCACCTACTGCCCTTTAAGTGAAAGTGTATGTAACATATTTAGAAAAGTGTTTAAAATATTTGTTTGTCATTCTTATTATCTATAATTATATCTCTATAGTTTTAAATATTAATAATAGATAACTCTCCCTGGGGCCATTATAAGTGCTTTACATACAATACTGTATATCATTTACACTCAATACTTCATATACATTATGTATATATAAATAATTTATATACAATATTTTATCTACATTACAATATATCATTTATTCTCCACCCAATTACTCCCATTTTGCCCATTCTATAGACGAAGAAACAGAAGCACAGAGAAGCTAAATAACTTGCACAAGTCATTTAACATAGAATATGGAAGAGCCAAAATTTTAACCTGCTCACTTTCTCCCCTGAGTTTTAGCATAACATTTTCAGCAAATCTACAATTTAAATCTCCTCCTCTGTACACACAAAAAATTTAGTGTTATCAAGTTAACTTACATCTAAATTCAGAAAAGTCCCTTTGTTCTGAATAATTTAAATAACAATGTCAGGGATTATAACACAATCTGATCCCACACAAGAACGGCTGTCACAAGGGAATCGCTGATAGCTGACAAATTTGAACCGCAGCTTCCCATTGAAAAACAGAAGTCTTTGGAAATCCAATTGAAAGCTGGGATCAAGCCTTGCAGGCAACCCAGGTTGGGAGCTCCTTCCATCCAAACATAAAATGACCAAATAATTAGTGCAGGCCCCATGAATTCACTATCTCTCTGTTCTAAGCAAAGTAGGCTACTTGTTTACTGGCATGAAGTGAAAAAAGGAATTACTCAAAATAAATTAATGGGGATTAGGATGGTGTGCAAGGGCTGACATGGGACTAGCAAAATATGTGTTGTGCTTGCCTGCTGTGTAAGCTCCGAGCTTCTCTGCCACTATGGGTCATTCTACTCATTGGGGATGTATTTATTATTTTTGTAATTGAGACCTCAAAAACACATACATGTAAGGGCAGTTTTTTAAAAATCTGAAAAGAGAGTAAGTCAGAGAGAGGAGGAAGAGATTTATATCAGCAACCACTGAGAAAGATAGGTTAATGCGACCTACTGACCTACCGAGTTACATTTAGCACACTGAACTTCTTGGCAGCCAAGGCTAAAAGAGAAAGAGTATAAATTATGTGATTCACATTATCTGATACAAGATAGCAGTTTGTTCTTTTGGGCACACAAAATTTTTCCTAACATTCAATTCTACAAGAAACTTCCCTCAGGGATATAAAAGCAATGGGCAGTATTAAAGGAACAGATGGGACAGCAGTTTCGTAAAAGAGGCAGAAAGTTCTATTGTTTCTTATCTTCTGAATCATTCTCTGTTTTCTCACATCTCTGTTTACTTGCAGCTGTGTAGCATTAGCCCCTTCCCCCCAAATAATCCAATGTAACAATTGTGTAATGTCAAATAATTAGAAAAGCCATTTCTCCCCCACTAAATTATCTTAAAATCATATGAACAGAACCCAAGCCAGATCTGCGTTTCTGTTCCAACATTTAATACAAGTGGAAATTTCTGAACAAGAATTTAGGATGCCATGAACTCTTCAAGGGCAAGGACTCAGTGATTAGTGAAGTCCCAAATGAATAAACACATATTAAACCACAATTCTCCAAAAGACATTGCACTAAGAGCTATGTACACTATTTTTTTTAGACTTTGGGGTTTTATGGAGGACTATAATCCTTCATGTCTGGGGGTACAGATATAGAGCTCCTGATTTTGCAAATTTTATCAAAGAAAGATTTCAGAAAACCCTACATCTATTATTACTATAATTTTTAAAAAGATGGAGCATATTAACACAAGTATAGTATAAAGGGCATAACTTCAACATAAAGGACGGTCCTCTAGCTTGAATATATTAGCTTTGTAAAAACTTGGCTACGTAATTCCTATTTTTTCCTCTTTGCTGCAGACTGGTGACAGCAGCTACGTATCTCTTCCTCAAACTTCCCTATCACTAATATTCTAATCCTATTCAGTGTCCTTTATTGACAAAGCTTTAGTGTGAGCTGGCAAAATATATCATATATATATATATATCATATATTATATATATATATGTAGGACCCAGATCTAATTTCACAGAGCAGGCAAAAAAGTTGAATTCAGAGCTGAGAGGCAATGGGTTGATAGCTGATATAAAATCCTCCATATAAACCCTTTTCACAACCTGTCATCTCTCCCTGACCCTGCAAAGCTGTCTTGGCCTATGCACATTGAACAAACCAGGGACACCTCAAGAGCTTCGCCTTGCTCTTCTTTCACCTGGAATGCTCTTCCCCCAGATAGCCAGACACCCCTCACCTCATCCAGGTCTTTGCTCAAATGCCCCCCTCTCAGTGATGGCTTCCTTGGCGACTCCAACACCCCATACCCCTTCTCTGCCTTATTTTACTCCATGACACTTATTGACATATACTGTAATGTACATATTTTACTTATTTATCATGCTTATATTTAATGTCCTTGCCAGAAAATGACCTCTGCAAGAACAGAGATTTTGTCTGTTTTGCTCACTGTTGTATCCTCAGCACTTAGCACACTGCCTGTCTTCAGAATGGGCACTTGCTAAATATATGTTTAATAAATGGTCTTAAGTAAAACTTAAATGTTTATATATATTTAAGTCAAGGGTAATGAAAAAGTATATGGTTCCCAAAAAATTAAAACATACACCCATGAAAAGACTTGTACAAGAATGTTTGTTGCTTTATTCACAAGAGCAAAACACTGTAAACCATTCATCTGTCCATCAACAAGGGAACTGATGTATATTCTTACAATGGAATGTACTCATCAACAAAAACGAATTAACTACTCATACACCAACAACATGGATAATTCTCGAAAACATATTGAGCAAAAGAACCCAGTTACTTTTAAAATGTACATACTGTATGAGTACTTTTATATGAAGTTCTAAAATTGGTAAAACTAATCTATAGTAATAAAAATCAGAGTAGTATTTGTCTAGAAAGAGGGGAAAGGAATACAAGGGTACTTTCTGGGATGATAGAATGTTCTATATCTCAGTTGTGGTGGAGGTTACCAGGAATACACACTTATCAAAACTCAGTGAATGACAAACTTAAAATGAGTGCATTTCATCCTATGTAAATTTTACCTTAGTGAAAAACTCAGTCATAATCTGATTCAAAATAAACACAAAAACAATCTGTAATCCCAATTTGATGATAATCTGTTAATTAAACAAGGACAATGCATAGATTCTTTTATCCTAAGTTTACCAAGAAAAAACAATTACAATTTGAATGGCATATCTTGGCCCTAAATGGCTTATTTGGGAATTAATAATTTTATTTCAGAAGGAAGATAAGTATTTGGCATATTGATGGTTTGAGATTTTTTCCTCACTACTGGAAGTTTTTGTATTATAAACAACTTTCTTTTCTTTGTATTATGAACAACTGGATAAATTTTAAGATAATACTATGTCTGCCAAATTAAAAATCATTTTTAAAATTCATTTGGGGAAATAAAAGGTCTATGAATCCAATGTAATTGAGAATCCAGTGACATTTGCAGCACTACAATTGTTCAGACTGATTTGATTTCAAATTTATTTGGGAAAATGCTTTAAAAACACATGCTTTTTTTTCGAGTTTCAAAATACCTCATAAGTGGTTCTACTTTATGAATTAGTAGAGAGGAGAGATGGAAGACACAGTAAGAGTGGTGGATGAGTTTTAAAAGAGGCATAGAAAACAATGGACTTGACAGCCTCTTAACTATAGGAAACAAACTGAGGGTTGCTGGAGGGGAGGTAGGTGGGGGGGGGGGGGAACGGGGTGAGGGGCATTAAGGAAGGCACTTGATGTACTGAGCACTGGGTGTTATATGCAACTGATGAATCACTGAATTCTACCCCTGAAACTAATAATACACTATATATTAGCTAAATTGAATTTAAATAAAAAATTTTTTAAAAAGAAAACAATGGACTTGATTTTTACTCAGACTGCTTGAGATATGACAAGGAGAACTTGAATGGTCTTCTCTCTGGGCAGCCAGACTAAAATACATAAATGTACTTGATATAGCTGGTGACTGGAATTCATATAATCAGGCATATGCCAGCCATTTAATGTCCTTTGCTTTGTTCTTTGGCTCATGGGTCAATGCCAAGGTCCTCAGAGTCCCTATAATGTCCAGTTAGGGAAGGGTAGGAGTCTGAAGTCCACTGGGTCTAGATGATTCACTGCATTGCAGAACTGCTCAGGTGAACCTTACAGGGCCTTACTGGGTCCTAGAACAAACAGAAGGCTCTTTGGAGAGTCCATCTGTTTCATTCCACCTGAGAGATCCTAATGTAGTTGGGGGGGGGTGAAGTTTCAATTGGATGATTCAGGGCCCAGCTCTTACTGTGTAATGTAGTGTAAATTATTTAACTTTTCTAAGAGTTGGCATCCTGGTTTGTAAAATGCCGCTACTAATAATACTTACCTCACAGCGTTGTGGTGAGAATCTAATGAACTATTGCATATCAAAATCCAGCACAATGCCTCATGACAAGTAAATACATAAAGTGTTATTGTAAATATATGTTAATTAATTTTAAAGATCTTGGATTCCTGAGGGATTCCCCAAAATAACTTACTTTTTCTGGGGCAAGAATGTCCTGGCATACTTGAAGCAAACACAGTATCTAGCAGATTTCTTTTAGCCATAAAACCCAATATTTAAGATAGAGCATGTTTGTAGGCTGTGCTCACAGCAGTCTCAAGGCCTCCGTGGCAGTCCTGGGAGGTGCCTTGGCACTCTGTTGGAAAACTACTAAAAGACTTCTATCTCCATCACAGACCTGCTACCTCATCACTCATTGGCTCCTCCTGCTGGGTGGTCAAGGAAGCCAATTAGGTCAATAATATCCTAGATTGTGGTAACAAAGCAAATTAAAAAAAAAAATTGACCCTGGAAAATCCAGATACAATAAAACTCCAAACTTTAAGTAGTAAAAAGAAAAAGGAAAAGATTATATTCGAAGAATTAAAGAAAAAAAGTTATAATTTTATAAGAGAGAAGAAAGAAAGAAAAAGAAAGGAAGGAAGGAAGGAAGGAAGGAAGGAAGGGGAAGGAAAGAAGGAAGAAAGGCAGTCCCTGAGCTTTCTAACAGCCAAGGCAAAGTGGGAAAAACTGAAGATTTCTTAAGTTCCATTCTCCGCTTAAAATACATTGACCAAATTGTAGAAGAGACAAGCATTTTCCTGCTCTCATTCTCTGAGATTCATTTCTCAGGTAAATGTCAAAATAAGAAATATTAAGCAACATGATGCATCCTCAATATCAAGTTTGAAGTGATTTTTTTTCAATGAAATGATATTCTATATTGCACATATGGCCCATTTTTGTCCCTACTCAGTCCTCATTAAAAACAAATGACACCGGGCGCCTGGGTGGCTCAGTTGGTTAAGCAACTGCCTTCGGCTCAGGTCATGATCCTGGAGTCCCGGGATCGAGTCCCGCATCGGGCTCCCTGCTCGGCGGGGAGTCTGCTTCTCCCTCTGACCCTCCTCCCTCTCATGCCGTCTCTCATTCTCTCTGTCTCAAATAAATAAATAAAATCTTTAAAAAAAAAAAAAAAACAAATGACACCATCATAAGTGATAATTCTATACATCTAGTGTTGCAGAGAGGTGGTTCAAGTCTACATGGAGATAGTCAAAAAAAGAGCTGAAGTTCAAGGTTCTGTAGATGAAGCTGTTCAAGATGAAGGTAATTAAGATAGAGGATAATAAAGAATTGTGAAGGCAAGAAATCAGAAGGGCCATTAATTTAGATGAAATTGAAATACCTTACCAGTTTGTGATCCAGATGATAAAATCTAGTTCTCAGAAATGAAAAGACTTTCTAAGAATTGTGCAGATGGCAGAATCAAGAATGGGGATGGCGGGGGGGGGGGGGGGAGGTGCTAAGAAAGTGACCCGAAGAAATATATGGAGTGCTTGCAAAGGCCAGGCCCTCTACTAGATGCTCTTCACAGTGAATCATGGACTCCTCACAAACACTCAGCATGGTCTTACAGTCTCTGAGAAGTGGAGGCAGGTGTCAAGCACATTTGTGCTCCAAACTGTGCTTTCGGCATCCCTCCATGTGAGCCATGGAAATGACGCTATGGGTCACTGAGGAGAAGGGGGGAGGGGAGAGGGGAGTGAGACAGACACCCACAGAGAAAGAGAGAGAGAGAGAGAGCATGCGCTAAAAAGTGGCACAGAGGACCAAAAACCATGCAAACCCTCACATCCTGTGAGTTTCAGGTACATCAAGACAGTGTGGTCTCTACAATGAGAGCTTTACTGGGAAAGTTGGATATCGGTCCTTCTTGTGTAGAGACCCAAAAAAGTGAGAAAAGAGTTGAAGATGAAAAGGAAGGGTAAGAAAAAGAGTTTGGGGAGAGGACAGCAGGCAGTGTGGGAACTACCTGGTAGAGAAAAGGGCTGCTGAAGGTCCATCAGTGATCCGGAAGAAAAATTGTTGACTCCGTTAAAATGACTCCACGCAGACAGCAAATAGAATGTTGGCAGAGTCAGGGCATTTCTGGTCCTGAGCAGCAGACCCTCCCCTTTTTAGTCCTCCCCTCAGCCCCCTCCTACCTTCAGCAAAGCAGCTGGTGCTGGGTTACCTACCAACATCTTCTCCCCTCCACATACCCACCCCCTCAGGCAATGTGTTCTTTTATGACACCTGATCACTTTTAAAATTCCTTGCCATCTGTCCAATCTTATACACTTCCACTAGATCTTACCAGTTTTTAAAACTTGGGGGGGGGGCAGGGATAAGACATGATTTGCCCAATTTCCATGTGAATCTAGATATGAGCCCCTCTCATTCATGAATTTACACTCACAATTCTTGGAAAACAACTTCATTTCCTGTTTTTTTTTAATATTCATATTCTGCTTTATGGAGGTTAAATAAAACCATCTACCAAACAAAGTGCCTGTACTTCTGCTTGTAATTGAATCATAAGACCATTTGTACATAAAAAAATAATAATACCAACCATCATAAAAAGCAAGCTGGGGTTGTTAAAAATTAATCCCTTGCTGCTATCATGAAGGACAATGAGGACGGTTGGACAGCAAAAGGACATGCACATGTGGAAACTGTTCAGATGAGACTTGGTTTGCAGAGAAAAGGGCGTCGGCTGACAGCAATAGTCTAGACATGTCTTTATAGATGGGTGATTCCAGAGTTCATAGAATCCTCTAAGGAAGGATGTTTAACCCGCAATAGGAAATTTTAAGTAGATGACTTCTCTTCACACAGCTAATAAGCAGAAGGGGTATCTCCAGGGGACAGGAATGAGGAACTAGAAAATATCACCCTATTCCCTTGATAGTAAGACAACAATTTAATAAGAGCTTTTGGCTTGTTTGTTGGATATGGGGGAGGGAGGAGGAAGAAAGCAGAGGGAAGGAAAACAAAGAGACACTACTTAAACATGCCTGTTGAATATAAGCCATATTCCCATTTCAGAAATGTCAAAATACATGAAAATGTGCATCTTAAAATCAAGAAAATATGTTAATAAAGCTAATAATATCTTTTGTAAAAAGTACTTTTTGTAAACGGTAAGTATTTGCTCTTTCTTCATGGTCATTTGAATGTCCCTGTTAATCTTGTAAAGTCCCTATTAAAGTACATACTTTGAAATATAGGTTAAAATTTAGAGACTTGGTGGAAACATAATTTCATTTATTACATAATCAATCTCTTACATTTGATAATCGAGTCTTAATTATAATATGAAATGGCAAAAGGGTTATTTTAATCTTTTAAGATTTATTTATTTATTTTGGGGGGCAGAGGGAGAGAGAGAATCTCAATCAGACTCCCCACTGAGTGCAGAGCCCAATGCAGGGCTCCATCTCACAACTTTGAGATCGTGACCCTGAGATCATGACCCGAGCCAAAATCAAGAGTTGGACGCTTAACCAACTGAGCCACCCAGGCACCCCAAAAGGGTTCTTTCAAACAGGCAAACAATGTAATTACAGTTTCCTGAGGTATTCTATATATGCCAAATTTCATATGTATAATAATACTTCATATGGCCGTTATAAAAATTAATACATATAAAGTGTGTGTATATATATATAAAGTGAACATATTATACATGTATAAATTCACTCATTGGGAACAGGTTTGCTCAAAGATCTTCACCTAATGATCAGTTGAACCCACTTTTGATTGGCTATTTATCTGTTTTTTTTGTTTGTTTTTTTTTTTGGGAGAGGGGGAAGCAGGCTTCCCACTGAGCGGGGAGCCCGATGTGGACTCGATCCCAGGACCCTGGGATCATGACCTGAGCCAAAGGCAGACGCCCAAGGACTGAGCCACCCAGGCGCCCATTATACTCTCTTTTGGCTCTTTTGGGCAATTAACCTCTTAGTGCAGTTTGAAATGGCCAAGATAAAACCAATTCTGGTTGGGTTCTCGGCATAATTCACTACAGTTGCTTCTTCTATTTCTATTGATGCATTTGTGGAGTGATACAAACCAACAGACTGAACCGAAGATCTAAGAGTGAAGCTACCCTAATCTGGGTGCACTCTAACATAGTAAGCCCGAGAAAGTGCAGTCTTTTCTGGATTATTACTTTGAGAATGTAAATTGGGCATCTACACCATAACGGAGCTGCTGCTTCTCCAAACCCTGTACACCAGATGTGAAATTGTTATGTTACTACTCATCACAAACAAATACATTCATTCTACAAATATTTATTGAGTGCCTACTATTGGTTTTCATTATGTTTGATGCCAGTGGTACACAATAGTGTGGCAGAGATAAGTAGATGCCACCAAAACTTCATGCTCCCTCTTCTAGTGTTGAGGTGCTCCTACAAAGAAGTTATATGTCCCCAAACCCCCTTGCACCTTAGGTGCGGCCATGGGAGCAGTTCTTATCATCAGAGTACATTTGCAAGTGATACATGTCACTTCTAGGTCAAGGTGATTTTTTTTTTTTAAAAATTTTATTTATTTATTTGAGGGAGAGATCACAAGCAGGTAAAGGGTTAGAGGGAGAGGGAGAGGCAGATTCCCCATTGAGCAGGGAACCCGATGTGGGGTTCGATTCCAGGACCCTGGGATCATGACTTGAACCAAAGGCAGATGCTTAACCAACTGAGCCACCTGGGCACCCCTGGGTCAAGGTGATTTTAAATGGGTGCTTTCTCTATCCTCTATTCTCCCTCATGGAAGCAGAGGACTCTGAGGTCCTAGAGGACAGTAGAGCTATAAGATGGAAAAAGCCTGGCTCCCTAATAACCACGTGAGGGAAGCCACTCACCAACCAGCTGGGAATAAGGAGAATTTAACTATGCAAAAAAGAGAAAGAACGGCAGAGAGAAAAGCATGTATAAGGTTTCCCTCGTAGGAAAGTACATATGTGAGGGACTAAAACAGACCAGAATGTCCCTGCTAATACCAGCAACTGGTTGCCAAATACCATGTAAGTCATTGGTGTGGGGGGGGGGGGGTGTAACCTTTGGGGCCATCAAAAAACAAAAAATTCTGATTAAGGTTAAAAAAACAGAGCGAAAAACGAATGGATAATAACATCTGTCCCAACACGGAAGTCTTTGGTACTAGTTCTGCTCTATTACCCATTACACTGGCTGCCATTGTTGTGTACAGATCCTTATGTTTTATAATTCAGTATGATATTATGAACTTGAGACACTGAATGTTCAGAAGGGGGATACCAAAGAACCTATTTGTTCAGAAAATGTTCAAAATCTGATAAATACATATTAGAAAAAAATCTAAATATGTTATATTTCCTTTAATTTGGAAGATAAAAATTAGTCTTTGCATGGGCTCCAAGGAGTCTATAAATCTCCTGAAACTGCAAGCAAAAGTCTATGGGTTTTGTGCAGAGATGCCTTTTTCTAGGGATAGGTTCCACACACATATCTGATTTTACAAGATTAGAAGTAAATGGATTAGTGTCTGAAATATTTAGAAGTAAGGCAGAGAATCAAACAGTCCAAATGATGCCAAGAAAAAATTAATGAAGTGCTGAATTTTAAGTGACTAGTAATTAGGCGAGAACAGGGTTTAGGGAAATTGGCCCAGGGCCCATCCAATGAACTAAGCAACCTTCCAGTTATTATTTCATTGGTATAACCAATATATCCTCAGAGGCCATATTTTATTTTCTGCAACAAATTGGAAAAGGAAAAAATCAGAGTTAGAAATATTAAGTGCCTTTTTCAGAATTTGCAGGAAAATCCCAGGCCCCCTCTAGTTACTGCTTTTTGCTCTTAACTGGCTGATTATTCCCATAAAATTGAAATGGGTGCCAAGAGAGCTCTTACCCTCAAAATTTAGATGTCATCTCTGTGTTAGAGCCCAATGTTTGCAGTGATTAACTTAATAGGGAAGTTCTCTCACATTAGCCAAAATCTATATTCTGCTCTACCTTGAAAAAGAATGAACATTTTTTCAATGTTCATTCAAATTGCAGACCAATCAGTGTGAAAGATGATCTTTTAGAATTCTCTGAGTTTTCTTTTCACCACATTTCAGGACTACATTGTCTAACTGCATATCTGACATAATTAGGAAACAGTTTTCAGACATGATTTTTCCAGTGTTCATCACAGTTATGCTTCATCTCTGTTTTGGAAACTTAGATATCATTTGCAAGATCTTTATAAATAGAGGATTCATTTTTTTATTCCACATACAGGACCTGCTGCTAAACTTACAAAGAGATGCCTAATGTCTAAATGGTGATAGTACTTTAGTAAGTACTTTAGTAAGAGGGCCATAAAAACGGTCAAATTCTGGCATGGGTGTGTTCCGGAAACCCACTGACCCTCATGTGGGAAGACCACTCCCCACAACCCACCCCAGAACTATAACTGACTTCCACTATCCACTTTGGAATACAGCACAAGTTGTTGACCCTGATACCCATTCTTCCTATCTTTCCTAAGAATGGCATCTTGATTTTTAGTTAGGCATATTATTACTCAAAACTTTTTAAATTACCTTTTACTATGTAGAATGTGACCATATGATAAGTCTGAACAAGATATTGATGGGTATGATGGAATGGCTTATAACATAGCAACATTCCCACTAAGAACGAATTAGCACAAAATAAGCAAACAACAAATATGTTTAAAGTCATTAAAGGACTGCTAAAGCAACCAGAATTAGAGGGACTAAGATTTTGGAGAGCAAGCAACAATGGAGAGGTGAATTGAGCATCTGCAACTGCTTTTTCTCTGAGGGTATATGTCCATTTGGAGCTAGGGCAAGAGGCTGAGAACCTAGGCTTTGCACACACAGAGGGCTGCTGAGGGCCGATAGAGAAACAAGTAAAGATTTTGGTGGTTTCATGGGGCCAGCGAGTCAAAATTAGAGACATCATAAGACAAGACAGAGTGTGTGTTGGGAGGGGAGTGGGTACAGAGAAGTAAGCCTGACATGCAGCTGGTTTATTCCTTTAACTAATTATCAAATTCTGAAACTACACAGTGCAAGAGGCTAAGAAGCTAAGCAGAAAGAAAGCCTCTGGAAAACAGAACAGAGTTTTAGCTAAAGGTCAAGGATTAGAGTTCAGGGCCTTCTGGAAAGAAAGGCCCAGAGAACAGGTCAGGCCCTGAAGGGCTAATTATAGCTTAAGAGCAGAGGAGAATATAGGTAGGTAGGGACTTACTAAAACTACAGAGCTCAGTGCCTAAATGAAGTGAGATAATCAGACCCAATTCTTTTTCCCTAGAAAGGAAAATGGTGAATACTTTCTGGAAGGAGCTAAAATCATCTGGGGGCTATATAGTAATAAACGATGTTTGGCATTCAATAAAAATTATTACACATGCCAAGAGACAGTACAATATGACTTAAAATTAAGGGAAAAAATGAGGTAACAGATGTAGGACCACAGGTGGCTCTTATACTGGAGTTACCAAAGATTTTAAAATAGCAGTGACTAATACATTAGACAAAACAGATGAAAAACATGGAGAATTTCATCACAGAATGATAATAAAAAGAATCATTGTTAGGGATGTTCCCTATAAGCATGTTTTACTTTTGAGTTTAAAAGAAGAAAAATGGGGGCGCCTGAGTGGCTCAGGAAATTCTAGGACTGAAAAGCCCAATACTTGCAAACTCAGGTTTACCAGCCAATTAGAGATAGCAATAAAGGGGATTACTGGGGCGCCTGGGTGGCTCGGTCGTTAAGTGTCTGCCTTCGGCTCAGGTCATGATCCCAGGGTCCGGGGATCGAGCCCCACATCGGGCTCCCTGCTCTGCGGGAAGCCTGCTTCTCCCTCTCCCACTCCCCCTGCTTGTGTTCCTGTTCTCGCTGTCTCTCTCTGTCATATAAATAAATAAAATCTTAAAAAAAAAAAGAGGATTACTGAGGTGGAAGAGAGCTTGCTAGGCAATATCTAGAGGGAAGCACTAAGAAAAAAAAAGGATTAAAAATTTACAAGAGTATAATACACACATAATAAAAAACCAAATGTAAATATAATTGGATTTCCAGAAGGAGAGAAGAAAAAATATGAGAAAGAAAAAAAAAAAAAAGGCGAGATCATGGGCAACTGATTTTTTTACAAATCAGCTAAGAAAAAAAAAAAGCATATTACCTTCAAAAACAAAATCAGAACTTAAGTCAGAAGATAACAAGATGACATCTTGAAAGTGATGAAAGGAAATAACTTTTTTTTTTTTTAAAGATTTTATTTATTTATTCATGAGAGACAGAGAGAGAGACAGAGGCAGAGGGAGAAGCAGGCTCCCAAGGAGCAGGGAGCCCGATGCGGGACTCGATCCCAGGACCCTGGGATCATGACCTGAGCCGAAGGCAGACGCTTAACGACTGAGCCACCCAGGCGTCCCGAAAGGAAATAACTTTAATGAAGGGCACAACACAGGGAATATAGCAATGGTACTGTAACAGCATTGTATGATGACAGATGGGAGCTACCCTTATGAGCACAGCATAACATATAGACTTGCACACCTGACACTAATGTAACATTGTGTGTCAATGATATTTTAACAAAAACAAGAGAAAGAAAAGGAAATAAGTTTAAAACTAAAATTCTATATTTAGTAAAATTATCCTTCAAAAATTAAGGCAAAATAAGGAAGTTTTCAAACAAACGAAATGTAATTTTTACCAGAAAACGTGTACTAATGGAAGTTTTCCAGACCAAAAAAAAAAAAAAAAATTATCCCAGAATGAAACACAAAAATGCAAGAAGTAAGGGAGAACAATGGAAAGGATAAATAAAACTACTGAGAATACAAAACAATGTCTTTCAGGGCTTTAAAATAAGGTTAATAGAGGGATAATTGAGTTAAGATGATCTAAAGGTTTTAATATTAGGAAAGTGGTAGAAAATAATCCATATTAGACTATAATAAATCAGGACTGCATTATGAAATCTCATAACTTCTAAAGAAATAGTGAAAGGATAGAAAAATAACAGTTGATAAAGGGGAAAATGGAATGATAAAAATTGATTACTCCAAAAGAAGTCCAGAAAAAAAGAGAAAAAGAGAAATAGACCAGTCAAATAGAAGTCTGACATATATTAAAACCAAATATATTAGTAATCAGAGCATATGCAAATGAACCCATTGCAAATTTAAGTTTGTGATGTAGATGAACCAAATGCTCCAAATATTTGGGAAGATATGCAGCAAACTGCTAACTCTGGCACCTCTGCGGAGTGAAAACTGGGGAAAAATAAGGAGACTGATTTTATTTTCCAAAATGTTGATTGTTAGGAATGTTCCCTATAAGCATGTTTTACTTTTGAGTTTAAAAGAAGAAAAATAGGGGCGCCTGAGTGGCTCAGTCGGTTAAGCGTCTGCCTCCAGCTCAGGTCATGATCCCAGGGTCCTGGGATCAAGCCCCGCATCGGGCTCTCTGCTCAGTGGGGAGCCTGCTTCTCCCTCTCCCTCTGTATACTGCTCTGCCTACTTGTGCTCTCTCTGTCAAATAAATAAATAAAATCTTTAAAAAAAAAAAAAAGAAAGAAAGAAAGAAGAAATATGTGGGCGCCTGGGTGGCTCAGCAGGTTAAACGATTGCTTTTGGCTCAGGTTATGATCCTGGAGTCGTGGGATCGAGTCCCACATCGGGCTCCCGGCTCAGTGGGAAGCCTGCTTCTCCCTCTGACCCTCTCCCCTCTCATGCTATTTCTCTCTCTCTCTCTCTCTCAAATAAATAAATAAAATCTTTTTTAAAAATTAAGAAATAAATAAAAGAAGAAAAATGTGATATTTTATATACCTATTTAGCCAAATATTCTATAAGTTTTATCCATTTCTTCCTGTGGACCTCACACATTTCTTGCTAAGGTTATCCTTAACATTGCCTATTATATGGTTTAAAAAATTATTGTGGTGAGATCTCAATGTCCATTTTGTTTTCTAACAAGTTACTGGTTATATAAAATAGAGCTATGAATTTTATCATGGTTTTTCTTAGAACCAGCTACCTTACTGGATTCATTAACTGAATTAACACTCCTCTTTCAAATATTAGGATATTCTATCATCTTGGGATACACAAGTACTCCCTCTTTCTACTTTATTATGAATGTGTATAATTCTAACAAACTTTGAAACCCATTGCCACCTGCGACCATTAAAGCTGATCAGTTCTTCATGTTCTCAATACAGTTCCTAGTTTTTCTTCCCTATTTATACAGTTTTTTAAAAAAACATCTAGTCTTTATAGACAGACACTTTATTAATAGATTAGATAAAATGCCTACAAATATGAACTTCATCTGCTCCACCAGATGCTCACCCTCACACACTGAGTTCCCTCTACTCTGGATATCCATGCTCCCGTGATTTGTACCTGGTCTCCTGGGACTGTGCCTTGCCTAGCTACAAGGGCTCTTGGAGGAGGTGGGACAATCCTGGTTCCAAGCCAATGTCCCCTCATCCTCAGAACCTCCTATCTGCAATTCAGGCCTTCCTTACGGTGCCCTACTCACTCAGGGCTAAATTTCTCTTTGTTGCTTCTTAGGATCCCAGCCACAGTCTGGTTTTTTATGGCCCAGGGGCATAAAATCAGAGTTTCCCAAAGTGTGAAATATTCTGGAGGCTGTTGATTAGCATGCCGAGGAAATAATTTTTTTGCCAGGTACATGTTTTCAAAATCCTTAAAATTTTAAAGTTTTTATTTCTTTGTATTCTGTTATATCTCAGAGCATTTAACCTGTTCCTGTGTAATAGAAAAATCCAACAGGGTTTGGTGTCATTTTAAAATTCATTGTTGATGGATTTCTTTTTTTTTTAACATAAGCATAAGGAAGGAAACCAAAAACTAGCCAATCACTCTATCCCCCAGATAACTCCTGTGAACATTAAAAAAAAACAACAAAAACTGTATATAATTGGAAAGTAAGTAACAGAAGAATGAAACAAAAGGTGAAGAGTATACTCATTAGCTAATTTATTTGCAGATATGTAACTAGTGGTCCTGAGGGAACCAGAAGTAAAACTCAGATGTTGCAGTCTTTGGAGGTCCAGCCCCTCTTCAATAAGCCCTCTTTGTGGTCTGGATAGTGTTAAAAAAAAAAAAATACAAAAGGCCCCAAATGGAGTCACTTGGGCTAAGCCCCTATCACCAAGCCAAGACTTACTACCTAACTTAATTATATTCAACCTCTCCCAGGAGTGGAAATTTATACCAGTCAATCTGGAATTAGCTGATCAGCACTAGTAAAGTAATCTGCCTGATAGACCCCTGCCATCCCCCAAAAGAAGATGACCTTGCCTGAAACCATCTGTGTTTTGTTTTTATAATTCCTTTCTGCCCTCTTGTGTCTGTAAGTCTTTCATTTTGTGCAGCTCTTCGCAGCTCCTTTCTATTTGCTAGATGGGATGCTACCCAATTCATGAATTGCTGAATAAAGCCAGTAAGACTTATAAAATTTACTCAGTTGAATTTTGTTTTTTAACAGTAGAAAAACCTTCTTAAATAATCTTGGAATGTTCACTTTCCACATTGTATCAGAAAACTCTTGTTTTAGAGATGTTAGTCATTATTCTAAAGACAAGGAGTTCTGTGGTCAAATACTCTTTATGTAAATGTCATCCATTTCTTTCATGGGTGTTCCAGTTTCGTTACTCACATGCCTTTTAAAACAGATTGCATGTGTGTCCTTCAGACTTACCAGAGATGAGAGAGAATACTGCAGTAGTTTCACAAACATCTGTCTAATCTGGTAATGCTGACACTATCGTGGTGGTTTTATTTCAGGCACCTACCAGCACCATCTATATTTAACTGTAAAAAAAAAAGAAAAAGAAAAAGAAAGAAACTATTTCTTTTAGGAGTCTGAAACAAGATCTAGAAAGAACCCAAAAAGATTACTCAGTATAATTCCCCATCTATAGGGAGTCCTTAGGTAGCAGAACCCAAATTTATCTACCTGCATTTCCCCCATAGCTCCTTCTATTTAGAATTTGCTCTATAAATGTTCTCTGAATTGACTGGGAGTCCTATCCATTCAGAATGGATGACTATGCGTTAATGATTTTTCAGGTGGTCATGCTGTTCATCACACAAAAAAGGTCCTGAGACCCTGACTCTGAACAAATGAGGAATCAGAGTCACGATGTTGGAATGGGTATAAAGTAGCCCTTATGCAAGGAACTCCAAGTACTTTACAGTGTCACAGGGCAATCATTTTTGTTTAAAGCAGAGGCCTCTGGGAAACAATCTGAGGGTTTCGGAGGGGAAGGGGGTGGGAGATGGGGCAGCCAGGTGATGGGCATTAAGAAGGGCACGTGTTGTGATGAGCACTGCGTGTTATATGCAACTACTGAATCACTGAACACTACATCAAAAACTAATGATGTACTATACAGTGGCTAACTGAACATAATAAAAAAATAAAATAAAATAAAAAATAAAGCAGAGGCCTTTCAGTAGCCATAGAATCAGAGGAGGTGGGGGGCCTGTCTGCAGTTTGAAATGGCAGATTTTCTCCAATTACAATCAGCTTTTAAAATATTTTCATATCCAGTTTTATTCAAATATGCCACCTTTGTAGTTATAGTAACCCTGTTATATTTAGATTTGGTTGCAGCTACCAGTCTACTTGAGCCATTCATTTTATGCTCCCTCCTAAATGCACCAGGTTTCTCTCCCCTTTGTTCTTTCTAAAAGAATCCACTCTTGCGCTCTTTTCTTCTAACATGTTGGTTCACCCTAAAGGATGTGAGAAAAGCAAAATAAAATATCATATTGAATAACAAAATTAAGAAACAGCTTTCTAGACTAACAGGAAAGGCAAGATGATGTCACTGTGTTCAGATATATGGCAGGAGCTAAGTTCTTACATATATTTCAAACCTATAACATTCCTTTTGTCCCTTGTTACCATAAAGATATGCCACTTAACTGACTTAAATTCCTGAGATTATAAATGGTCCCATTTGGGTTATACAATTCAAGGGTCAGACCAGTAAGATTGTTTCCAAAAGAGGAGAGAATCCAAATGCTAGAGAGACTTTAAGTCCATTTTCTGTTTGTTTGTTTGTTTTTTAATTTATAAAAGAAAAATTTCAAATGAGATAGAAGACATCATGTAAAATTAGCATTTTCCCCTGTATTTCTGTTTTAGGATCTGTTTTGACATCTGATTTTATGTTTACAGAAACGGATTTTTGAATCCATTCTATTTAGAAACAGGCATCAAAATTCAGAGCAGAAGAAACCTCAGTTTATCTCATCCAGAGCCTTTATTTTGCAGGTGAGAAAACTGAAGCTACAAAGAAATGAGGGACCTAATCAGGGTCATACATCTAGATAATGGCTCAAGTCAAGCCCCCTACTCCTGATTTGTGTGTTCTTCCCGTGACATGCCCAATCTTCACACCATGCTGATTCTACCACATTCCTTAAAACTTTAAGTTTCAGAATTTTATATCTTGCTATGATTTTTCCAGATAAGTAAATTTTAAAATAAAATTAAATAATACTCTTTAGCTTAAATTATCCTAATATCGATAAACAGCACACCCTTTCTAATTTCATCTAGTTTAGCAATCAAAGATAGAATGAAATGAGGCAAAGAAAAAGTTTTGATTTAGTTTTTAGGAGGAAAAAATGGCATGCATGCATTCATTCATTCATTATACAAGCATCAATTCATTGTGACATTTTAGATAAGACAATTTACTGGAAAGCTAATACATCTTAAGCCTCAGGGACCCACATTTGCCCAGGCCTCATCTAAGATCCTATGACTAAAAAAAAAAAAAATAAAAAAAAATTCTATGACTAAGTTTATATTCTTTTTCTTAGGTCTATGAAAGTGTTTGAACTTCAGGCTACATAATACCTGGATCTAACAGTGGAAAAAAAATTCTCAAGCTCATAATTTGGAGGCATTTGAAGGCAATCATTCACCAAGAACTAATCATGGTATCCTAATTTCTTTTCCTTTTTTGATTGCTTACTAGGTTAGTACAAGAGATTGAAATCACTCACTCATGTAACGTGATTATTAAGATCCTTCTGTGTGTCAGGATCTGTTCAAGGGTTTGGGGATAACACAGTAACAAAGTAACTGTCCTCACAGAGCACACAGTACAATGAAATTAACCATATATATTTTTATTTTGAATAAGCTTCCTAAGATGTATTTTTGAATAAGATGAAGTTATGTGCTCTTCATGATAACATTACTGGGTAGATTTCTTATCAGGGGAATGGCCAAACATTAAAGAATTGATTAATGGATTCATGTACACTTGGATAGCAGTCTCTAAAAGAATAGCACAGGGGATGTCAGTCAATGGCATTGCTTTATTCAATTATTTTACCAACAATCCAAAATGTAAAACACAAGCATCCTTATTAAATGTACAGCCGAAGAGTGTAAGTCAATATGAGGAATGACAAAATCAAGACTTGTCAATATTTTCCATGAAACGTAGGTGGGCTTTCATGCAAGGCTATTCCATTATCGACAGCATTATGTCCCTTTATCACATTATGTTGACAGGTGTCAAGAATAATATGTTTGTATGTATTCAATCACTGTGAGAGTTTGCCAAATTAATATGTCAGTTTTAATAACTGAAACATTTCTTTCTTATAAAGTTCAAGAAAGTACTGACATCTCTATTACAATGTTATTTATTAAAATGAAATCTCCAAACATCTGACAATAATTAATGTAATATACCATATCAACAGAATAAAGGACAAAAACTACATGATCATCTTAATAGATGCAGGAAAAGCATTTGACAAAATCCAATACCTCTTCATGATAAAAAACACTCAGTAAACTAAAATAGAACAGAACTTTCTCAACCTGATAAAGCCCATCTGTGAAAAACCCACAGCCTGCATACAGTCAATGGTGAAAGACTGAACACCTCCCCCTGAGGCTAGGAAAAGACAGCTCTTGCCACTTCTATTCAACATAGTCCTGGAGGTTCTAACCGAGATAATTAGGAAAGAAAATGAAATAAAAGACATCTTGATTGGAAAGGAGGAAGTGAAACTCTCTATTTCCAAATGATATGATCTTGTATATAAGCTATTCCAAGGACCCACTAAAAGACTGTTAGAACTAATACACAAGTTCAGCAAGGTTGCTGGATATAAGATAATATACAAAAATCAGTTGTATTTCTATACAGTAGCGAAGGACAATCCCAAAATAAAATTAAGAAAACAATTCCATTCATAATAGCTTTGAAAAAAATTAAATACTTGGATTAAATGTAACTAAAGAGACATAAAATATGTACTCTTAAAAGCTACAAAAAAATGTTGAAACAAATTAAAGAAATTAAAGAAGACCTAAATAAATGGAGAGAATTCCCAAGTTCATGGATCGAAGGACTTAATATTGTTAAGATAGCAACACTCCCCAAATTAGACTACAATTCAACATAATCCCTATCAAAATCCTAGGTGACCTCCTTGTAGGAATTCATATGGAAGTGCAAAGGACCCAGAATAGCCAAAACAATACTGAAAAAAAACACTGTTGTAGGACCCACACGTCCTTATTTTTCCACAACATCAGATGTTCTAGACCACCATTCATTGTCAGTATCATTTCTTCTTCACTAAATAAAATTCTTCCTCGCTAAAAACAACTGTACATTTTTAAAATATAAATTTAATGGTATGTGTGTTACATCTCAATAAAGATGTGTTAAAAACCCTAGTTCTCCAATTCATTCCAAATGAATTTTTTTCATTTCTCAAATATTTAACTACCCCCTTTCACAATTTCTAATAATGGCATAATTCCCAAACTATTTTTTAGCTCTAGCACTACAAGCTGCCAACTGAGGTGCAAATATTTTTCTAATTTTCATTATTTCATTTCCCTTATCTTACAAAATATTGGCTAATTCTCTCTGATGTTTTTTGATGAACAGTAGTAAATATAAAGTTATCAAGAATATATATATTTTGAGGGGAGGAGCAAGATGGCGGAGGAGTAGGAGACCTGGATTTCGTCTGGTCTCAGGAATTCAGCTGGATAGGGATCAAACCATTCTGAACACCTACAAACTCAACAGGAGATCGAAGAAAAGAATAGCAACAACTCTCTGAACAGAAAAGCGACCACTTTCTGGAAGGTAGGACATGCGGAGAAGTGAATCCCAGGCGATATTCAGGAGGACAGACAGTGGGGGAGGGGGCCTCCATTGGCCGCTTCTGGCAAGTGATAGAGCCGCAGAGCACAAAATCGGAACTTCTAGAGGTCGGCTCCTCTGAGGGAGGTAGCTTCAGTGGCTAAACGGGGGGGTGGACCCTCGCGGGACAGTGTGGTCTCAGGACCCTAGGGGTCACAGAAAGACCAGGAGTGGCTGAGTGTGGCAGAGCTCCCAGGTATCTGAGCAGGGAAGCTGGCTGCAGAGACAGAGCCGAGGCACGGGCTCTCAGCTCAGAGTTGCCATAAACTGTGATCCGCAGCACAGTCGGGCCACTGCTCCTCCAGCAGGGACCCAACAAGCGGCAGATCTGGGGAGACTCCCCTTCCTCCCCCGTGAGGAGCGGCACAGGAGCGCACTGCAGGGATCTGCTGGGTTTGGAGACTCCACACCGAGTCGGGTACCAGAGATAGAAACGCTCGGTCACAGGCCAGGTGAGCACGGAGTGCGGCCAGAGACCGGGGAGACGGGAGTGACTGCTTTTCTCTGGGAGCGCACTGAGGAGGGGGGCCCCGAGTTCTCGGCTCCTTCCGGGTGGAGATTGGGAGGCCGCCATTTGCACTCTTGTCCTCCAAAGCTGTACCAAAAGCTTGCAGGGAACAAAAGCTCCCGAGAGCAAACCCCAGCAGATTACTTAGCCAGCAAGGGCAGGGCAATTCTGCCTCCCGCAAAGACATTTGGGAACCACGGCAACAGTCCCCTCCCCCAGAAGATCAGCAAGAACAGCCAGCCAAGA
>NC_138382.1:36989985-37008770 GCF_054177405.1 Leptonychotes weddellii | reverse complement strand
CTGGGTGATAGACATTGGGGAGGGTATGTGCTATGGTGAGCTCTGTGAATTGTGTAAGACTGTTGAATCACAGACCTGTACCCCTGAAACAAATAATACATTATATGTTAAAAAAAAAAAAAAAAGATAGCAGGAAGGGAAAAATGAAGGGGGGGAATCAGAGGGGGAGATGAACCATGAGAGACTATGGACCCTGAGAAAAAAACTGAGGGTTCTAGAGGGGAGGGGGTGGTGGGATGGGTTAGCCTGGTGACCAGTATTAAAGAGGGCACGTACTGAATGGAGCACTGGGTGTTATAGGCAAACAATGAATGATGGAACACTACATCAAAAACTAATGATGTAATGTATGGTGATTAACATAAAATAATAAAAAAAAGAATATATATATTTTATATCTTTAGTTGTCATCCAGATATTATTGAATATGGTGGTTAATATCAAATTAAAATATCCAGAAAAATTTTAAATCATGGTTAAAACTCCAAATTTTCTCTTTAACATTACACTAGCACATCTGTATAAAGTTCAGTAGAGTGTTTATGTCAACATATTTCACTGAAATCATTTCTTTCTGGCACCACCAACAAAAACTTTTTATAGCATTTCAGATCTTATTTATGTCAGCTCTTTATAACATATTTATATTAGCTTATTAGATCAATATTGAAAAGAAAAAAACAATTTCTAAATTTCTCCAAGGGGCTGAATTTTTCATTTAAAGGAAATTATTCTGTGTTTACATAAAGCAATTGAAACATCAATACTGATTGAAATTTTACTCTTGATTTATGTTTTCCAAAATGTAGTGTTCTTTTCCAAAGGTTACAAAAATACAGATTTGAAGGGATACATGCACCCCAATGTTTATAGTAGCATTATCAAAAATAGCCAAACAATGGAGAGAGCCCAAATGTCCATTGACTGATGAATGGATAAAGAAAAGGTGGTACATATATACAATGGAATATTGCTCAGCCATCAAAAAGAATGAAATCTTGCCATTTGAAATGACATGGATGGAGCTGGAGTGTATTATGCTAAGTGAAATAAGTCAGAGAAAGACAAGTATCATGTGATCTCACTCATATATGGAATTTAAGAAAGGAAACAGATGAACATTGGGAAGGGGGAAAAGAAGAAAGGGAAATAAGCCATAAGAGACTCTTAATGATAGAGAACAAACAGAGTTAATGGAGGGAGGTGGGTGGGGGATGGGCTAGATGGATGATGGGTATAAAGGAGGGCATTTGTTATGGTGAGCACTGGGAGTTGTATGTAAGTGACAGATCACTGAATTCTACCCTGGAAACTGTACCTAAAATTTAAATTAAAAAGTTTAAAAAAAAGTAGTGTTCTATTGTCAGTAAACATATATTTTTTAAGGATTTATTTATTTATTTATTTGAGAGAGAGAGAGAGCATGCACATGCACATGAACGAGGAAAGGAAAGGAAGGAGGGGCAGAGGGAAAGAGAAGGAGAGAGGCAGACTCCCCACTGAGCACAGAGCCCAATGATGCAGGGCTCAATCTCATGACTCTGAGATCATGACCTGAGTCAAAATCAAGAGTCGGATGCTTAACCAACAAAGCCACCCAGGCGCTCCAGTAAACCTATGCTTTCAACAAGCCAGAACTAAAAATATAGGTTATAATTATGTATTTATATTGATATTATTCTTTTTTCACAGTTCTATTGAATATTCATGCCTAAAAATGTCCATTCTTTTTAAGGGTTTTCAAGTAACTTCATTTACTTTCTCAAGAATTTGACTTAAATTTTTGAAATTTTTATTGAATTTTTATTGAACTTCTGAATTTTTATTATTTCACTCACTCTTGATATTTTAAAATTTTTTCCTTAATGATGATCATAAATTTCTTATGCTTAAAACATAAGATTTAACAAAACATGATTGCTTTTATTTATTTCTTTGTTATTTGTCTTTTTTTTATTTTTTTTATTATGTTAGTCACCATACAGTACGTCATTAGTTTTTGATGTAGTGTTCCATGATTCATTGAGTGCGTATAACACCCAGTGCTCCATGCAATACGTGCCCTCATTAATACCAATCACCTGATTCCTAATCTAATAAAATGTTTAACATTTTTACCTTTTAATAATATAATTTTGATGTCATTTCTTCTTTATACTCCCACAGATTCAAATTATTCCTGTTAATTATATTTAACAGAAATATTGAGAAACATATCCAAACTTTGCTGTCCTTTCATTCTAGGTATTTCTATTCAACATTTCATTATAAATACTTACATTCCAAAACATTAAAATATATACTTACACAAGAATTACAACATAGTAACTGTAAGAGACAAATAAAAAACACTATTTAGATTCAATAGCAACTATTATTCCAGGATGAAGATAAACTGGTCATTCTCCTAAATCACAGGCAGTTTTATAAAGAACACACAATCTATCTGCACTGTTTACTGGACTTTGGCCAACTAACTATAGAGCTATCACTATTTCTCAGATGTTTTTATGACAGGTGGCCATTTATCAAGGGTTGCTGATATATCCTACAATATTTCACTAGAACTAATGAGTTTATATTATGAATGAACTTCACTGTTGCTATAATAACATTTACCAAGAGGTATAGAAATATTTCAGTATTTTAATAACCAGTCTGGCCATTAACTATCAGTCCTAAGTCTGCATGGACAGCTCCGTGTAAGGATCAAGAAAATTACTCTTATTAAACGATGTTCAGGGTGCCAGGGTGGCTCAGTCGGTAAAGCAACTGCCTTCGGCTCAGGTCATGATCCCAGGGTCCTGGGATCGAGCCCCGCATCGGGCTCCCTGCTCGGCGGGAGGCCTGCTTCTCCCTCTCCCACTCCCCCTGCTTGTGTTCCCTCTCTCGCTGTCTCTCTGTCAAATAAATAAAAATAATCTTTAAAAAAATAAAAAATATAAAGGATGTTCTCTGTTATAGTCTGATGTGTGCCTAGTATGGAAAACTGTCAGGACAGGAAGTATTTGAGGGAAAATAGTGACCCTTCCCTAATACTTCTGCTAAGGACTTGGCCAAGTCAAGACTGGAAGTTCATTGGTCCTCTCAGTAGAATAAATTACAAGGCAAATTACCACTGGTTATTGGGGGGAAGTAGAGATATCCAGGGAAGAGCATTAGAAGAGAAGATTCATCCTTGTCAACCCATTCATGAGAGAAAGACACATCTGACTTCCCAGAGTCCCCAATAGCAAGAAACATACATCAATATAAACAATAGGGTCTTTCCACACTGAGGTAAATATATAACAATGTCCATCGCAGTGCTATTTATAATTGGAAAACAATAGGTTAATTGGGGAATTGTTAAATAAATTGTGATCCACCTATAAGATATTATATAATAAAAAAAAGTAGTCTTTCAGTAAAGGTAGTATATTAATGTATGTCTTCATTTGCCTCACTGAATGCCTCCAAATCAACAAAACTAAACTATATAGTAAAGGGAGTCCCATCTACAATGAGCCCAGGATATGGCTCTATTCCAAACTACCAATAATAAAGAATTCTGTAAAATATAGTGATATTTGGGAAAATTAAGTAAGAATTCCAAAAAAAAATAACAGATAATGTTCCAGTAATACAGCTCAATGATATTCCCTCAAGATCAGTGATGGGCATGAGAAATCTAATCTCTTGCTTGAAACAATAATTAAAGTAGGCTAAGCGAGGGGAGAATATACCTTAGTGTCACAGGTTCAAGTCATAGATTGGCAAGGCTGGAGTGGTCAGAATGTGGGCTAGCCTTATTGTTTTCTTGGACTTGGACTCTAACTACACATGTTTTAGGTTGAATACCCCCACCCCACCAGCAAATTCATGTCTACCTGAAACTTCAGAATGTGATTGTTTTTGGAAATAGGGTCCTTGTAAATGATAGTAGCTAAAGAACTCAAGAGGAAATCATCACAGATTTCAAGTGGGTCCTAAAACCAATGACTGATGTTTTTATAAGGAGGGGAGAGGATATAGAGAGACACACAAGGGAAAAGGCCATTTGAAGAAAGAGGCAGAGAATGGAGGGATGCAGCTACTAATCAGAGAATGCCAAGGGTTGCTGGGACCCACCAGAAAAGGTAGAAGAGGTAAATAAGGAAGGATCCTGCCCTGGAGCCTTCAGAGGGAGCATAGTCCTGCCATCTCCTTGATTTCAGACTTCTAGCGTCCAGAACTGTAAGAGAATACATTTCTGTTGTTTTAAGCTACAAAGTTTGTGGTAATTTGCTCTGGCAGCCAGAGGAAACTAATATACCATATAAATAAACTGGAGTGTGATGAAGGAGAGAGGGAGGGAGTATCAAGCAGATTTGCAGTGCTGACCAAAGTGGATTGAATAGAAACAAACACCAAATGGCTAAACACAAAACGTCTGTGATCTATTAGCCTTCATTATGAACCACAAAAAAAGACTGAACACTGTCTCCAGCTGACATCCAGCAAGGAAATCAAGACTTTAGTCCTACAAATTCATGGAACAGAATCCTCCCAATACCTGAATGAGCAGGAAACAGATTTCCCTTTGAGCCTCCAGAAAAACAGCCTTGTTGACACCGTAATTTTTAGTCCAGTGAGACTATACTGGACTTCTGACCTACAGAACTGCTTTCAGTTTAAATTTTAAGACACTGAGGTTGTGTTGTTTATTTTTTTTAATAGCAGCAATAGAAAACTAATCGAGCAAGGATACAGGATAGGCCCCGAAGACAGAAATCTTTGTTGAAAGTCTTAAAGAAGCAATCACATCTCCAAAGATCCTTCCCCATCCTGTGTAGTTAGGAGATGGCCCTTCTCACTCATTGTTCTAGGTGTTGAACACAAAGTAATGAACAAGGCAGGAAAAGTCCATGGCCTTTTGAGGCTTTACTATCTAAGCAAGGGAAGAGAAGCTGCTAGACCTAAGGACTAAAAGCAGAGAATTAGTATATAGAAAAGAAACAAAGAACAAGATAGAGCTTTTAAAAATTAAAAATATAACAAGTGGCCTTTTTTAATACTAGAAGGGTTAAATGATAAAGCTGAAAATCTTCTGAGAGAAATAAAATGGAGAAGAAAAAAAAAACGCCTTAATTAGAGGATCAGGCAAAGAAGGTAGCAGGAGTGATGTCTCCTGAGGGGGAACCACACAACAGGCAGATCAACTGAGACATTTGAAAATACTGAGGGAAGAATGAACAGTGCCATCAGAGAGTTTGGGGTGAATTCGTATACTAGACAGCTCAACTGATGATTATATTTGCATAATTCAAAGGATGTATTATTGATTAAAGATATGAATATTAATTTATTCAAAATGGCGACATAACTGTGGAAAGGATAGGGAAAGGATTATGTTGAGATGAGGGCTTCAGGGAGTGAGTGTGGGGACACTGTAAGAGGAAGAAATCCTTTTCTTTCATAATAGGAATTTAATAGCTAACATCCCCATAGGAAAAATTAAGAGATAAAAAAATAAGCCTACTACTCTGAAACATAATGATAAGGACTAGGGAAGAACAAACAGCTAAAACCTTCAAAAATGATACATCTGGGGACAAGGAAGCAGGAGTTGTGGGGAGAAAAAGCTGCAGTTTTTTTAAATAAGCCTCGTAGTACTATTTGCAGTATTTGATATTACCTGTTGTCCATCTCGATTCTGAACAAATTGAGAAATAAGCAAAATGGAGTGGCAGGTGGTATCACTCTAATACCTAACACAAAAAGGTATCACTCTTATTCCGATAAAAGCTAATTTGGGGAGGTGATGAGTAGGAGCACCAGACAGACTTATTAACTGAGTCCCAGTGTTGGGCCAGGGGAGGCCTGCTCCCAAGGTATCAGGACCCCCAAACGTACCACCACACACATATCCATTATTTGGAGGGGGAGGGGTGTTGCTGAACTGAACAGCCTGAGACCCCTGAACTGGGAAAATGATTAGTGATGCATTCATTTTACTTTCATGAGTTGAATCAAACAAGGATCTTATTTCAGTGTTCAAACCAAAGATCCAGTAGCACATTACTGCTGGCTTGCCCTACATTAAACTAGAAAAGAAGTCAAAGCGTATGGAAGAGAAGTTGATGCTCAAGGCCCGAAATTCTGAGCCAGAGATAGGTAAAGAGAGAATGTAGTTTAAGAAGGAAGGTAGCAGGTGTACACTTTTTTTGAGCTGTTAGAAAGAAGTGCTCCTTGTTTGCCCGCCCAGTGGACTGTCCTGACTCTGCCTTTTGCCCAGCAGGTCTCCTTTTACCAGTATTATTTATCCTTCTTTCCTTGCGACAGTGAAGTTGCAAGGAAAAGAAGCCCCCAAGTGACAGGGGCACCCTGGAGGTCACTCAGGAAGTCCCTGCTAGAATCAGGAAGACAGCCAGGGTTTTAGACTCTAGGTCCATTGGTGGAATCAATAGACCATGCTCCTGCCCTCCTGTAAGCCTTGCCTCAGCACTGTGCCTACCTTGGTGCCCAGGAGGCCTGAGCTGAGCTGGTGTTGCAAAGAGAAACTCAATTTTTGTGCTTCCTGAGCATTTAAGCCTGGAAAAATTCCTGTCCCTAATGTAAGAATCACAGGCATTCATCATTTCTCATTTCCTAAATAGATGAAAAAGAAAAAAGAGCAATAACTTGGGTGTGTTGCTTTAAGTGCTATTGCAAAAACCACTGTCAAAAGCAAAGAAGTCTGTACTTACCCTCAACCCCACAGATATTTTTTTCTGCTTTTACGGTTCTTATTGAACTGGAAGGGGAGAGCCACTGGCCAAAAAAAGAGCCAAACGCAAAGGAAAACAAAGTTGGCCCAAAGTCGGCCCAGGGTTGGGAGCCAAAGGAGAACATTTTTCAGAGAACATCAGGATTTTATTTTCGTATTTACACCTGTGATTTTTAAATAAGCAAAACAGATCTTCTTAAGAAGTGAAAGTTATCCTAGATTGTAGACCAGCCGGTGGTAGAAAGAAACCCACAGGCATCACCTAACGATATGATCACAACAGGAAAAAATGCAACTCTTAGTTAGGCAGGGACTAAAAATCTCAGTCATGTAAAATGAGGATTAGTAGAAAGAACTTGGACGTTGGAACCAATATTGGGCAAATGAGAGCCACTTAATATTGGGCAAGCTACTTAACCTCACTGAGCCTCAGTTTCTTCATCTGTAAAATGGGAATAATAGTGATAAAAGTCATGAGCTAGAAGAGATAAATGAAAACTTGTTCAGGGCAGCTATGCAACATATGTTAGTTCCCTTTGTTTGTTCCTGTTCTCCACTGTGGTAGCCATTAGTGCCGGCCACCAAATCTTTCCCTTCTTTCCCAAGCACATAGTGCAACTGTACCTTCTTGCTCTCTTGAAAATATGGCCAGGTGCTTTGCTTTGGCCAATGATCTCTGAACAGCAGTAATGCGTCACTTCCCAGCTAAAGCTTTAAAATCGAGTACAATGCATCTTTTTTCTCTGGTGGCAACTGGCAATGTTCCAGATAGTGACCAGCCTGGAGTCAGGAGTGAGCATGACATGGCAAAATTCACAAAGAACAGGTAGCATAAATAAGAAACAAAAACCTTTGTTTCTAGCCACTGTGAGTTTTGAGCTCTTTGTTACTGTGGCAGAACCTGTACCTCCTGATGGATTCATTCTCCTTTGAGTAACTTCATTTGCCATCAACTCATTAAATCATGCCACAGATATGTGTTGAACAAATGCCAAGCACTGTGTTAGATGCTGGGAAATGTAGGATACTGATTCTTGTCCTCAAGAAGCTCAAAGGAAGGGGCGCCTGGCTGGCTCAGTCATTAAGCGTCTGCCTTCGGCTCAGGTCATGATCCCAGGACACTGGGATCGAGCCCTGCATTTGGCTCCCTACTTCCCGGAAACCTGCTTCTCCCTCTCCCACTCCCCCTGCTTGTGTTCCCTTTTTCACTGTGTCTCTGTCAAATAAATAAATAAAAATCTTTAAAAAAAAGAAGCTCAAAGGAAGAAGGAAAGAAGAGGGGCATTGTCAGGAGTCTTTTAAAAGTATCCCTCCAAAAAAATAAAAATACCCCTCCATTGATGCTAATATTGAATGAGAGTCAAGGATGAGAATTACCACTTTTGTGCATAAGGAATCCTTCCTTTGTGCCCTGATTACCTGCAGATATTAGTAACAGAAAGGGTGGGATTTTAATGAAAAAAAGGAAGAAGGTTGTGTGTTGGGAGGAGAATGAAAAAAGAGGTGGTTAAACTGACAAAGTAAAAAGTGAGTATTTCTTGTTGTCTCTTGGTTGCCCACAACTTCCTGGCTCAGCTATCTCTCTTCCACTTTCCCCTCATGAAATTTACTAGAACATTTTTCCTTTAGACTGACTATCAAGTGAAAAACAATATAGAATTGCTTATTACAACTTTAGAGCCATTTACTTTTTAAAAATTCTCAATTTATTATGGAAAAGATATGAAATAAAAAGCCCAAAACAATAAGTTTCTAATGGTGAAATTGTAGGCACAGTGCCAATTGGAGGTGTCATTTTGGGTGGAAGCAAGGGGAATTCACCAATCCTATCATACACCATGCCATCCTATGTTTCTATGTTTCTATCTAAACGATACGGGTGCTTAGTAAATTATTAATTAATAGCCCTTTGGCAGTTTTCATTAAGGTTTTTCTCTGAGGTTTTATCCTGTTCTTTCATTTGGAACCTATTCCTCTGCTTCTTCATTTTCCCTGACTCTCTGTGTTGGTTTCTATGCATTAGATGAAATAGCCAACTCTTCCAGTCTGGAAGGAGTGGCCTCATATAAGAGATGAACCTTATTGTTCAACCTTGTCCTAGCTCTTCCTTATCTCTCAAACCTTTGTGATTGTCCAAGCAGCCTATTTTATTTGTAGCTGTAGTTCAGGGAGTGCCAAGACCTATCAGTGTCCCAGGGGGGAGGATCTCAGCCCAGAGATGCAGGCTGATTAGAAGCCAGACCCTCAGGTACCAGCTTTTAAAGTACGCAAATATATACAGTCCTACGGAGCCACAAGTGTAAGCCCCACAGGCCACCAGTGCTAAGTGACCTAGACGTGTCCTTGGCAAACGTCACAAAAATCGGGGCTCCAGACAAGTGTATGAGCCTCTTTAGGAGATACCTGGGAGCTGTAGCGAGGCACAGAGAGAGCACAGAGAGGGTATGCACTGGTCTAGACCCTTAGATGTATGCCAAACGTCAAGCCTGCCCCTCGGGCCAAAGCTCCAGAACAAGCAAATGAGCCTCTTGCACAGAAAGACTGAGGGTGTGTTTCAGGCTGCTGTCTGGTCAGAGCCCTGGGGTTGGGGGCGGGGAGGGGGGGGCACCACGGGGTGGGGGGAGGTGCACAGCCTGCCAAGAACTAGCTCTTTGATTGTTCCAGGCCTGTGGCAGAGGGAGCGTGTAGAGACTGCACCCAACCAGGAAAGAAAAACCAAAGAAGGAGAAGTCTAGGATTAAAAACAAACATCGGAAGAACACAAAGAAGATGGCGCGGGAGCCCTGCCGACACAAGACAGGAGCAGAGCGAAAGAGGGCGCCTGCCAGGCTTCCACCCAGGACAGCATTCCCGTAGGCCCCCACATGTGTGTCAGACAGGATGGCTGCCCCTCAGGGCGAAGCTCCAGGACACGCAAGGGGGCTCCCCCACAAGAAATCCCGGCGCCCCTGCACCAGGGTTTCTGCCCTGGGCCCTGGGGCGGCTAAGTCGGAGCGAGCCCTTTAAGAGCTGCTTCTCAGGTCATCACAGCCTCCATTGGTTTTCAAGGCTAAATGTTTCTGGGGGACTTGTCTCTCAGGTGCAGGTCTTTAAAGGAGGGGTGCCTTGCTAGGGGGTTCAAACCCCTCACCTCCTCAGGGAGAAGGCCTGGGTTTTGAGTTCCCTCCGCAAGGTCGGTCCTCCCACCCAGGGCGGGGGTCCCGGCAAGACTGTGTCCCAGCCTCTCTTACCTGACAAGTAGGAGTCTCTCAGCCAATGTTTCTGGGTACTTTTTTGGTTTTTGTTTTTTGTTTTCAGACAAAGTTGTTCCCCACGCAGCTGTAGATTCGGTGCGTTTGCAGGGGGAGGTGAGTTCAGGATCCTCTTAGGTCTCCATCTTGAACCGGAACCTGGTTCCTTTCTCCCTTTGGCAGTTTTATATTAAAAAGACCTTATTAGCTTAAGGATGATCCCGCGCTTTTTAAAATTCATTGTTGATTTTTGAATTACAAGAAGAGCTCAACATTCTTAACTGGTAATTACCAATGACTCCTATACATTCTATGTTCAAAGAAATCAGTTAATAAAAGGGAAAATATGCCAGCTAATGTTTATACTTATGCAGGTATCTAAAAAAAAAAAAGAGTTGGTGCTTTATAGTTGTAGGAATATTAATAAAAATATATTACAATTTTCTTCTCTTAAGCAGAACCTTGTATAGAAGATCCAGTCCCCACCTCCACCCCACCCCATGTAGCCAGAGACATCCACTGCATCAGAGAATATTAGGATTGTTAGACCAGGAAAATAAAGACAAAGGCAGAGTAAAAGGATAGCCTAATTGGTTACCCTGAAGTCCATTCTGTATTTAGAAAAGGCAAAATAAATGCATGTTGTTCTCTTTTCTCTAAAACAGCTTCAAAATAATGAGCTCATTCCCTTTTATTCCTCAACAGTGACCAATCAACTGAGTTGCTTTAGAATCATTAGGAACTTAACAGATATAATCATATTTGATATGTTTGAAATAATGGCAATTATTATGAATTTTGGGTGTTCAAAATGACCCATCCTTGCCTAGTGGGAACCTATTTTGATGGATTCTTCGGTCCTTTTGACACAACCCTGGTAGTGGTTTATAGCTTCCTTGCTTTCTGTAAATATTTACAGATAAAATGTCGGGATTTGCTTTAAAACGATGGCACAGGAAAAAGAGGTAGAGATGAAACAGGATTGGCCATGGGTTGATAATTGCCCCATGGAGGTTCCTTACACTATCCTCTTACATTTGTATATGTCTGAAATTTCCAAAATAAAAAGTAAAGATTAAAAAAGTTCAGCCTGTGACTTCCAAAATAGGACCCTGAAATCCTTAGTAAGACAGTAGTCTTAAATGCCTGGTGTTGATGGGAGAAAAAGGGCTTTGTCAGTTTCCAAGGCTTCCCTTGATTTACCAAGAAAAAGTATAGAGATCTGAACCTAAGAGTTTTCCTCAAAATCAAAGGTTGTGAGCTTTCTGGATATGAGGACATTCCCCCCAGCCCCAGGAAGGCATGAAACCCCCTCTAAGTCAGAAAACAGGAGGAGGGTGGAGGGTGAAGAGAGTAGAAAACGGTGAACTGAAAGCCCCAAAGGTTTTTTTCCCTGGTGGGTACCTCTTGACAGTTTTGGTCTTGATCACAGGGCTGCCTAAAAACGGCTTCTGAGGGTAACCTGTTTGTCTCATCTTCTTCCACGCTTTAGCCCAGATTCTTGCCTCTGATCCCCAAAAAGACTGACTCAATTTCTTGGGGTCCAGGAAATCTTGCTTTCCAAACAGGTCAGGAAAGAGCACTGGGCTGGGAGTCCAGAAGCCAGCATGTGAGCCCTGTGACTCAAAAGGACACCGTTTTGGGTCTCAGTTTCATCACCCATTAAATGAAAGTTCAGCCCGCAAGACTCAAGATCCTTCAGTGTCCCAACCTTCCAAACCCGAGATTTCAGGACTCCTGGGCCTGAACACACAGCCCTGCAGGCCTTTATGCCTTTTCACTGAACGTCTTTTCCACCATTACACATTACACAACCTCCTAAAGAAATAGATGACGGCTGTCACTTTTTGCAGCTAATTGGGAGATGAGGTGCCCCGCAATAGAGAAACCCCAAAGTTGGCAGCACTTTCAGGCTTTGGGAATCAGGCGCGTCACCGACCTGTATGATTTCTCCTCTCTGTCCTTGCTCGCCAGCAAATCCTGACCCCCGTCCCCACTGCGGAGAAATCTCCTAAGAGACGGCTGCCGGCGTAGCCTCTGCGCCCAGGAGGCGTGGAGCAGAGGGCGCGGGAGCTGAGCGCGCTGCGGCCACGCTCCCAGCGCAGAGACGAGAGGGAGGGGCCGGCGGGGGCCGGGCAGCACCAGGGGCGGCGCGCGGGGCTCGCCGCGGCTTAGTCTCCTCCCGAGCCCAGCCCCGGCCGGCGAGAGCGGCGGCGAGCGCGAGCCGGAGAGCGGGCCTCGGAGCAGGGAGGCGGAGGGCCAGAGAAAGCGGCGGACTCGAGTGGAGGGCCGCGCTCGGGCCCCCGCCGCGTGCGTGTCCTCCTGGCGGATCCCGGTAAGTGCGGGCGGCCGAGTCCCCGCCAGCCTCCAGGCTTGGTGGCCGCAGTGGTCGTTGTCCCCAGATCCGGTGGCTCGCATCCCGCTGCTGCACCACAGGCTCACAGGTGGCTCCGCGGTGGACGTGGGGGCCCCAGGCCCCGCAAGGAGTTGGCGAACTCTCTCCGCTCAGGGTCGCGGTTTCCGAGCCCTCGGCTTCTTCCACCCCAACCACCCTTGCTTCCGGCTCCGAGGTGGGGGGCGCGGCGGGGCAGGGCCTGCCGTCGGGGTAAGACACGCCAGAGGAAAGCTCCCCTTCCCCAAACCACCCACAAACGATTCGGGGAGATGCGGGCCAAGCGCCTTCCCCAGCTGCGTCCCTGCTTGCTCGTGGGGCGTCTGTCCTTTAGTTTTATTTTCCTATTAACCCACCAGGGAAAGTTTGGGACCACACAAGGCAAAGTTGGGGCGCGGCTGGGGGTGCACTTCTCTGGCAGAGGCAGCTCCGGTGGAGTGGAGCGGCGGGTTTGCAGGTGGAACCGGCTCGCTGGAGCTGATCCTGCGCCCTGGGAGTTGAGTCTGTCCCTGCCGGTAGCCCTGGCCAGGCATTGTGACAATCCCCGGAGCCCTGTGAGTCGCTTAATCTTTGGTGCTAAGCGTCGACATCTGCAGCCAGCCGAGAATCTCTGTGATGGGTAGCAGCATCTTAGCCTGGTTTGACTCGTGTTCTTGCTCTGCTCTGCAAACCTGAGCTGCAGCTAATCCCAGTGTTTAAATGGCGTGTGTTTAATTAGCTTATTTTACACCTGGGATGATCTCAGCGAGCCTCTAAAATGAAATCGTTGATATAAAAAGGAACAACAGTGTTTATAAAGAAAAATTTAAATAGGAACCTTCAGAATAGCCGCTGTCGTGTCTAGATATCTAGTTTTACCCATCTCTGTGGGATAGAGAATGAAAACTGCTTGAATATCTAACCTACTAGAAGAGTCCGTGTTGGGGCTATTTTTGTCAGATTTTGTGGACAGAGGTATTGCTGCAGCTTGCATATTGTTTACGAAATACACATTGAGTCTCTAGAAATAGCCTACTTGTTAGGAGTTGTTTGATTTACTATGTTGTCTATTTTACACATGACTTAAGGTTGTTTTTAAAAATAAGCTTTAGCTGAAAACAATATCTAGATGTTTAGGGAAGACAGTCCATGTCACCAGAACATTCTTTTGTGAACTTAAAATTTTAAAGGGCTATTTTTCTGCATCAGACATAGGAGAAGCTTTTCATGAAAAATAAGATGCTGAGGTCTTTATGTGTATAGGAAAAGAGTGCTATCTCCTCCGACACTCAGTGCTTTCAAATGATAGATTAGATCAGAAAAGCGTGCCTTTAACTGGAATTACATAATTGGGCTGAAAGAAAACGCAATGAGTAATTATTGGTTGTCAAGTACTTAGTTCTAAAAGAAGTGGTATCTTTTATCACTGGGCAGTTATTTGTTACATGATTAAAGGTGGGATAAACTGATAGATTTTCATCTACAAATTTTTTTATATTTAACACACACATCTACATAGTCTAACCAACATTGGATTTACCAAAATGTTTGAGTTTATAAATACATGATTGTTATTAAGTGCTTACTAGGTGCCACATCTTATTCTAAGTGTCTCATCTTCAAAGCAGTCCTTGGTGGCAGGTGCTGTAATTGTTCTTATTTCTGAGATGGGGAAACAGAGGCACAGAGAAGTTACATAACTTACCCAAGGTCAAACACAGGATGGGACTTTATCATACCCACAAAGTTCTTTTTGTAGAGAAGACATGTGATTTTGTCATTTACCTCTCCTTGTTTTAATTTTCCTTTAAGCGTAAATGTCGAAAATATTTCCTGTGAAGCATAAGAACCCCTGATTGTGGAAGGCCCCACAGGCACCATTGACCGTAAAGTGAAGAAAAGCATGACAGAACCGTCTGGTTGAGTCTACAATCGGAAGACCACCACATCCACCAGAAGACCCAGGATGGATCTGCACCAAAGCACTGCCATCCCTTTCCTCGAGAAATGGTGTTTGGAGAAGTCACTGTCTGGCTTCAGGAGACATTATAATGTCAGGAAAAAACTGAAGTTAGTTCGAATCTTGGGCCTTCTCATGGGCCTAGTAGCCATTAGCACTGTCCCATTTTCAATCAGTGCCTTTTCTGAGACAGAGACACAGAGCACAGAAGAGGTTGTTGGTGCAAGTGGCCCCAGCGCGGCACACGGTCACCGTCAGAGAACTCTCTTAGATTTAAATGACAAGATTCTGGATTATACTCCACAGCCACCCCTTTCTCAGGAAGGCACGTCTGAGAACACTACAGATCACGCCCAAGGAGACTACCCAAGAGACATCTTCTCCCTCGAGGAGCGAAGAAAAGGCGCCATCATTCTGCACGTCATTGGAATGATCTACATGTTCATAGCCTTAGCCATTGTCTGCGATGAGTTTTTTGTCCCTTCTTTGACTGTCATCACTGAGAAATTGGGCATCTCTGACGATGTGGCCGGAGCCACCTTCATGGCTGCGGGGGGCTCAGCCCCAGAACTTTTCACATCTCTCATAGGGGTATTTATTGCTCACAGCAATGTTGGAATAGGCACAATCGTGGGCTCAGCAGTGTTCAACATCCTCTTTGTTATTGGCATGTGTGCTCTGTTTTCTAGAGAAATCTTAAACCTGACATGGTGGCCACTCTTTCGGGATGTGTCCTTCTACATAGTTGACTTGATCATGCTGATCATATTTTTCCTGGATAATGTTATCATGTGGTGGGAAAGCTTGCTTCTCTTAACAGCTTACTTCGGCTACGTGGTTTTCATGAAATTCAACGTCCAAGTAGAAAGATGGGTGAAGCAAATGATAAATCGCAATAAAGTCGTCAAGGTGACAGCACCAGAGACCCAAGCAAAGGTTGGTGGTGGCGGTTGTTTATTTAATGTTCTGAATAATTATGTTTTCGAGATCTGCCACTTTTTTTAATGGGATGGTGTTTGGGGCTAGTGTGGATAGCAGATTGCTTTGGGGCAGTGGGAAAACATAATTTGGGGATATTCTGGTGGTTATCTCCTAAGTTCTCAAGCTCCTGGCTTCAGAGTAAAACACTGATAAATACAGGTTATGTAAGTATCCCAGAGTGGACTCAACAGTTATTTACATCTGGAAGTAGGCATAATGATTTTGTGAGCCATTGAATTTTCACGGGAGAGTGTGTGTATGTGTAGCTTAGCAAATTGCAGGTATTTTTTTTAAGTAGGCACATGACAATGGTCAAGAATCATCTCTTTAAAGATGTTTAAGGAAGAAAGTTTGTTTGTGTCACCAGAGCTGTACCTTTAAGTCAGCAGCAGGGCCCAGAAGGACTGGTCATTGGAATGGTCATGGCCATTTTTCTTGATCCACATGATGATCTTCAGACCACTTGACCAGGAGCTGATGGAGATCCATGAGAGGGAGTCATTGCCAAGCCCTGCTGTCTGTCTCCATGGCTTGATGACCCATTTTGCATGCCATGATAAACATCAGCCAAGATAATTTTACAGTAGAATTTCAGGGAGTTTTCATGAGAAGAGTGGCCATCCTTCCACTTAGGTGGTGAGCAAATTGGTATAGCGCTGAGAATAAATTGATCTGCTAAAACGTAAAGTAATTTTTTTAAATAATGGATAAACAACAATAAAATCTTATGTTAAGTATAGTAATGAAGTTCTGATTCATATCCTAACATTGGAATGTTGTCTCTGAATGTAATTTTAAACAGAAAACCAAAATACATATGCAGATTTTTCATACTAGCATCTGGGAAAAATCTCATGTATGCAAAAAACAGATGTTGAGTGGAGGGTGAGATATTTTATCAAAAAAATAAAAGATATTAACCTAGCATAATTCCTTTATGTTCAGGTTGGATGACCACCCATCATTTTTGTAGCAACCATGACATGGAAGCAAAAAAACCCCAAAACACCAGTAATATTGCTGTTTATTATGTGTAAAAGAAAAATGTTTTCTACTATATTTTTTTCTGACATTTCACTCAGTGTATGGTTGTTTGTTAGAAACTGTAGTAAAAAAAAAAAAGTCATTTAGCAGTAGACATGGCAAGTAAGCATTCAGGTGTTAGAACTGAATACATATCCTTGAGGGCATTGTTGTACCCCTCTCCCTGCTCTAATTTTGTAGCCAAAATGATGATCCCTCAAGCCTGATTGCTAGTTTGAGCAGTTCACATTAATAATCTATATGTTTATTTCAGTTAGAGTACTTAATAATTGCCAAGGGAAAGACATATTTTTTTTAGAGTCAAGGAAACAATTTGGTGTCTTATAAATATCCTGGGCACATCAAGGGTAAAAAGTCTTTTCGAGGGCTTAGTATATTTTTGTTTTGTTACACAACAGTGGAACTTCACTAACTTAATCATAGATTCTGCTGAAGGTTATACTGACAACATTTGTGATAAAGCAATTTGCAGAGCAATCTGATGGTGTATTTAAGATTTAGGGGGATTTTATATTCTGATTTGAGGAGGAGCTGATTTTGTGCATTTGGGAGTAACTTTTTAAATACAGTTTACAGGCAATATTTAATCAATTGTAAACCATTCATTAAAGTAGCTCTGGCAGGATCTTTACCTACTACAGTAGGTGACTGTCATGTCAATTTTATGATATTTAAAAGTCAGCAGCTTAGGTTGACAATCCTTAACAGTAGTTATTCAAATCCATAATTTAGTGCTATGCTTAATATTGTGCAGTTTTTAAATTTGGAAGTTCTGGATTTACCTAATTAAAAAAGAAAGTAGATTAGATTCATGTCTATTTCTCCTGTTTCTTATTTTCCCCCCAAAATATGTTCATTGTATTATTTCCCTTGTTAGCACTGAATAGCTTTAATTTATTCCTTTTAATCGTTTTTAATTTTTTTGGCATTCAGTAACTAAATTGAACTATAAATTATCACAGGAATAGAATTTTTTTAAGCATAGCTATGTCTTGTTTGGTGTTCCTCAAAAATGCTAGAACACATTTTTAGGAGGAACAGTGTATAATGATAGGTGATTTCCTTCAGGAAATTTCACCTTGCCAGTTTCACTTTTGAAGTATTGTTGGGGGAAAAAAAATTTGTTTCAGCAGTTAGTCTTTATCATATGCCTGATCTCAGAATATTATGACCAAGCACTGAACATAATGTGTCCCAAAGAGGGATGAGTCCTTGAATGTGGCCATCTAGTTCTCTAACCGGCAGAGTAGATTTCTGACTACATACCCCACCGGCCTACAGAAACCAGTGATTCTGGTATCATCAAACCTTGCAGGAAAGAGACCCTAACCCAAGTGCAGCCCTCAACGAAGTCTTCATGGAGAGGAATGTGCTGTAGAAGAATTTAGGAAGCAAAATACTCAGCATGTTTTTGTGTTCGTCTTTGTACAACTATGGAGAATGGGAGCTTGGGAAACTAGAGGAAACATATTTTAGATGTTCTTGTACAAATCATCCGTGATTCTTGCTAAAAAATCATCACCTCTGCTGGGCTTTGGGCAGTGAACTGTTTTGGAAACTATTTGCTTCATAGACAAGTTGAAAATTCTAATTTGTTTCCGTTATTGAGGATATATATCACGGGGCAATTGGGAAGCATGGAAAAATGTGAGCTGCGTTTTTTTTATAGTGACGGTAATAGTTTCTCATCTCATTTAATTTTTACACCCTGTGTGTGGTTTTTATTTGTCATTACTATTATTTCTTTTAGTGATAATAATATCCTTTTTAAAAAGTTGTGTGGTGTCGGGGCGCCTGGGTGGCTCAGTCATTAAGCGTCTGCCTTCGGCTCAGGTCGTGATCCCAGGGTCCTGGGATCAAGCCCCACGTCGGGCTCCCTGCTCAGCGGGAAGTCTGCTTCTCCCTCTCCCACTCCCCCTGCTTGTGTTCCCTCTCTCGCTGGGTCTCTCTCTGTCAAATAAATAAATAAAATCTTTAAAAAAAAATAAAAAGTTGTGTGGTGTCATGACAGGGTAAATAGATCTGGGGTTTTGACTCAGGGTAAAAAAAGATTTTGACCTCAGTGTGTAAACAGCCTGGTGATCTCAGAAGTTATATAAATTCTCTGAGCCTCGGTTTCCTAATTTGAACATGAAAATAGTAATGCCTACTTCATGGAGCTAGGAAAACTATTAAATGAAGAAATGAACGCTAAGCAGCTAACATGGTCCTTGGCAAATGTGGGTTGTTCAATAAATGTTAGTTCTTTTCCTTTTATCGTCTGTTCTTAAATGAAAAGTGAGTCAAAATAAATTTTTTTTTAAGATTTATTTATTTACTTGAGAGAGAGAGCGTGCATGTGAGCTGGAGGAGGGGCGGAGGGAGAGGGAAAGAGAGACTCTCAAGCAAACTCCATGCTGAGCACACAGCCTGATGTGGGGCTCCATCCCACAACCCTGAGACCATGACCTGAGCTGAAATCAAGAGTCCAAC
>NC_138382.1:36966143-36989485 GCF_054177405.1 Leptonychotes weddellii | reverse complement strand
GATCATGACCTGAGCCGAAGGCAGACGCTTAACGACTGAGCTACCCAGGCGCCCCTGTATTTTAACTTTAACAAGGAATGGGATTGCTATGTTCAACTGTTCTTTGGCTGGGGCGCCTGGGTGGCTCAGTTGTTAAGGTCTGCCTTCGGCTCAGGTCATGATCCCCGGGCCCTGGGATCAAGCCCCGCATCAAGCCCCACATCGAGCCCCTCATCGAGCCCTTCATCAAGCCCCGTATTGGGCTCCCTGCTCTGTGGGAAGCCTGCTTCTCCCTCTCCCACTACCCCTGCTTGTGTTCCCTCTCTCGCTGTGTCTCTCTGTCAAATAAATAAAATCTTAAAAAAAAAAAAAAACCTGTTCTTTGGCTGTTGGGGAGGCAAGTACATCTTCAGTGTGGATGGTTTCATTTTTTCATTCTTTTATTTTCAACCTTCTTTTGTTTTAAATAAGTCCCTAGTAAGCAGAATATAGCAAGCAGAATATAGTAAGCAGAATATAGCTACATTTTGCTTAATTCAGTTTGACAATCATTATCTTTTAACTGGAAAGTTTAGTGTATTTACATTGATTGTCATTATTGTTACATTTGGATTCTTTCTATGATGCTACTTTATACTTTCTATCCGTTCTGATCTTTCTGTTTCTTTTTTTTTTGGAGAAGGAGGAGCATTGAATTTTTTTCCCTAAATTTCTTTTTCCCTTAATAGTGTGGGATTTATACACTCTATTTCTATTCTTTTAGTGTTGGCCCATAAATTTTAATATGTATAGCTAACTTAACATAGTATAGGTTAATTACACTCCTGACAAACAACCTAAGGACCTTAGAACATTTTAACCTTATCACCTCTCCCCTGCTATATATGATTTGAAGTCCATGATTTAAGTTCTACCTTCATGTTTTATAACAGCTTTATTGAGGTATAACTTCACTTTTTTAACCCTACAAATTAGACATTGTCATCATGTCATCAGTGTTTTTAGATTTAACCATTTTTTACCAGCTTTTCCCCTCCTCATTCTTTTCCCCATTTCAGACATTTTTCTATGAGTTTTTTTCCTCTACTGACTTACATTTTTTATAAGTTCCTTTAGCAAGAATCTGTTAATAGTAAATGCTCCTGTTTGTATTTGCTTAGAGATGTATTTCACTTTTAATCCTGAAAGACAGTGTGGGTAGAAAATTATTTTCTCATTTGACTTTGAAAATTATATTCCATTATCTCTGACTTCCATTTTTGCTGTTGAAAAAAACTGGTGTCAATGTAAATGTTGGTCCTTTGTGAGAAATCTGTCTTTTCTTTTTGACTACATTTAGGGTTTTCTCTTTGTTTCTGGTGGTTAGCATTTTCCTTATGCCATGTCAGGCATTGTTTTCTTACTTATTTATCCCCTACTTGTGATTCAGTAGACTTCCTGAATTGCAGATTGGTGTATTCCACCAATTTCAACTCTACTTCATTCTTCCTATGGTCTTCTAGAATTCTGATTAAACAGATGCCCCATCTCAACCCATTCACCACATCTTGTAACTGCTCCTCTTTCTCAGTCTCTGTTCCTCATTCTGCTCCTTTCTTTATGTGAACCTCCTAGTTTCTAATTTTCTCTTCAATTTTGTCTAATCTGCTCTCAAGCTTATCCATTAAGTTTCTAATATTATTATAGTTTTCATTTCCAGAAGTTTTTTTGTGGCTCTTTCATATCTGTCAAGTTGACTTTCATTGTTTCTTATTCCTTAATCATTTATTGACTTATTTCATTAGAAATGTTAAATTCATTTCTATTTCATAATCAATATTCCTAGTGACAATATCCTTGCAGGTCTAGTGTTGCTGTTTTATTGATTCTCGATCATGTAGTTGCTTTCTTACATATGTAGTGACTTAAAAACAAAACAAACAAACAAACAAAAACGTTGAATTCCTATTCCTTGGAACTTTACCCATGGGAAGTCATTGAGGCCTGGGTTTTAACTGTGTTCCTCGGAATAGGACTGTATTTGTTCTTCAGGCAAGTGCCTGATAGCACAACCAGACTGGCATCATTCTAACCTAAATGTTTGACTTTTTTTCTACCCAGATAGTGTGAATTCAGACTCCAAACCATGTGAGTGAGCCAGTGGTAGAAATTCTTAAAGGAGACTCCTCTCTCTCTCTCTTTTTTTTCAATATCACTTAAAACCAAGACCAAAATAGGCACAGCCTACTGTTTCCCATTGCTAGGCAGGGTTTTTTTTCCCCCTTATTCACCTGCTAAGAGTATCAACCCTTCATTTTTAGCTTACTGGGAGTGGAGGTCTCTGAATTACCTCCTCCCTACTAGGCCCTTGTTGTAGCTTCTAAAAACCTAGTCTTTGGCCACTGGAGAATGGCAAGTACTTTGAGGGCAAAGCAATACAGACCCCCCTGGATTTGCTAACTTGGTGTTGTTGGTTCTAAGAAACCCCTGACTCCTCACTAACATAGTTAGATAATTTAAAAAAATATACAATATCCAACATTTTGGGGTATGATATACTGAGAATGGTTTCTCTGAATATTTGGTCCTTTATATTGCCAGAAATATATGTTTCAGACTATGGGTTTGTCAAAAGATAATGCATATAACAAGAGATACTGATACGGAATTTTAATTGAGTACTCTTAGAGTGTACTGAGAGTGTAGCCTAACAATCTCAATAAAGCTTCTCATCAACAAAAATCCTACCAATGGCAAATTTTGAGTCAAATCTAAGAGGCAATTCTAACAGTTATTTGGGGCCACTTTAAATTTACCTTTTAAATAATATTTTTATCAGATACTGAAAGTAATATATTCATTGTACAGGATTATAAAAACACGTCAAAATATAAAAGGATTTAAAAGAGCCCATCATCTCTTCATTGCACCATCCAAAAATAATTCTGCATATTTGCATGTATTCTTCCAGACTTTTCTCACATACACATATACACACACGTATATTCACATATATATCTAAGTATTTAGATAAATTGGAATGATACTGGACATGCATAACCCTAAACTTGAGTGTATAACATTTTAGTTTTTTATTTATTTGAGAGAGAGAGAGGCACGTGCATAAGCAGGGGGAGAGGCAGATGGAGAAGCAGACTCCTCACTGAGTGGGGAAGCCCAACTCGGGGTTCCATCCCAGGACCCCGGAATCATGAACTGAGCTGAAGGCAGATGCTCAGCCAACTGAACCACACAAGTTCCCCACATTTTAGTTTTTTTTTTTTTTAACTTGACTATGAGCATTTCCTCGTATCATTAAATGTAATTCATTGTTTAGTATTATTGTAAAATAAAAAGTCATTTTCATATTATAAAATGTTGCAAATATGTCACTACTATAAAAAAAATGCTATAACAAATAGCCTTATACACACATTTCTGATTTCAGAGAAACAGAAATTGTGGATCAAAGTTTATGAGCTTTTTAAATGTTCTGTTATATTGTGACATACTTGGTAGTATAGACTGGTATGATTTTTAATGTTTTTATGTTTTCACAGTGAAACATAGCATTTCGTTGTTTTAATTTGCATTTCTTTGATTAATTGGGAGGTTGAGTATGGAAAAATATGTTTATTGAGAATTAATTTTTTAATAGGTTGCCAGTTTGCTGTATATCCTTTGTGTCATTTTTAAAGTTTTCTGTGATGACTCAAAGATCTCTTACAAGTATATGTTGAGAATCACAAACGTTAGCTTTCATCCCTCCCCATGATTTCCACACCCAGATAAAGCCAGGAGGTTTTTGTGTTTTTTGTTGTAAAGGATGAATTATTTTGAAGGAGGCCTTGTGACTCAGGAGTTGGGAGATGAAGTTCCCAGGGACTGGCCATGCAACCTTGGGTAGGGGGGAGTCTGTACCACCTAAGACCCTATTTTCTCATCTGGAAAATGGGAGACTTGACCTAGACGACCTAAAACGTTGCTTCCAGCTTATCATTTCTGTCCTTGGAAACTCTAGTGTATACTACATGGAGTACTCTAACTGTGTCAAAGTAATAACTTAATACATTTACCTAAAACAGAAGACCAGACTCTAACCACACCCATACCACAAAACTGTTTCTAAATTGGCTTACCTGCGCTATTTTCACACAAACGACTTATTGGCTTGGCTTGGGCGTGTGGTGGGAGGTAGTTCTTCCAGTCACAAGAACAACTTGCATGGGAGAAAGTCGTTTAAAGTTTACGGCGGGATACTAGACCTGCTCAGCATTTGTGGCTTCTAGCTGGGAGAACTCACCTTGGCAGCTGCATGTGCATCCCTGGGATGCTTGTCTCACAGTCAAGAGAAGAGAGAGGTCTCAAAACTGGTCATGTGCTTCATACGAGGTCCTTACTCCACCAACACCCTGAAATAGAGATCATCTCCACCTGTACGTCAGAAACCTGAGGGTCAGGAAACATAAGTGATTGCCTGAGGTCCCAATTGAGTGGTATTAAACGGCATTTGAACTTGGGTCTGACTCCTAAATGTCTGCTCCTTCTCCTGGTGCTTCTCACTAGACAGTTGGGGATAAACACAAAGCAAACCTCCAAATTAGATTCATATTACATATTAGGCTCCGTTCAGTTAGTGACTTCCAAATATTTTTTACCGTGACCTCCACTAAGAAATCCATTTTCCATTCTAACCCATCATGTTACAGAGCATAGCACATGCTCTGTAACATAGGCTTACATACACATATAAAAATAAAATCTAAGTATGATGCATTTTTCATTGCTTAAATTTTCTGTATTATCAAAAATACCACTTTCAACCCTCTAAAGTAATGTCATGACCCACGAATGAGTTGTCACCTGAGTTTTAAAAAATAGTATCATGTTAAGAAATTTCTCTTTTCGGGTGCCTGGGTGGCTCAGTTGGTTAAGCGACTGCCTTTGGCTGAGGTCATGATCCTGGAATCCCTGGATCGAGTCCCGCATCGGGCTCCCTGCTCGGCAGGGAGTCTGCTTCGTCCTCTGACCCTATCCCCTCTCATGTGTTCTCTCTCTCTCATTCTCTCTCTCTCAAATAAATAAAATCTTTAAAAAAAAAAAAAAAGAAAAGAAATTTCTCTTTTCTCCTCTTCCTCCTTGCAGGGCTGCCCTGCAAAGCTGTGCTAGTTTACTGCACAAGGGCATCTTTCTGATCAAGGGCATGAATAGGGACAGAAATTCAGACATCACTCTGCTGGATAAGCTCTGTGCATTGGTCTGGAACTGTGGTTGCCCAGACAAAGGGGTGCCTTTTCTTCATTCAACCAAAGTGCCCTTTGAGCTGCTGGTGGCTTTGCCTCACACCCTCAACTTCTCCTTTTTATAATTGACTATTTAGAGTTTCAGAGCTATGAATCCACAGGGACCCTTATGTGGATGTAAATCCATGCTGATTTTCATGGTTGGGACTGTTTCAGCCACGTAAATCCATGCTGATTTTCGTGGTTGGGACGGTTTCAGCCATTAATCCACATGTTATCTTGGCTTCCTCTCCAAGCACACACACTGTCCGTGTTCAGCTGGGTCACTTCAGCCCTCTGACCAGTGCAGATTTCTGCAGAGTCCTAAAATGCCGGCATCTACCAAGTTGTGTCTTGCTCTCTGGCTCTGACATAGACTGATTGCAGGGGAAACAAGGGGCAGATCAAAGCATGATATGCTCCCTGAGCCTCGACTCATCCTTGTTTCCCAGTGAGCTTGTCATTGGGTGGAAAAGAAATGTGGATGAAACAGGGAGATGAAATCAGAGGAAAGCAGAACCTTGGCAAGAAGACCAAAGCTGCATTTCAATTAGGTTGGTTTCCTTTTTTTTCAAAGGCTGGATTTGTAAGCAAAATGATGCAAACATGGTTCCCGTGCTGGTAAAAGCTAGTGGGTTTGGAAAGGGTGTGGGCACCAGGCGGTAGTAAAGCCATGCTTACAGCTTTAAAGGATACACTCAGAATCCACATTGGCTGGAACCAAGCCTCGTGAGATGATGTCCTTTTCATCCCACACTGTGGTGGTCTAACCCCGGTCCAGGCACTTTTGCCCCAAACGTCTCCTCTTTGACAATAAAGAGGCCAGTTTATCTCCTAGATCCCCACCAGTTCTGATAACTCCGTGCTTTTCTATTTCTTTTTTTAAGATTTTATTTATCCATTTGAGAGAGAGAGAGAGCAAATGAGTGGGCAGAGGGAGAGGGAGAAGCAGGCTCCTCACTGAGCAGGGAGCCCAACAACGGGGCTCGATTCGAGGATCACAACCCAAGCCCAAGGCCAGTGCTTAACCGACTGAGCCACCCAGGCGCCCCTGTGCTTCTTGATGAATGGGAAAGAAACAAGTATATGCCTGTAATTATGGACTGGCCAATAGAGGAGGTGATCAGGTAATGAAGCCCTGAACTTGCCTCCTTCCAAGGGCTTTTCCAATTAAGGAACCCAATTGGAGCGGATTAGTTCCTTTGGAGGGGTAATGAGGGCTTCTTTACCCATCCGTAGGAGCTTCCTGGAAAGGGCCGAGTTTCCCGTGCGTGGTAAGTCCCTTTCTCTCTTACTGTTTGATGGACGTTGAGCTGAGCAAGCAGGCTGCTGGTAGAAACACAGGTTTCACCTTTAGCAACCATCTTTCTCCCACTTAAAACTGCTCATCTGTTGCCCTAACCCCTCAAGTCGGCTGAGTTGGTTTCATTTTTCCATGCCACCTGATAGCAGTTAAATACATGTCCAACCACTTCTGTTATTTTAGGCCTGTGGTAGACCCGAGCATTGGTGTGTTCCAGAAACTTGGGACTTTGTTTTCTGAGATGAAGTATGACAGTGAAGGTTTAACACGATGGAATTACTATTTAAGTCTGGGATAGAGTGTGACCATCCTAGCTGGACAATCTTGGGCAAGTTACTTAACCTCTCTGGACTTACTTTACTTATCTATAAATTCGGAAAAATAATAGAATTTTCTTCATAGAGAGGCTGTGAATTTTGATGAGACTGCACAGGAAAAGTGCTTAGCAGAATACCGCCCCACCTACCCAAAGATGCCCTACTTCTGGCCTCTTTTCCTCTGAGTTCCTTCCCTGCGCTACTAGCCTGCTGTCCCTAAGTCCAGTGTCTGTACCTGCACTCCCAGCTCCCCAGCGTGTTTTCCTCCTGTCATTTCAGGACCTTGCCGCCATGCCTCCCATGCAGCCATATGAAGGGGCAGTTGCCCCAACTAATCCCTAACTAATAGCCAAATCCTTGGTGTTCGGACTTGAACCTGCTTTCCCTCTGTTCTTGCAGAGGATTAAGAGAGGAGCAGTTTCCCTATCTATGAAACTGAACCTCACTCAGCTGTGAAAATCTCCTGAGCCCTCCTGTCACTGCCCTATAAATGCATTTACTCTTTTCTTATGTGCACCATCAATATTTCATCTTAGCTTGTCATGTCTCCATCCGGTCACGGCTATACCTGATGTTGGTTTGTCAGCATCTGTGTTTTCTGTCTTGGATTTAGTCACTGCCCTGACTCAGGGACTAACCAATCCCATTTGTAGTATTTGTTCCCAGGCTCATAGGTAAGAGTGCAAAGGGCACCTAATGCCCTGTGAGAGATGTTGGGAATGGTAGTGATGAGTGTTTGTGATAAAAAGTCTGGGTCTGGAAAAAAAAATTGTACCATGAATGGCTTATGTATTAAAGTCAAGTGGCAAACAACAAATTTCCAACTTAGGAAATAGCAGTCATTTGAAATTCCCCAGTGCCCTTAAGTTGCAAGTATGGGTATCAGGATGGGTAAGGGCCCCCAGTTCTAAAAGTCAGATCACTCCAGCTGTAGCTTTAAGAAGCTTTTTTTTTTTGAGATATAATTGATTATAGAATTTATTTATAAATAAATAAAATATTTATTTATTATATAGAATTCTAATTTACCATCGGATTTACCCTAAGTGTACAATTCAGTGGTTCTTAGTATATTCACAGAATTGTAAAACCAGCATCACTATCTAATTTTAGAACATTTTCATCACCCCAAAAAAGAAACCCTATGCCTATTAGTAGTGATTCCTCCTTTTCTCTCTCCCCATAGATTAGTAGCCACCAATCTACTTTCTGTTGTTTTAGATTTGTCTGTTCTGGACATTTCATAGAAATGGAATCATGTGATATGTGGCCTTTGGTGTCTGACTTCTTTCACTTAGCATACTGTTTTTGAGGTTCATCCATGTTGTAGCCTTTTTATGGCTGAATATTCCCCTGCACAGCTAGACCACATTTTGCTTATCCATTCATCAGTTTATGAACACTGAGTTTATTTACACGTGGGGGGTCATCATGAATAATGTTGCTATGAACATTTACGTACAAGTTTTTTGTGGATGTATATTTTCAGTTCTCTTTGGTCTATACTTAGGAGTGGAATTGCTGGGTCGTATGTTCACTCTATGTTTAACATTTTCAGGAACTGCTAAACTGTTTTCCAAAGTGGCCGCAGCATTTTGCATGCCTACCAGCAATGCAATGTATGTTCCAATTTCTCTTTGCCAGCTATTATGTCTTTTTGATTATACCCATCCTAGTGGATGTGAAATAGTACCTTATTATGATTTTGATTTGCATTTCCTTGAAGGATGATGATGTTGAACATCTTTTCATGAGCTTATCAGCCATTTGTATGTCTTTTCTGGAGAAATGTCTATTCAAATATTTTGCCCCTTTTTAAATTGGGTTATTTGCCTTATCGTTGAGTTTAAGAGTTCTTCATGTATTCTGGATACAAGTCCCTTACCATATATATGATTTGCAAATATTTTCTCCTACTGTGTGGGTTGTTAAGGACTGTGCTCCATAGATGGGGCAACTCCTGGACTGGGGACCCTTGGATCTCCAAGCTATTCTACCCAGACTTATATCTAGAGTGATTTGGGTCCCTTGGGTCCAACCTTAAAGCTGCCTCTTCCGTTGAGTTGGTTTTGAGAAAAGATTGATCCCCTTGAAGTTAAGGACTGGAGGAGGATTCGAGTTTGTGTGGGGTCCAGGGCTTCCTGATTATGGAGATCGTGAGAATGTGTGAGTCTACTTAAACGTTGGTCCCCAGATGTTTGTGGTCTGCTGGCTGCCTCACCCCTCCTTACCTACTCCTGACTCTTCTCTGTATTATCTAAGAGAGTTTCTTGTCATCAAATCCCCTTCCCTACATCTTACCCAGAAGCCCTGTCAGGAAAGCAGTTGGGCCACAGGCCTTCACTTCCAGGTGAGAGGCTAGTCCATTATGCCATCTGGACCTTGGCACTTAGCTTTACATATCTTGGTTGTGGGCCAGTCCTGTCCATTTCCCCCTCTCCCCTCAATATAAACCTTCCCACTCCAGGCTCTAGGAGTATTTGCCTTCATCTTAAACAAAATTTTGTAAGTGTATGGAGCAGCATATCATAAATAATAACAATATGGTAATGATCTTAAATCCATCATTGTCTACCATGAGCAATAATTGGATGAACCTGATTAATGAGCATGCTCTGAGAATAAAGAGAATTTCTCCAAGCAATCATGCTTGGTACAAAAATGCACAATTGTTTCAAAGCTCCAGCAGTTTCCAAGGGGCTTAGGAAACATCTTTCTTGCTTCTAGCTTGTTTAAGCTACACAGTGACTGGTGGCATGGTGGATGGAGTTTTGTGGCCCTGAACAAGAGGCTGATTTATTTAAATAGGTTCAGATGCGCCAGGCTGCTCTCTTGATGCTTATTTTGAAGGACCGTTACAAATCTGCTGTTTTCGGCTGCCTTTTATTTTAAGTCCAATTAAGTGGCTAGCCTCAAATAGCTCTGACCTTGAAAGTCTAAATGAAGGTGAGGTGGGAGAACAGGCTCAGGAAGCATATGTTTTGGCATGTTAGCACTCTGCAAGTCATACACACTTAAGGAAAATAAATAGAACAAGACAAGATAATGTTGTGCTTTAGGAGGAAGAAGTAGCACCACATGCTTCACTGGTGGATAATCATAAACTGTGCTAAAAATGAATCCAACTCTATCTCACTTCACTGGGGCTCTGGGAGACAGGCCCCAAAAGCGTGGTAATGTCAGTGACATTCAGCGCATCGTCACCTTGGATCGGTATGTCTGCTGTATGTCAATGCTGAGCTATGCTCTCAGCAGTCCCGGCGCATGATTTCTATTATTTATTTGTAGTAAAACAGCGCTTAGAGTACCATACCACCATTTCAGTTTCTTGCAAATGTGGATCACAGGAAGACCCTTCTGTAGTTGAATAGCTCATTTTAAGAATATTATCAGCATGGGGTCTCTTATTAAGATTCTTAAAGTCTTAGAGTTGGGTTATAGAGGTTTACAGATTTTTTTTTAGCCATCTTTACAAAAATAATATGAAGTATTTTGTGATGTGCTGTGAGATGCTCTTTGCTCTTCCTACCCTTAACCTCACAAGTCTAGGGGCAAAAATGCTTGTTCAAGAATTTCACTGACTCCCTGAATGGCTGTTCTGAAACAGTTTTGGTTTCTGTGCCCCTATTTTAAAATATATTTTTTAAAGATTTTATTTATTTGTTTGACAAAGAGAGACACTGAGAGAGAGGGAACATAAGCAGGGGGAGTGGGAGAGGGAGGAGGGAAGCAGGCTTCACGCTGAGCGGGGAGCCCGATGCAGGGCTCCATCCCACGACTCTGGGATTACGACCTGAGCCGAAGGCAGACGCTTAACGGCTGAGCCACCCAGGCACCCCTATTTTAAAATATTTTTGTGTTCTTACTACCTCATTAAATGCTCCAACATTTCATGAGTTACATATGTGTCTATCTGTCCCCGGTTTTTTACATCAAGAAATGGGGGCAGATGGCTTTCCCCTTGTCTCGTGGGATAGTGCTATAATTAACAAGGTGATAGGAATGGATCACTGTCTGTCTGAGCCCACAGGCGGATGGGACTGCAGACACAAAGAGACAGTGGCAGGCACTGAATAAGAATACTAGGACATAGGACCAGAAGGATTTTGAGCACATTTTCCTGTAAGGTTCACATACATTGTCTTTATGGAAAGGACCACTCTAAGGTGAATATCCTGAAAAATTGCTCACGTAGTCATCTTGGGAGAATAATAAACCACTGTCTGGCAGTCTATATTTGCAGATTGTAATCTCATAAACTTCCATTTTTCTGGAAGTCCTGTGTCTGGATGATCAGAGCAGAACCAAGATCCAAGGCCAGGAGGACTTTTGAGAGCCAAATAGATGCCAGAAGATGAGTGCTCTAAATTTCAGGCCCTTAATTGTGCAACAACTGCATAAGGCTCTTTATAAGATTCTTTTGATATGTCTTCCCATAGACAAAATTCAAACAAGTTAGGTTGCCTGGCTTCCCAGCGCATAAAGAAATTAGAAGCAACCAATATCGTCTTTATGGGTCAGGGAGACTCCTCTGTCCATGCACACAGATAGCCAGGCCTGCCACTGACCTATTCACTGTCTTTAAGCAGATTTTAAAAGGCTCCCTGCTCTGACCAGACCAATTAGAAAAGGCACAACCCCACTCCTCCCCTAGCTATAGACAGCTTTATAGGTGCGGGATGTGATGAGCAGAAGGCATCTTTGTGCAGAGAGAAAGGTGCCATCTCCTCGAGGTGGGCAAATACAGTTTCTTGGCGCGAAACACAGGCTTTGCTCACCCCCCAGCCGTACACCTCAGGGCAGTGCACACGTACAAAGGCACACACATCTGCAGATACACGTCACATCAGAAAGACAGCCAATGGCAACAAGAATCTGAAACCTGTAAGACAGCACAAAGATATGTCTGGGGTAAGTGCAGGTTCAAACCAGAGTACTGCATCTTTTTATGGTACCAGCAGGCATGAAAGTCATATAATAATTAATGTTGATAATCCCACAGAAGCACTGAGAGAGTCTGAATTCTGTTGAGTGTAGCTTGTGTCAATGGTACTATAGAGTGGGAGCTCAGTGACCCCCATGTTCATGTAAATGGTGCCATGGTCCAGGTGGATGATGATGGTGGCCTGGCCAGGTTGGTAACAACGGAGGCAGTGAGAGGTGGCCAAATTCTGGACATTTCTTGAAGGCAGAGCCAAGAGCATTTGCTGATGGATCAGGTACAGGGCATGACAAATAAAGAAAGAAAGGCAGGGTGATGCCAAGATTTGGGGCCTGAGTAATGGGAAGAGTGGAATTGCCATTAACTGAGATGGGGAAGACTTCAGGAGGAGCAGGTCTCAGGTGGAAGACAGGGGCTCCATTTTCAGTTGCAGTTTTGAGACCTAAATGGTTAAGTTTAACATCGAAACAGGGATGTCGAGTAGGCAGTTAGAGGTGCTCCTGGAATTCAGATTAGAAATACAAGTTCAGAAATCCTGAGAATCTCGGTAGCGCGTAAAGCCAAGGGACTGAATAAAATCCCCCGCGAGTGAGCCTAGACGAAGACGTGAAGAGGCCAAAGGCCTGAGTCCTGAGGTTTCCAGCATGGGGATGGGAGGGAAAGGAGGAGGAGGGGGTAGAGGAGCTGGAGAAGAGGCAGCTATGGAGGAAGGAAGAACACCTGTAGAATGAGGAAATCGGGTGCAGAAAGTATCTCAAGACAAGAGAGTGATTATGTCAGGTGGTCACCTGGTAGGACGAGGACAGAGAATGAGATCTATTTAGCAGTAAGGAGGTCCTTGGTGACTTGCTGAGACCAGTTTTGATGGAGTGGGTCTGGGAAATGGGAGCATGGGAATTAGAGATAGGTGTACAGGCAAACAGACGGGGGACAAGCTGGGAGAAGATGTAGGGCCAGGAGATGTTTTTCAGGTGGGAAGAACCCTAGCACATGGGCGAAGTCATGGGCATGACACAGGCAAGTGAGAAGATTCAATGAAGCTAAGAGGGGAGAGTTGCAGGAGCAGCGCCTCCTTGAGTAAGTGGGGAAAGGGAGGGGAGATCCTGGGCCAAACATGTTGCTTGGGGTGAGCAGCACTAAGTAAGAGGTCCGCCGAGGAACTGCAAGGCTGCGGGGAACAGGCAAACATGTTCTAAGACTTGTGCAAGGTCTCTCTTTGTTTCTCTTTTCTCAACGGATTTCCAAAATCTGATTGAAAAATGCTTTGATGAGTAATCAAATCTGCCGATCACAGCAACATTCAATAAAATCAGGTTGTGTGGTTCAGATTGAATTACAGAAATCTGTACTTCTTGGGAAGCCAAGAAGCAGAGTGATAAACATTAACCTGTCTTCTTTTAAAAGACCGCATTATTTTTTTTTGACAACAGGATGTAGCAGGGTGCTTACGTGTAGTTCAGTGGGCCTACCGGGTGGTGTTCTCACTCTCTTGGGAGCCCCAGCTAGGCCAGGACATGGTTTCCCATAGAAACGTAGAAGTCGGTTGAAATACAAGCTTCGTTAGGGCAGGAATTTATTTTGCTCACACGTGAGTCCTTAGAAGAGTGCCTGGCAAATAGCAAATGCTCAGTAAACAATTATTGAATGAATGATCAATGCCAAACCAAGGGCATCCAGAGTATTTTTTTACTGAAAAGGGTAGTTACCAATGATTTTAAGTGATCTGTTTCTACATGCTCAATTTTTCATCATTCAAGTGAGAGTGTCCATATGCCTACATTGCTGCCTTTTTTCCCTCCAAACGCTTTATTCTTCAGAACTGGCTGAAGACTATTGCTTATAGCTCTGTTTTTATGGGATAATTTCAGAGGCTTTTAATCCATAAAGTCACTTTGCTGTCAAAAAGCTGGCAGAATCTCTGTGCAGAATGAAAATCTGCTCCCTGATCTTATCAGGTCCAATCTCATTATGAAATGGTTATGGAGATCATAGCGTTTAATGGGTACAATGCTGGGTACCATCTGTTGGTGAGTTGGACACCTACACTGATCAACCAGATATGGTTGTGGAATTTCAGAACAAGGTCCTCTGATACTTAAGTGATGCCGACTTGCTACCATATGGCAGGCCTGATAAGAATTGGAAGCTAAGTAGAAGGGCTACACTTTGTATTCCCGGCCTAGGTGCCTTTGGTCTTTCATTTGATTTTCTTTGTAAACAGTAGGATCTCTGAGTAAGCTAATTGTTCTTTATTTCCCTTTGCTTGGCAAGATGAGTGTCTTCACAAAAATCAATAGGCTGCCTACTGATTGCGGGGCAGTCTTGCCACAAAACAACTGTGCAAGCATTTTTTGCAATCAGTCCCAGAAGCCTCAGAGGAAAGGTAAGTTGCAGTGTGGGGTAAGCTATGGAGTCAAGGAGAACAGATGATTTTATATTAGTAGAAGAGAAGGGTATTTTAGCTCCAGCTTGTCCAGTTAGCAGGAATGATTGACAGACACTAGTGATTAGTAGGGAGGAAAACAACTTTCTTGAGGTATTGGGTTGCCATGCTCTTTAAGGGGGAGTCACCTTCCTTACTAAAAACAAACCAAATCTCACAAGGGTCTCCACTCCCCTTGGGCCCCCTCATGGGCACAAGGCAATCCCACTGAATGACCTTTAAGATGTACAGCACTCCTATGGGACTTTCTGATTCCAAGAGCCGACAGAAGGAAACCATGCTCTCTTGTTCTTTTTGAGCAAGTAGAATTTATTTTCCAAATAATGTTAGAGTCTAACTCTTAGGTTTGTTTGTTTTTTTAATTAAAGACCTAATGGACACAAACAAGGGAAGGTGAGAATTCTGTATGAAATGGTCCCAATTGCAAAGTGCAGTACAATGTTCTGACCCTGCCAACAGGTTATTGGTGGTTGTTCCTTCCCTCTCTCTTCCAGAGGAGGGCTCAAGTAGTAATCATGTGGACAAGCAAATGATGATGGGAACTGGGACTCGTGGGCCCTTTCTGTGTCTGTCTTCTTCACCAACTTGGTTCAGGCAAAAGTATGGACTTTGTGTCTATTGGTGGGTCATAGGCTATTTTCTTTCATGCTCTGGAAACTGGCTCTTCCTGTTTGACATTGAAATGATTCAGTGGTAGAATCTCTTAACTTTCCATGTTGGTTTGTCTAGATCATTGTCAAGATCTTTAGTGGGTTGTTGGTGATTTTAGAAGCCTAGGAAATCCCATTGGCCTAATAGGGTATTTGAGCTTTGCCTTTTCCTCAAGCCATTTTTTTTAGAGGCAGGGAGGAGCAGAGGGAGAGGGAAAGAGAGAATATCAAGCAGGCTCCATGCCCAGCACAGAGCCTGAATTGGGATTTGATCTCACAACCCTGAGTTCATGACCTGAGTTGAAATCAAGAGTCAGACACTTAACCTACTGAGCCACCCAGGTGCCCCCCCTCCCCCTGTGCACCATTTTTTAACTACCAAGGGGATATTTCTGTTTTACATCTTTGCCAACAAATAAAATAATAACCTTTTCCAATTTTAAGTGAGTATTCCTTAAAACAAGAAGAGGAAGGAAGAGGAGAAGGAAAATAAACAAAAGAAATTGCTTTACATTTTTTTCTATCCTTCTTTGCAACCAAATTTATGAACCAGTGAAGTCTTCTAAGGATTGATCATTTTTTAAGATCCTGCTGTGTTTAGCTTTATCTAAAACTCTCAAATGTGGGGCGCCTGGGTGGCTCAGTCGTTAAGCATCTGCCTTCAGCTCAGGTCATGATCCCGGGGTCCTGGGATCGAGCCCCGCATCAGGCTCCCTGCTCCACAGGAAGCCTGCTTCTCCCTCTCCCATTCCCCCTGCTTGTGTTCCCTCTCTCACTGTGTCTCTCTCTGTCAAATAAATAAATAAAATCTTTAAAAAAAATAAAATAAAACTCTCAAATGTATCAAACACATGGTGTGCTAAATGTAGGACAGGCCCCATGCTCGGCACGTTGGGTACAGAGATAAAGATGGAGCCTTGCCTTCCCAGAATTGACACTGTCATCATTTGGCCAATCAGTTGTTTCAATTGTAAGTGGGCAGATTGACTCTGGAATTTTGAGGTCAGCATTTCTGTTGTTAAGAGGCTGTAGCAGAAGCCTGGAGCATGGATTCCAAGCTCTAGTTTTATACATTTCTGGTGCTATAGACTTCTCCCCACAAAATCTTCTCTAAGCCTGAGCATTTGCCGGGAGGACTACAGCAACATGGTATTTTTCTGAGTAAAGTGACCAAACTTATGCCAAGACCTCTTTCAAAGAACCCCATCTGAAATAGAATCAGATAACATCTGGTTTTCTAGTTCCAGAATAATCTGGAAGGCTTCTGGCTTCTGGAACGCTACTGTAATCTTTAGTGCCTCCCAAAGGTGAATTAGTTGTCACATAATAACATGATTGCCCAAGCAGAGTCATGCTGTACCCAGACTTTTGACCTACAGAAATTGCAAGACAATAAATGGATGCTGTTTTAAGTTTCAGAATTTGTGGCAATTTATTAGACAGCAATAAAGAAGTAAGGCACCCATGATAACAACATTGTATAAAAAGCTATCCAGGGGAGCCCGGGTGGCACAGTCAGTAGAGCGTCCTGCTCTTGGTTTTGGCTCAGGTTGTGATCTCAGGTCATGAGCTCAACCCCATATCAGGCTTCACACTCAAAGCATAGAGGCTTAAGACTCTCTCTCTACCCCCCTCCCTCTGCCCCTTCCCCACCTGCGCATGCACACATTCTTTCTCTCTCTAAAATAAATAAATAAATCTTCAAAAATGAAAACAAAAAAGCTATGCAAAAATGTTGGAATACCAATAGCTAAGCTTTGAGTATTTTCAAAGAATCACCATAGAATATTAAAGCTCATGATTCTCCTTTTCTTGGAGTCCCTCTGGAATTGTTTTCTTTTTCTCTTGGTTTCTATAGTTAAAAAAAATGACAACAATAACAAAAAACTCCTCTGCAGAAAGACACATTCATTTGTTTATGGATTCGTGCATCAAATATTTATTACGTATCAACTATGTATGTGCCTGGTGCTCAGTTGGGCATTTGGAAGTAAAGTCTGACTAGTGCATGGTCATTATGCACCAGGAGCTCAGACAAGAAAGTAGATCATTGCATCCAGTTTGGATGCTCACGCTTGAAGATTATGGCTGATTACACAGGGCACTGGAAGCAGGTGGCATTTACCTTGGTGAATTTGCCATGCTCAGGAGCCTGGTTGTCAGCCCAGTGGGCTCATAAACCTGATTGTGATGGTGCCTTGCAAAGGGATTGTCTCTCAGAGGTGGACTCGTATTGCCCAAGCTCATTATGACTGCTGTCTATTAATACAAATCCAATTAGAGCCCATTAAAATACAATGAGAGCTACATCTCTAAAACCAAACGGAAAGCTCAAATCAGAAAATCAGTGCCTTATTATCCCCCAGTAGGCAAGTACATGGAAAACAAAATTATAATAATCAGAGTGACAATCTATTAATTTGCAATGAGGAATTAAACTGTCAAGTTGACTGATCTGACCAACACATTGGCTCTGCAGAGATAACAAAATGTGAAGCCAGATCATGGCATCATGATGGATTTAAGAAGTGTTGCTTTGCTAAAATGCTTGACAGACTCTCACCACAGTCAGGATGACCTTACACTTGCTCAGCCAAGATTTCCTCTACCCTTGAGAGCCCTTGGACAGGCCTGGACAACTCTGTCTCATGTGACGCTTCCTGCTCTTTTCTGTGCTTCCGAAACACATGGCCACCTGTTCATAACCCAGCACATAACACAGTACAATATAGACAATTATGTTTCCAGGTAATCAGTTAGAAGTAGTTTTCAGTTTTCCTTCTTTAAGTTTATTCCTTGATTGGAATTTGGGATATTCCTATGCTCTTTACTCCCATGTTATACACGGTCCCTTTGGGTTTGTATTCACAGAGGGCTAATCAATACAATATGATAAGTTCTATAACAGAAGTGTACAGAGGGCCCCATGGGAACTTGGGATAAAAAGAAACATTTATTGAATTCCTTCTAGGGACCTAGTACTGTGGCCAGCTTTCTACATGTATTACTCATGTAATCCATAATAACCCCTTCATGTGGGAACTGGACATTAAGAAACCTGCCCTGTAATTACAAAGTGAGTAAGAGACAGGACCAGGGTTAAAAACCAGGCCATGTGAGCCCAAGACTATGTTCTCAACTGCTGTGCTTCCTTTGGTCTTTTAGTCGTCTCACTCACCCTGAAGGATGGAGAAGTGTGTCAGCCTCGGCTCAGTTGCAGAAATTGGAAACCACCCTATTGTTTTTTTTTTTTTAAGATTATTTATTTATTTATTTGACAGAGAGAGAGAGATCACAAGTAGGCAAACAGGCAGGTAGGCAGAGGGAGAGGGAGAAGCAGCGATGCAGAGCTCGATCCCAGGACACTGGGATCATGACCTGACCCGAAGGTAGATGCTTAACCAACTGAGCCACTCAGGCGCCCCATTGTTTTAAAGAGAGCAAGGGTTTTAACATAGGAGCAGAGTGCTTGCAAAATCACTGGGAGGGCTGGGTCTCCAGGCGTGACTCCAGAACCACACAGTAGGCCTGGCCTGCCCCAAAGAGATACTGCTTCTGCCTCCATCAGGAAGGGCAGGAATCAGGAAGCTGCCCCTGGGACTGTTGTGTCTGGAACAAGCCACCAGTGCCCTGCCTCTCGGCATTATGATCCTCGTCACTAAACACCACAGGCTAATAAGAGAAATCCTCTCTGTGATTGCCAAGGGAAAGAGCAGAAGTAGCAGAAGCAGAGCGTGTATCTCACTTTCCCTTCCTAAATCGAGTTTGAGAGTCTCCAATCAACTAAACCTCCATGAACCCTACACCACAGCCACAAGGGAGGCTGGGACATGTCATTGCCAGATTGATCAACCTCTGCAGTTCAGGAAGGCATACCAGGAGGAAGGTGGGCCAGATGCTGAGCACCAGACCTGTGTCACTGAGGAGTCCCACACTCAGAGGTGGACATGCCCGAGGTCATACAGTGAGTGATAGGTGGGCTGGGTGCTCTCACAGAATGGGTCACACTCTAAGCTCTGTGTTCACATTCCTCTCCATGGCCTAACTCCACCCAGTTGGGAAAGGAGCATTTCCAGAGACAACTTCATGGAGAAATTGAATCTCGAAGGAGGGGTGGACTGGATCCTGGGAAGGCAGTGGGTAGGGTAGGGCCTGCAGGGGCAGGGGCATCCTCCCTCTTCCTCTGGTACAGAGGTTGTGACCCCTTCTTCAGAGTCTCTGAGGAATCGATACAGTGGCTTACCTCCATGAAAGTGAAATAGTGAGCATTCTTACCTCCATAATGTAATTTAAATTGTTAGGGTTGTGGAAAAGTTTGGGGCTTTTACTCAGGTGACTGAGTAAGCAAATACTGAGCTTGGTGGACAAAAATGAGAACATATCAAAACAAAGAAGTACTAAAAGGTCTTTGAAACTTGGAGGTTCGGATATTACAGTTCACAGTGGTGTAATCTAATTCATTCCTTAGAAGTTAGAGGTGAACATTATATTATGGGAAGATGGCAGTTTAAAAATAAAGATTGGTTGTGTGCCAGTCTGACTGATAAGCACCCAATTGCACAGGAAATGGACAAACTATTTGGGGATGTTCATAGTTGAGGGTCATTAATTTTTTTTCCATGTTTTTAGCTCTGCTCATCAGCACTTAGAACTCTCCAGAATAAGAGCCATCTCTGTTCTTAAAAGCTTTATTGATTGTCAACCCAGATAAAATTCAGGGTTTCAAAAGTGCTGGGACTTTGGGGAGGGGGGCGCGACCAGTTGAGAGATGTGGTTAGATGAGAAATGACTCAGCTGTGTGTTCCTCTCCTCTCTGTCTGCTGAGTCAGGGGAGCTGTTGGTGATCTGAGGCCATCAAAGGGGGCCTTTTGTGTCTCCATACGAGGCTCTTCAGCCAGCCAGAGCATGCAAAGAAAAGGATCTGATAAAGAGGGAGTCTAGATCTAAATCCTGCTCCTGGTACCTGAGGGATCCGGGGACTCCCTCTTTGGAAGCTGTCACTTAGGAATCCTGGCATTTCCATTTTTCATACCTCTGACATTTGTCCTTATTCTGTCTGCTAATACATATAGAGAATTTTGAGCATAGTGTAGCAGTTAGGAGCTTAGACTCTGGTGTCAGATTGCCTTGGTTCAAAATCTGGCTTGGCCATATATTATCTGTATGACCTTGGGGAAGTCACTTAATTTCTCTGTTCCTCCGTTTCCTCATCTGTGAAATGGGCATGATAATAGTACCCACTTCCTAGGACTGTTGTGAGGATTAGGTAAACAGATTACTTACACACATACACCCTCTATAAAAACTAGCTCTTATTGTTGGTGTGGATTCTTTGTTTCTTCCTCCCCACAACCCTATGAGGTAGATCTTTAGTAAGACTATTAAACATAGGTAGAAACCGAGGCTCTGTGAGTTTAAGGAGTTTGCTCAAAGTGACAGAACTTACAAGGGGTTGAGCCAGGGTCCAAATGCCCAGGACTGAGTGACTGCAGAGCCTGTGCTAAAAGGCATCTTCATTCGCCGTGATGATCGCGTTTAACTCTGGAAGAGACAAGATGTTCTTTATTCAGCCACAAGGAATCCTTTGCTCACTAGGAGGCAGCTTTAACCTCTCGGTTTCTGGGTTTCTCCTGCATGTTATGAACCCCGTCTTTGTCCCACGTTTGATTCCTACTAACACTTCTGAAGTCACGCACCTCTCCTAGGTCTTTTCTGTCTGCCAAAAAAAATCGCCTGCCCTCTTATCCCCATCCTGGATCAAGGCCTCATTCTTTCTGCACCTAGTTTCTCTAGGTTTTGTTCTTCCTTGTTTCTTCCCTGGGAAGCAGCTAGTGCCGACGTCACATAACCAAATACCTGTCAGGCTCTCATCAAATGAACAGTTTTAAGGTCAAATTCTGCCTTCTGACAGCTTTTCGACTACAGAGAAAGTGGTTAGCGCATTGCACATTCTAATTTTGGCAAAGGAATGATTTCTTTGCAGAGAAGCTGCTGGTGCACAGAGAGGAACAGGACCGGTCCTGGCTTTGGAGCAGATTAGGCAGAATCATAGTGCATGTGCTCAGAAATGTCTAATTCAGTCACTTCCTTCCCTCATGGCCTGGTAAAGTGCTCTCTCAGGTTGGAAGGGAGCTGTCTGCATCCCCCTTCCCACTCCTGATCTAAAGCCATGCACGTACTGAAGAAAGAACTGTGGTCCTCTCTGCAATTCTGGGGAAGGATGCAGAGCAACATGTTGGGTGGGCCCGGCACTTCACTCATCTATAGGAGTCTAATGCTTGATGGGAGACTTAGGGGCTTGCTGGCAGAGCCGTGGAACTCTCAGTGGCCAGTGTCTGGGTCCCTTTTCCCCCTAAAAATCATCCGACTCCTCTCTCCCCAACATTGGTCGCATTTTCTTCAGATGAAGCGAGTAGCTCGGTGATGCTCAAAGCTGGCTGCCCATTAGAATCAGCTGGGAAGTTTGAATAAGCTCCTCCAGGTCCCAGGACATCAGAGATTCTGATTCAATGGTTCCTGAGTGGGCATGAGCATCAGTATTCCTAGAAGGTTTCCCAGGTGCTTCTGCTTCGCAGCTGAGTTGAAGCCGCCAGTGAACAAGCCATGGCACATCGGCCAGCCCTTGACATCTTTGTTTCTTCTACCAAATAAAGATAACAATAGTATTGGTCCCATAGGGTTGTTGACAGGATTAAAGGGTTAAAATACATAAAGAGCCCCGGAATGAAGGCAGGCACAATGTGCTATGTGGGCACAGACTAGGGAACCAGAGAAACCTCTCTCCAGCGGTAAGGGGCTTACCAGAAGCAGGCCTACCCCTTGAGCAGGGTCTAGAAGGACCGATTTGCTGGACACCAGCAGGGTGGGCAGAGGACACTCCAGGTAAAGGAACAGTCTTTACAAAGTCATCTTAACATGCAAGAGCATCAGATGGCAGACAACTGGCCATAGTGTGCCACCATCTGTTGTTGGGGGACAGTGATGGTTGAGAGGCTGAAAACAAAGACTAATGCCAACCCTTGAAGGACTTGCGTGCCGGCCCGGAGGCAATTGGATTTTACCCTACAGGCACGAAAAGCCGCATCAGTTTTTAAGAAATGGAGAAACATCCTCAAAATCGCATTTTAGCAAGTTACCTCCTAGCAATGAGGAGAGGAGACGAAAAGAGGAAATGGCTGGTGGGGAGGGGGCTCTGTGAAGACCCTCTTGCTGATGGCTGAGGTGAGGGATGCTGACAGCTGACCCCCTTGAACTAAGGGAGAGGCAGGGGGCGGGACTCGGGAGGCGGCCTCCCCAGATGTGACAATTGATTGATTGAGGTGTAAGGAAGTAGTGGCATGGAGGTTGGGGGGGCGGGGGACAAGGAGGCTGACAGCCTGGGGCTGTTGCAGCCTTGCTGTGCGGTCTACACTTGAGACAGGAATTCTAGGAGGACAAGCGGGTTTGGAGAAGAAGAGAGTGAATTAAGCGTTGGCGTGTTGAGAGTGAGAGCCTTCTGGGATATCCAGGTGGAGGATATTTAAGTAGAAGTTCTTCATCAGGAAGCTGTGAAGAAAGAGAGAGATTGTCACACCCCTATGCCTTTCCAATCGTCCCAGTAAATCTTCCCGTACCTTGGGCCTCTGGGAAAACTTTATCCTCCAATCAGCTTCACAAGCCAGAAGTCAGAATCCCCTTCAAAGATTTGCTGTTCTTGAACCACAACACCAACAGCAATCTACACCAGCAGCATCCAACAGATCCTCCTTGTCCAGGAGGCCCTGGTAACTGCGATCCCTTTTGTCTTGGCTTGAGTTCTAGAGAGTCTAGGAGCGGCGTGCATGGCTCCCCAATTTGGTATATTTCACCAGGCTTGATCACAAAGGGTATTCCAGATGGAGGAATTTGGTTCATGGTCCCAGTGGCAGAATGAGCTGCAGTGCGTCAATGACTTTATGCTGTTAAATAAAAATGTTACTCAGTCCCAAGTTGTGGCACATAAACACTTGCTGCTGCATGACCCTGACCCCCACAAAGCCTCACCTCATTAGGATTACTAGGTAAAATACAGGGCAACTGATTAAGTTTGAATTTTAGGTAAACAAGGAATCATATCTTAGTATAAGTATGTCCCGAATCTTGCACGGGACAAACTTATACTAAAAGTGATTGCCATTCTGATTGGTGTGAGGTGGTATCTCATTGAGGTTTTGATTTGGATTTCCCTGATCCCACCTCACACCAATCAGAATGGCTAGAATTTACAAGTCAGGAAACGACATGTTGGCGGGGATGCGGAGAAAGGGGAACCCTCCTACACTGTTGGTGGGAATGCAAGCTGGTGCAGCCACTCTGGAAAACTGTATGGAGGTTCCTCAAAAAGTTGAAAATAGAGCTACCCTACGATCCAGCAATTGCACTACTGGGTATTTACCCCAAAGATACAAAAGTAGGGATCCGAAGGGGTA
>NC_138382.1:36947359-36965643 GCF_054177405.1 Leptonychotes weddellii | reverse complement strand
AAAAAAAAAAAAAGGAGACAATGTCAATTAACGTCAAACTGCTTTTTATGAAAGTAGGAAATTCATTCCAGACTTAGCATTTCACAGCATAGACCATAGCTACGTATAAGGGAAGTGAGAGCTGAAAGAGCTAGGGCTAACAATCTGAGTGTTGTGATTGAATCCTATTATCTACCTGTGCTTTCCAGTTATTAGGACAGACAGGAGAGCCTCTGTAACTTTATTACCTGTGTCTCTTTATTTTTAAACATAAATAAAATTTCCATCTGCATGCTACTTTAAAAAAAAAAAAAAAGTGATTGCTAGTTTACCTGCAATACAAATTTAACTGAGCGTCTTGGGTTTTTATGTGCTAAACCTGGCTTCCCTAAACCCAGTCCACCTGGAACATTTCTTGTCTTGCCTAGAACTCTTCTAATAAGAAATAAATGCTCCTTTTGCCTTTAGCACAAGATCAGCTGAACTCGATTCTGGAATGACATGGCCCTGGTTCTCTCTTCTCCCCCACCCAATAAATTATCTTTGTAGGTTGTTTGTTCGTTCGTTTTGTTTTAGATCTCTGGTGGTCTTTGTTTTATTCTTTGAACACACACCTTAAAAAAAAAAAAAAAAAAAAAGGTACCCAACCAAATGTAAAAAGAGAGCCAAAAAAGAGATCCTGGTTGGTTTAATAAAATTCAGACGGGGGGAGATCAGCCAAAAGAAATGAAATGCTATTTCCCTATCTCCTTTAAACAGAATTAGCGAATACCTGCGTTTTGCTGAGGATGCTGGAGATCTGTATTGCATGCCTTTTTGTTATTTATTTTAACCTCTCTCCCCTGAGTAACCTGAGCCCAGGGCAAGAAGAGAGGTGACTTGGGTCAGTATCTGGAATGCTCACATCAGTCTTGCTGATTCATGAAACTCTTCGGGGCTTATTGATGGCATCTGGAAATAGTTCTGGAAGCTGGTTGTGCCGATCCAATCGGATGTGTTTTATCCTGCACCACAAGGTCGAGAGAGAGAAATTGTACAATCTGGTGCAGCAACCTGTTCAAGATAGGAGGAGGTTCTTGTTTCTAATTTAACACAAACCCACTTCCTCTTGCACTCTCTCCATTTGAAATGAAGTGTTGCTTATCACCCTCCCCTGAGGTTGAGCTGTATCCTGTGGTTCTTCCATCCTTCTGCACCTAGGGATGCTTTACCCCTTCTGGTCAGGCCAATGCTATTAGAAAGCGGAGAAGATGTTTGAGCTGTGTTCTTTAAAAACCCCAAACAAAAAAGGAACAACAGAAACAATTGTAAATAGTAAAGGGGCTGACCAATATTGCCGCACACTTGCCACCATCCTACCAAATCCTTACTGTTTAGCTGTGACTACACATTTGATTAAACATGCTCAGAAAGTGCCTCAGTAATTTTTTTTTTCTGCCATGTACCCCGCCACATCAGTAGAAGGCCAGTCTTTTTTTTTTTTATAAAGATTTTATTTATTTATTTGACAGAGAGAGACACAGCAAGAGAGGGAACACAAGCAGGGGGTGTGGGGGAGGGAGAAGCAGGCTTCCCGCAGAGCAGGGAGCCCGATGCGGGACTCGATCCCAGGGCCCTGGGATCATGACCTGAGCTGAAGGCAGTCGCTTAACCAACTGAGCCACCCAGGCGCCCCTAGAAGGCCAGTCTTAAAAATTCCTGTGTCATTCCTTGGTGTAATTTCAGAGGGAAGAGAATAATGTTTTGTTACTTTGTTGAGCATAAAGAAACCAGTGTCTCATGGTAAAGGGGGAATTGTGCCTGCTTGTTTATGAGTACTGGTGGGAGCCAGGGAACCGAAACCTCAGATCTGCTCTCCTTGCACAACATATTTATATCTGCCTCAGTTCAGCTGAGTGTGAACCCCCGTCAAATGCTAATGGCTTTGGGTATTTGTTTTTTGTAAATAATTCAACAAATCCCCCGGGAGGCTCGTAGGCCGTTTGCTGTTGCAGATCTCTTTTGTGAACGTGCACCTTTTGCAAAACCAGAAAACAGAGAAATGTGGATGGGCTGAGAGGTCGAGATGGAGCCAGGTGTCAGCCCTGAGCACAGGCTTGCATTTAGCATCCTGCAGTGGCACATTTCCTACCTTTGTGATCCCCAGCAATTTATTAGCCTCTATGTGCCTCTGTTTCCTCACCTGCGAAATGCACGGAGTTGTGTGGGTGAAATGGCTTAAAGCAGGGCAGTCGCAGTCGGTCCCTGCGCATAGTCCTTGTGCGTGTGGGGTGTGTCTGTGCAGTCGTGAGTGAGTTCCAGCAGTCTACAGTGCTCCCTCCATCTGATCTGTTCTTAGGTCATGTGAGTGTATGGAGGACGTTCATAGTAAAAGTTAATTTCCAAGAAAAGGCAAGAAGAATTTGCTCTGGCTGATCTCAGGAAAGACTGCTTGGTATGTCAGATAATAATAAAAATTTTGTAATTAACTTCTGTCAGTTGCCTATTACGGGCTGGACACCATGCTAATCACTTTACCAGACTCATGTAGTCTTCTGGTAGGTAGGCTTATTGTCCCTGTTTGACAGCTACAGAAATTGAGGTTAAGGATATGTGTATCAAGTTATATAATGTGGGGCAAAAAAAGCAAGTTGCTTATGTATATTATGAAACCAGTTACAGAAATGTTTTCGAGATACATACATATGCATATATGTATATAAGAGAGAGAAAGTAAAGGTATAAAAAGTGCATGGGAATGATAAATAGCAAATCGGGGTTAGGAAAAGGAGAGGAGGAATGGGCAAGGAAGGGAGGACAGAGAGCTTCAACTTGATCTGTCATACCTTCTTTCCAGGAAGTGTCAATAGGGCAATATGTTAAAATCTGAATAAGTCAGGCAGTGGATTCACAGGTGATTGGTATCTTCTCTGTACCTTTCTGAATGTTTAAAATATTTCAGAATTTTAGGAAGAGATTCTATCACAGCGATCTGGAGAGGGTCAGCACCGCAGGGGCGCACACAGACGCACGACAAACGGGATTGTTCTTTGAGTTGGCTTTTTTCCCCCCTAAGTATTACTGTGAAGTAACGGTGCTGACTTCACGTTGGAATTCCATTCCACAGCAAAGATGCAGCAGTTAGGAAGTTTTATATGAGTCCCCAAAAGGCACTCAGAACACCTTTGGGAATGTTCTTATAGTGGTCACATACACCAACAACATAAGCAAGTGTGACTAATAATACATATCTTCAAGTGCACAAAATAAATCTTCCTTGTCAGAAATAGCACTTAGCTTAGCCTCCCCATGGATCCTCTGTAGGCTTTTTGGCCTTCATTTTTTTAAATATACGAGTTAAAGAAATAAGGTAGGGAGTACTATTTTGAGAATAATACCAGAATCAGGGGAAAATAATTCTCTGGGTCATTCAAAAATTAAAAGCTTCCCATTGCATGCCCTTGGGTGTATTTCATACTTTTTGGCTGATTGCAGAAGCAGTATCAATTTTATTGACACTAGACTGTTATGATAATGGAGTTTTTTTTATTATTGAATTTCATTACACTTAGTCACAGTAAGCCTACGCACACTATCTGCAGTTGGAGTCGCCTCGGGCACTCCTCTAATAGCATAGAGATATTGAATATTTTCATATCAGGATTAGCAATTTCCCCTGTCTGTCATGGCTGCTAGAAAAATCAGCACTGCTGATTTCATTCCATTTAGATTTTGCTTCTACTTTCAGAGTGACTTCTGACTTTGATGCACAGAAACTAAATAAAATATTTGAATGTTTCACTGATGAGCCTACTAGAAGGTTACCATAGGCTCTGAAAACAAGGGAGCTGCTTATCTCCCGACGATATCGTGTAGTTGAAAAGAGGATTGCACTCGCCCACGTGTGCACTCATGCATTTAAAAAAGAAAAAAGAAAATGCACACTAGGAGGAGTTACAAAGATGGAAGCAGAGGTAGGAGGAGCCTAGAACCAGGAGCCAATGAACATGGGTAGCCTTTAGAAGCCAGAAAAGGTAAGAAAATGAGTTCTCCCCTCCAGGCTCCAGAAGGAATGCAGTCCTGTAAACCCATTTTAGATATCTGACCTCCAGAACTTTCTTGTTTAGCCAGGTATCAATGGGTGACCTGACCACCCATGTGCTTTGAAGGACATAATCCAGAAGGTTCCTGCACATGCTTATATCCTTGCTAAGAGACAATGTGGCTCAAGCGGAAATTGAGGGCACCAGCCCATACCTTTCCAAGGACAGAATCACCTGGCAGGAGAACTAGCCTCAAGGAAGTTTCTGGAAGCTTGAGGCAACCTCCAGGACGACAATAAAACTCTAACTCAGCTGTACCAGGAATACTAGTCAGAGGAAGAAGGAGATGGTATCAAGGACACAAGGGGGAGAGTTGGTTTGGGGAAAGAATGAGAGCATCTGTCTCCCCAAAGTGGAAAGGAAGAAAAGAGAAAAGATGGAAGTGAAGGAAGTGGCATTTGTTTTCCAGTTTTATTTAGAAATAGTTGACATACATCCCTGTATAAGTTTACATGGACAGCATGATGGTTTGATTGTGAACTGACTCCAACAGGTTAACATCCATCATTTCCTGGAGATACAATAAAAAGCAAAGAAAAACAGTTCTTGTGATGAGAACTCTTAGGATCTACTCTCTTAGCAAGGAAGTGTTCTTTTAAATTGAAGACCATGGTCTTGGCCTTCGCAGTGACATAGACAAGATCCTCTTCTGAATCTGAGGGAGGGGGCTTGTTGTCCTTGGGGAAAGAAGAGCTTTGGCTGCAGAATGTGCCAGAGAGTGGACATGAGGTAATAAAACAGCACAGAGCAGCTCTGCAAGCCCATTTGAAATGAAATAGACTGTGGATCTTCTCCTCCAGCAACACTGTGCAGCATGGCAGTGAAGGTGAAGGACCCAGGACAGAGGATCCAGTACTGAATGAGGTGAAGCCATTTTTCATTTTAAACCACTGACTAATCAAATAAGCACAACTCTCCAGTTTAGAGGTGAGTTAATAAGAAGCATCCTCCTCACCCACAACCTCACTAAAACATCAGTCCATTCATGCCGTTGGCCTGTGTGCCCTGTGCAGTTTCTAGAACACCAGGAACTGCATCTAAATCTCCATGCTTTTTGAATCCGGAAAGGCAGTAGCGTGCCTCAGGATGAACAGAGCCCTAGAATCGGAGATAATTTTACTGCTAGATATTTTAGAAGGGGGCAGCACTTAAATAATTTACCTAGTAAGTAATTTAGAACATTTTTATATTATGCAAACAAGAACAGATTGTGGAATGCAAAATCTCTCTATCTTTGTTGGATATAACACAGATTTCCAAGAAATTAGACTGTAATTTACAGCAACCACTTTGGGCCACAGGCCTCTGCCCAGCGCCCACCGACACCCACCCTCTGTCGTCTGCTCTGGGACAATGGCAAAATCCGAGAAATGTCACTGAAGGAAAACACTTTATTCTTCCACGTTGTACTTATAGTACAGTAAATGATCATTGTTTAAAAAATGTAGAAAATCAGTGTCACCTGTATTTCAAATACTGTTTCCCTAAAAAGCAGCTGATTAAAATTCTGTATAATTTATAAGGAGAATTACAAATCAGTGTATGATCAGCTTCTCATGAACAGAAGTGAAAAACTGATTGACCCCTGTGACATAACCTCAGACATAATTATCCAGCTCAGCTCTAATGGCCTTCTTGGGCCAATACTGATTTTGAATTTTGAATTTTTACATACTGCGATTTTGTAAGAGATGTTAAACACTGAATTTCCCTACTTTTCAAAATAACAGGTTTTTCTCAGACTTATGAAAAATTCAAAGACATTTTAAAATTGTTTAAGTCTTTCATCGAAACACAAAAGAGTTCTCTGGTTTTAATTAGAAATTCCCATGTCCTTGGGGGTGGGGGAATGGGTTAGCCTGGTGATGGGTATTAAAGAGGGCATGTATTGAATGGAGCACTGGGTGTTATACGCAAACAATGAATCATGGAACACTACATCAAAAACTAATGATGTAATGTATGGTGATTAACATAACATAAAGAAAAACCTAAAAAAAAAATTCCCATGTCCCATTGGGATTGCCATCTGTTGATAAAGGGTCCCAGTAGTTTCCCTCCAAACGCCACAATACAGTGCCATGAAGCTGTCATCCATTCCAAAGGGAGGGCTGCTTTCTCACCATTAGGAGTACATTTGTAGTCCATAGACACCAACTGACTCAGTGTCCTGTTAGGGGATAGTCCTAAGGATAGGTATGTGTGTCGAAAGGGGTGAGAGGTTAAGGTCTTTGATTCCTTTCACAGGTCAGTTCTTAGTTTGCCTTATTCTTGAAAGGAGACATGTTCTAATACTGGTCAGAGTGCTTTTAGAAAAGACGGACCAGGCTACAAATCATAGAGCAGGATCTAGCCCCTCTTTAGCCACTTGTCCTACATTTGAATTAAGGAAAGTTTCGAACCTCCTGTACTCAAAAAAAATTTTTAGACTGGATATAGGGGATGGAGCACAGAGAGGAGAATGATAATACCAGCTCTACTCCGTAAGACAATTGTTAGAATTCAATGCAGTCATGCTAATGAAAATGCTCTTTGGGGATGGCTCTTGTTATATACAAATATTGAAGATTATTAAATAGAACACCAACGATGGCTGTGTTCAGGATATGTCTCAGAAATTTGCTCAGAGGAGATTGCTTTACACACAAATATTGATTGGCTACAACTACGAGGCGGTCTAACAAAAATGGAAAACAGAAAATTTCCTAACTTAGGGGAATATCAATCTCTTGATTTAAGAAGGCTCTATAACTTCTATACTATTGAGGGCTTTACTTCCTGCTTTCACGCCTTCTGAAAAGATGGGCAACAAAGAACAAAGGCTAATAGGAAATAGACGAGCCGCCAGTTTCTTGTCTTTTATTTTTAGCTAGTCTAGTCCAGGTGAATTCATTAGTGTTTCTGGCTTGTTTTCCTTAAGATAATACCTGTCCATCTTCCCACAGCTTATTTTGACTACACTTGCAATCAGTTGTTCTCTGGTTTTGGTGATACCCATTCATATAACATGCAACTTTCCTCTCATCTGCTTTTATTTTTATTTTTTAATATTTTATTTATTTAATTTGTCAGAGAGAAAGTGAGAGAGCACGAGAAGGGGGAGCAGCAGAGGGAGAGGGAGAAGCAGGCTCCCCGCTGATCAGGGAGCCTGATGCAGGACTCGATCCCAGGATCCCAAGATCATGACCTGAGCCGAAGGCAGATGCTTAACAGACTGAGCCACCCAGGTGTCCCTCTCTCATCTGCTTTGAAATAAGCACCTACCTTGTAGCTCTCACATGTTTACGACATCGGTGCCTTGATGGTGATTGCTTCTGAGATGGAATTTGGCTCTTTTGCCTCTGAATTGCAGTATTGCCATATCAATCTCATTCATAGTGGGAGCCTCCAAGAGACATAATGTAAACATGTGAGAGATGTGTGGCTGATAGCTCAGATACAATTCGTCCAAAATTATTCCAGTAGACACCATGCTAATCACAGCATTGTTAAGCCAAAACTTGTTTAATGGTCCTTTAAAAAAAAAAAAAAGAATGGAGATAGCTGAATATTCAAATAGTTGAAATTGTTCTTGTCTGTTTACCTGGGGTGGGAAGAAGAGGCGTTTGATACTTTACACAAACGTGTGCTCAGTAAGAGAAAATAATCCATAGCTTTAGGTCAAGCCCAGATTATAATTTTTGAAGGTTGTATCGGTGGGGATCCAGTGAGGAGGCAGGAATCTCACTTGTTACTTGAACAGGATGAGCTTAACCTAAAGAATGGTTATCTCCCTATAAAGTTACCTAAAGTGTAAGAGAACCGTAAGGTACCAGGGAGGTAGAAATGCAGGAAGCAGCTGAAGTGGAGAAACAGGGAAGAGGCTAGAGTTTTTAAAACTTAGCAACCTGGAGGAGGAGGCTGCTCAATGATGCCCCGGTCTTTGAGCAGAGGGCTATGAGCCCGACTCTACAAGAAACAGCATGCTGGCTTTAGCTGCTGCCAAGGGAAAGTACTGCCACCCCTGGGGTGAAACTCAAAAGAATCAGGAAACAGACTGGAAGGCGCGGGAAGTACAAAGGAAGGAGCAAGTCGCTTCTTCCTCCTACACACTTCCGGTCTCCCTCTAGCTCCCCTTTCCGGAGAACCACAGGGTCAGCTGGCAAATCAGAAACCTAGTTGGCAGGGCGGCATCCCCAGTTTCAGAAAGCCAGGATATGTAAGGGTGGGTTTGGATCCTAAGAGGATCTGATTTCATCACTGGCACAAAAGTTTTCAGACAAGAAGGCTAGTGGATGGCGGCAGAAGAAGCCAAACCTATTAGCTCTTAGGAAGAGTCAGGCAGCCCTTGGGATGGCAGGAAAGGCATACAAAATGTAGCATCATCTTAATGATTGTCCTCAAATGACAGTCAGCTTTAACAGTGTTTATTAACCTTCAAATAAAGCCAGTAAAACTGGGATTCAGTCATAGAGGACAGTAAACCATCATGAGGCTGTTGTAGGTCTCTGCAAATAATTTATTTTTACTGTGGAAAATTTCAAATGTACCTAAGTACAAAGAATAATACAATGAACCCCCAATGTACCCAGCACCCAACTATAACAATCATAAGCATTTGGCTACTCATGTTTTATTTATCCCCCCACACTGCCTTTCTATTCCTCCAGCTTTGCATTGAACTATGTAATTTTATTCCTAAACAATTCAATATGTTTAGTTACAGCTTCCTGACTTTCCACAAATTAAACATGCTCATGTAAACCCCACCTAGATCAGGAAAAAGAATGTTCCAAACCACTCAGGGCCCCTGTATAGTTCTTTTCCAGGTCCTCTCCCCAATATTTCCCTAAAGAATGACTACTATCACCTGTTTTGAATTTTGAATATATGGACTTATATAGTATGTACATTTTTGAGTTTGGCTTCTTTTGTTCAGTGTTGTTAGTGCAATGTAAATATGTTGTTGCATGTAGCCATAGTTCATTTATGTTCATTGTCCTGAGCTAATTCACTGTAGGGTAATACCACAATTTATTCATTCATTCTGCCATTGATATACAATTGTTTCCAGCTTTTGGCTATTACAGAAATGTTGCTACAAACAATCTTTATGCATTCCCATTGGGTATAGGTCAAGAAAGGAATTGTGGGATCTTAGAATATGCACATGTCCAACTTCAATAAATCCTGTCTAACAGTTTTCAAAGTGGTTACACCAATTTACCTCCCACTAGTTCGTGTTGCTCCATATCCTTGTCAACACTTGGCATTGTCTGTATTTTTTCATTTTAAACATTCTGATAGGTGTGTCATGGTATCTCACTATAATTTTAAGTTGTGTTTCCATGATGAGCACATTTTCTTTTTCTTAAAGATTTTATTTATTTATTTGAGAGAGAGAGAATGAGAGAGCACATGAGAGGGGGGAGGGTCAGAGGGAGAAGCAGGCTCCCCGCCGAGCAGGGAGCCTGATGCGGGACTCGATCCCGGGACTCCAGGATCATGACCTGAGCTGAAGGCAGTCGCTTAACCAACTGAGCCACCCAGGCGCCCAATGAGCGCATTTTCTAATGCTTGGTTCTTTGGATATATTTTATAAGGAGTCTGTTCAAGTATTTTACATGCTTTTACTGGGTCATCTATTTTTTTTTCTTACTGATTTTTAGGAGTTCTTCCTATATTCTGTATCTGAGTCTTTGTTGGACATAAACATTGCATGTATCTTCTCCCACTGTAGCTCACCTTTTCATTCTCTTAATGGTGTCTTTGATAATAAAAGTTCTTAATTTTGTTGTAGTCCAATTTATCAGACTTTTTCTTTATAGTTAGTGCTTATCATGTTCTTGTTTAGGAAGCTTTTACCTATTCCAGTGTGATAGAGATATTCTCTTGTGTTATATTCTAGAAGCTTTTTTTTCCCCCAACCTTTCACATTTAGGTCTATAATCCACCTGCAATTGAAATTTGTTCATGATGTAAGATACAGAACAAGGTCTTTTTTTTCCCCCCTCATATGGATATACAATTGACCTGCCCCATTTCTTAAAAAGATTATTATTTCCTCACTGCACTGCAGTTTTACCTGTCATAAATCAAGTGATGGTATGAGTCTGTTTATGGTTTCTCTATTTGTATATCCTTGTGTGGATACCATGTAATTTTGATTGTAATAAGGATTGAGACATCTACTGGTGTACATTCTTGAAGTTTGTTCTTCTTCAGAACTTTCATGGCTATTCTTGCCTTTTTTTTTTTTAATTTCTATGTAAATTTTAAATTGGCTTATCAATTTCTAAACCACCTGAATGAATTTTGACTAGAATTGTATTCAATCTGTAATTTAACTTGAATAGAAATGACTTATTTGCAAAATGGAATCTTTTACCCATAATCATATTGTAAGTTTACATTGATTTAGACTTTTTAAATTTCTCTAAGTAATGTTGGGTTTGTTTTTTTTTGTAGAGGCTTTGCATATATTTATTTCATTGGATTTATTCCTAGATGTATGATCTTCATAGGTTTATGCTATTTTAAATGGTTAATTTTTTACATTTTTTATTTTCTGTGTTTTGCTTGTATATGGAAATCTAATTGGTCTGCTAAATTCAGTTATTCAAAATTCAAATAGTTTATGTGAAAATAATTTGATTTTTTTTCTGTGTATACAATCATGTTGTCTGTAAATAATGCTAACACTTTATTTCTTCCTTTCTAATCTTTATACCTTTTTTTTTTTTTTGGTTTATTGCACTGTTAGGAGCAATACCACTTTTAGACCAGCATATCACAAATACACATTGAACATAATACATTTATTTTAAAAAGACATGGGCTCCTCTTTCACATGGGATGTTACCCTAAATATCCACTTTAACCCTAACACCATCCAGTGCCCCCCAAAAGTGGGTCTCCGCATCTCTTTCATTGTCTTTGAAACAAAGGTGATGGTGTCCAGATTCCACGACAATTTGTGAGTTGTCTTGTGTTGATAGTAGGGACAAACACTGCTTTGCTTTGCAGTGAGGGGAGGTTGGAGTGGCAGAAGCACTTAATGTAAAAGGCAGATTAATTAACCTGACACATCTCTCCTCCTAGCTAGTGTGAATGCATAAATTCCTTGAATAATGAAGCATTGTTTCCCACTAGTTTTGGCTTCTGTGTTCTCTTTATGCTCTTATTTGTGGTCCCGGGGATTGACAGGTTTGCATAAATCAACATTTTTGCAGTCATTGTACATCCCAGTTGAGGAGCATTTTTCCAGAAGAAAACAACTTATGTTACTCTGAAATTTGTATTTAACTCTAGATCTAATGTATGTGATGCTTCATACTGATTCTTTTCATTGGCATATAGAAGAACATTGAATGCTAGGATTGAAAATGTTTTAAATTTATAACAATATTTAATCAAATTTATTAAATTTTCAAAAACATAAAATATCAAGTTTCTTTAAATTTGATTTAAAAATTTTGAGACTCACTAATTTGTTTGCATCCTGCCTTTAGTTTTAATATATAATTTTGAGGATTTTAGGAGAAAAATGGCATTTTTGAAATCAAAAAACTTTTGATATTTTACATTTTCTTTATTATAAAAACATTAAAATTTATATACTTTGAATGCAATCATATTTTTTAATCCTTTAAATCATTACTTTCAATGTTACCTATCCTATGAAAATCTTAACCCATGACAACATGAGAAATTTCCAACATAAAGTTATAAAAATAATCTTATGGAATGAATATGTAATAATTGATGAATTATTCATGCATTCCTTGTATGACTTATGCAAACATGGCCAGTCCATCAACAAGACAATCAGATATGTACCATAATAATTAAATTTAATCATCTTTGATACTTTGTCAATTTTAAGTCCTATAAAAATATTAGTTTTCTACTTTTTTATTTTGTCCTCATAAAGGTAAACTTCTCAAGGTTGGAGGATAGAATGTGGCCTCCATTTGTCTTCTTACCCTTGTCCTTGCAAATGACCTTGGGTGAGTCTGGCTAGGACTTTGGGTTCAGTGCTGTATAGAGGAAGAGATAGTCAGCATCCTTGTTTATCACAATCTTCAAATGTTCAGTTAGTTCAATACTGATTTTTTTTTTTTTGGTCTGCTCTTTCTATCAATTTCAGGGAGAAGTACATTGAGATTTCTCACTATGTTTGTAGATTTGTCTATTTTTCTATTAGTTTTGCTTTGTATATTTTGAAGCTATGTTATTAGACACATAAATTGCACATTCTTATATAATTATGTTGAGGTAACCTGTTTATTCTTCTGAAATTGCCCTCTTGATTTCTTGTAACTCTTCTGGCTTTAAAGCCTGTTTTGTCTCATTTTAATATAGCCATATGAGCCTTTTTTGGTTAATTTCTGTCTGGAATTTTTTACTCTTTACTTCCAATCTTTCCATACCCATATATTCAAAGTGTGTCTCTTGTAAGCTACATGCCTTGCAATTTTATTTGCAATCATTTGTTTACAATCTTTGTCTCCTCATTAGAGTGTTTAGTCAATTCATACTTGCTGTAATTACGGATATATTTGGGCTTAAATCCATCATCTTATTTATTTTCTTTATGTCTTACCAACATTCTCAGTTCTCTTTTTCTCTTGTTATTTTGCTACTTTCTAGATTATTATTATTACATTTTGTTAACTTCCTCTGTTTTATTATTTTATTAAAACTGTAATTACATCACACAGGCTTAACTTACTGAAGCCCGGTATAAATAAGTACTTTTACCACTTTCTGGACAATGTGTATTAAGAATCTTAGGATATGTTAGTTCCATTTAATCCCCTCCCACTTTCTGTGTTACTGTTGTCAAGTATTTTATTTCTAAAGATGTGTTTGCCTGGCTCAAACTGCTCTGTCCATTTTTGTCCATCATTGCTCAAATGTCGCTTCCTCAGAGAGCCTTGCCTGCGTGATCCTAATTCAAACAACCTCACCTCATGCCTTTCTTCTGCATTCCTTTGTTTTTTGTGTTTCGTCATGGACTTACCACATGAAATGAAGTATTTGTCTGTTTTCTGTCTTTCTCATTAGAATGTAAACTTCATAAAGGCAGGGGCTGTCTGTCTTCTTCACCAGGACTTGGTCCAATAAATGTTATGTTGACTCACCAGTGTAGGTCAGAGGTTCCCAGCAGAGACCACAGCCACTAACTCTCAGCAATGAAGAAAGCAGAGGCCCATTGGGCATTGGAGAACTGCTGCAAACCACAAGTCAGAGATTTTATATCAGGAAAACTTGGGTGGGATACTAGGATCACTCCAGAAATAAAACAGTGGGCATATTTCCTCTTTTCATGTTTTCCATTCATTCAACATTTCCTGAACACCTGTTCAAATCTGGGCACCAAGCTAGGGGCTGAGTACTGTGCTAGACTCCATGCTATGTGTGGTAAGCAGCATTCTCTACAAAATCCCTTCATAGATCATCCTGGAAAACAAGGCCTGGCTAAAGAGAACAATGTAACAGAAAGAAACAGATTGTTCTGGGGGTGCCCGGGTGGCTCAGTGGCTCAGTGGCTCAGTTGGTTAAGTGGCTGCCTTCGGCTCAGATCATGATCCCAGAGTCCTGGGATCGAGCCCCACGTCGGGCTCCCTGCTCAGCAGGAAAGCCTGCTTCTCCCCTCCCTCTGCCTGCTCTGCCTACTTGTGCTCTCTATCTCTCTGTCAAATAAATAAATAAAATCTTAAAAAAGAAAACCTAATTTAAAAAAAAAAGAAACAGATTGTTCTGCTGGTGAGGTGTTCTTGGGCTGAAGGAAATCAAGAGCTTTGATCCTGATACCCTTAGGCCAGCTATGTTGAAACATGATGCAAAAGAGTATTCACACATAAAGGTACTGAGAACTGATCCAAGAAAATTCTAAATCCAGAGCCCCCTGGAGGTACAGTGCCCTGTTTTCCTCATTGCTGAGACTCAAGAACCAAAGGCCATCAGGCCTGGAAACTTGGACCAGGGTCCCATCCATAGAGCAGCTTAGATACCAAACGTTAGCTTGGACCCATATTAGCCTTTTTTGTTTTTACTTTTTTATTCACCAGTCACATGTGAAGACTTCTGAAATGTTCTATCCTTATGTGGTTTTATGGTCACCATTTTCTTCCCTTGTAAGCAGTTGGGCCTGACGTGGTGTGAGGGATACTTGCCTCTGGCTTTTGCCCGTTTCTTCAATTAAAAAAAAAAAAAAAAAGGTTATGGGCTAATTCCTAGGTTGTACTCACAGAATGGCTAATGCAAAAAAAAAAAAATCAGCATTTTTTTAAATAGTTGGGGCTCTCTTATTTTCACATTTTCAGCTCTCAGCCTTTTCTCCAGCCTGACAGGCAGACGGGAAGGCAGCTGGGCCTGTAATAGAGAGTGATCCTAGCAGCCAGGCCCTCCGTTTCACGGTCAGCCCTGGGTTCTGCATGTGGAATGCAGTTGGCATTTGCAGGCGGGTACCTGCAGAGAAAGAACCGGCACGGCCGTGGAGGAGAGGTAGTTCTCAGGTGTGATATTAGGATCTCATCCTGAGGTGCACTCTACATTGCTGGAACACTTGACAGACCACCAGCCCTGAAGAACTCACGTGACTGGATGTGCTCCTGCCATTACACAGCCAGTGTTTCTAGTATTTCCACAAGTGCTGGTCTTGCAGGGCCCTGTCGGTCCAAGCCACTAATCAGGGTTTTTTTTGCTGTTGGTTTTTTTCTGGAAGCCAATTGAACTATATGGAGATTATCCCCCCAACCTCTGCCTCTTCCATGCCAGCCAGTGGAGCTAAACTACCTGGAATATTTGTTTGGGCGGCAGACATAACTAGGTACCCACTGGGGATCAGGCCCTGGGCTTAGTGTAACTAGACAGGTGTCTCTGCACCTGCCCCTTTTCAGATACATCCAAGTCTTCATGATTTTTCTTAACCCTGCAAGCAACTCTTTAAGGTTTTGTATTGGACATCCAAAAAAACATGGCAAGAGGTATTGCTTTAGAGTCCCTACAATATGCCAACATTATCTCAGCCCTTTTCCGCCACATCCTCCAGTCCTTAACAGCCCTGCAAAGTACATGTTGTTACACCCATTTCACAGACCAAGAAGATAATGCTCAAGTGGTTAAAGAAATTGACTCACAGGGAGTAGGTTGCAAAGCTGGGGTTCATATCCAGCTCAATTTGATGACACTGTGCACCTTTGGAAAATGTCTGTGTTGGTGACAATTTACATCATCATTTAATTCCCCTAAATATTAAGTTATGGATGTTGGAACTGCTCTTCTTTCTCTCCATAAGCAATGGTACCATCAGGGCAAACGAATCTCTGGTTTAGCTTAGGTTGCCAGCTGCGTACAGGGATTACACCCCATTCAGAACTTCTGTCTTCTTTGTAAGTCATCACTCAATGTCAAGGTGACAATCCGTTTTCTTCTCTATAATACTCCATTCTCTTCATGGCAAGAGGTATAAAATACTAAGATCATCACTTCAGCTAAGGGATGAATTTTCAATCCTTTAGCTCCTCACCTTGAATATCCACAGTGGTTAGGGATCATGGCATCCACTTATATCAAAGCCAAAAGCGGTTTCATTTGAATGGACTGATGACTATAATCAATGTCTCTTTGATGATTTATTGGCATCATTATTATTGTGTATAACAGTTCTATTATTAACAGTGTGTATGTTTTTATAAATATATCTAAAATACACAGAAATGTAAGTGCAATAAATGATTATCATAATAAATATAAGTATCCAGGCAGTCCTTACTTTTCACATTTTGGGGGCGGCTGCCATGCAGAGCGAAGACAGGGTGCCAGTGTGCATGAGATTCCACTAACAGATTCCCGTGCAAAGTGAGAACTGCCTGTAGTCACCATTTATTCAATGTCAGCTCCATACTTGGTACTGCATTTGATGTTTTACCCAGGCTCTGTGTATTAGTCAGTTCAAGCTGCTGTAACAAAAGACCACAGACTTGGGGGCTGTGACAACAGAAATTTATTTTCTCCAAGTTCTGGAGGCTAGAAGTCCAAGAGCAAGATTCTAGCCAATTGACTGTCCGGAGAGGACTTTTTCCTGGCTCACAGACTACAACTATTTTGCTGTGTCCTCACATGGCAGAAAGAGAGGGAAAGTGAGCTCTCTGATATCTCTTTTTATAAAGGCATCTAATTATTTTTTTATTAACATATAATGTACTATTTGTTTCGGGGATACAGGTCTGTGATTCATCAATCTTACACAATTCACAGCACTCACCATAGCACATACCCTCCCCAGTGTCCATCACCCAGCCACCCCATCCCTCCCACCCCCCTCCACTCCAGCAACCCTCAGTTTGTTTCCTGAGAATAAGAGTCTCTTTTGGTTTGTCTCCCTGTCTGATTTTGTCTTGTTTCATTTTTCCCTCCCTTCCCCTATGATCCTCTGTCTTGTTTCTCAAATCCCTCCTATCAGTGAGATCATATGATACTTGTCTTTCTCTGATTGACTTATTTCGCTTAGCATACTACCCTCTAGTTCTATCCACATCATTGCAAATGGCAAGATTTCATTTTTTGATGGCTGCATAATATTCCATTATATATATATATATATATATATACACCACATCTTCTTTATCGATTCATCTGTTGAAGGACATATAGACTCTTTCCATAGTTTGGCTATTGTGGACATTGTTGCTATAAACATTGGGGTGCACGTGCCCCTTCGGATCACTACATTTGTATCTTTGGGGTAAATAAAGGCATCTAATTCTATCAGATGAGGGCCCCACACTTATGACTTCATTTAACCTTAATTACTTCCTTTTACGCCCTGTCTTCCAAGTCCAGACACATTGGGGTTTAGATCTTCAACAAATGAATTGGGGGTGAGAGGACACCAACATTCTGTCCATAGCACTATGTATATTATCCTCACAAGAAACACATTTTATAGTAAGTCATCTTCATGGCAGAGACAGGGGTCAAACTAGGACTTGATTCTAAAATCCACATCTTTTCCCCCAGCTAGACCACTTCCTTTAAAAAAAAAATTTTATTTATTTGACAGAGAGAGGGAGAGAGTACAAGCAGGGGGAGCAGGAGAGGGAGAAGGAGAAGGAGGCTCCCCATTGAGCAAGGAGCCTAACGTAGGGTTCAATCCCAGGACCCTGGGATCATGACCTGAGCCAAAGGCAGACGCTTAACCAACTGAGCCACCAAGGCTCCCCTAGACCACTTCCTAAACTTTATTCACTGGCTCAATATCGAGACAAAATATAAATGACAAGAATAGCTAAACTTGATTTATCGGTCATCTTATGCACAAGTTAGTTTGTTTTGTGCTGGCTTGTTTTAAAAGATGTACCTCAAGACAAATCAGTGTCACTTAGCTTTTGAACAAATAGATTATGAAGCAAAATGGAATGAAAAGTGTGCAGTTTTAAGTATGGTCAACTGCTTAAAAGATGAGTACCTTCTTTTTTTTTTTTTAATTGTCAGAAAATTTTACTACCAAAGGTAAAAAATAACCTGAGAGCTATAGGATTTAAGTGTAGATAGGAAGAGGAATGGTTGAAAACACTATTAAATAAGAACTTAAATGCAGTCATATATATTTAGAAAAGATATGTATTAAATATTTTAGATGTTTAGACATTTTAATGCAAAAGTAATATATGCATATTTTAAGCAATTCAAGCAATAGAAAATATATAAAAACTTATGTAAATATACATATTTTTATAAATTTTATTTTATTATGTTATGTTAGTCACCATGCATTACATCATTAGTTTTTGATGTAGTGTTCCATGATTCATTGTTTGCATATAACACCCAGTGCTCCATGCAATATGTGCCCTCCTTAATACCCATCACCGGGCTAACCCATCCCCCCACCCCCTCCCCTCTAAAACCCTCAGTTTGTTTCTCAGAGTCCATAGTCTCTCATGGTTCATCTCCCCCTCCAATTTCCCCCCCTTCATTTTTCCCTTTCTACTATCTTCTTCTTTTTATTTTTTTAACATATAATGTATTATTTGTTTCAGGGGTACAGGTCTGTGATTCATCAGTCTTGCACAATTCACAGAGCTCACCATAGCATATACCCTCCCCAATGTCTATCACCCAGTCACCCCATCCCTCCCACCTCCACCACTCCAGCAACCCTCAGTTTGTTTTCCTCATATCAGTGAGATCATATGATACATGTCTTTCTCTGATTGACTTATATTGCTTAGC
>NC_138382.1:36909785-36946859 GCF_054177405.1 Leptonychotes weddellii | reverse complement strand
TAGGTAGCATTGACATTTTCACAGTATTTGTTCTTCCAATCCATGAGCATGGAACGTTTTTCCATGTCTTTGTGTCTTCCTCAATTTCTTTCATGAGTATTCTTTAGTTTTCTGAGTACAGATTCTTTGCCTCTTTGGTTAGATTTATTCCTAGATATCTTATGGTTTTGGGTGCAATTGTAAATGATATCGACTCCTTAATTTCTCTTTCTTCTGTCTTGTTGTTGGTGTATAGAAATGCAGCTGATTTCTGTGCATTGATTTTATATCCTGCCACTTTACTGAATTCCGGTATGAGTTCTAGCAGTTTTGGGGTGGAGTCTTTTGGGTTTTCCACATAAAGTATCATATCATCTGCAAAGAGTGAGAGTTTGACTTCTTTGCTGATTTGGATGCCTTTTATTTCTTTTTGTTTTCTGATTGTTGTGGCTAGGACTTCTAGTACTATGTTGAATAGCAGTGGTGATGGTGGATATCTCTATGTTCCTGACCTTAGGGGGAAAGCTCTCAGTTTTTCCCCATTGAGAATGATATTCACTGTGGGTTTTTCATAGATGGCTTTTATGATATTGAGGTATACATATGTTTTTTTAAACAAAAATTACTCTTGGACATCATATTATGCACTTGTTTTTTTCATGTAATATATAAGTTAGATATATTCTCACGTTGCTGCACAGATTTGCCTCATTCTGTGAAACACTGGCCTAGCATCCCATAGTAAGGTTGGATCATCATTCACTTCACTATTTCCCTATTGGCGGACACTTAGATTGTTTCCCACAATCACAAAAATCCTACTTCTCTTTGAACATCATTGCACTTCTCTTTTTCTACACATGGACAGATAAATCATGTAATTTCTCTGTAGGATAAATGCAATCCCTGTGTCAAAAGCATGCATAATCAAGACATTGACAGATATTGCCAAATCAAATTCAAGATAAAGTTTCACATTTAACATTTCCAAAGGCACATTCCACCTCAAGTGTGATGAAATAATGCCATAGTTTTCGCTGCATTGCCTCCCTCTCCTTTGGTGACATTTGAGCAGAGGCTTAAAGGAACTGAGGGAGATAGCCCTGCTGTTCTGGAATGTGTTAGCAAAAACAACAGTCCACTGAATTTACCTGTGGACTCCAGTGAGGTGATCGGATATTCATTCATTGAAATGGTAGTTCCTTTCTCCTTGTCATTCTTCCAGTTCATTCCACAAGCATTTATTGAGTGTTTTCTATGTGGAAGGCAAGGTGATGGGCAACTTCAGTTGTTCCAGAGATGAATAAGCCAAACAGAACCTTTCCCAGATTCATGTACTTCACCATTCTGTTTTTGGTAGGCAATGATTTTGATTTGTTTTTAATTTACATATGGCAAAATTCACTCCTTTTGGTACACCACTTTGGTTTTTCATTCAAACCTCAGCTCAAACAAATAAAAACAAATTGTTGCTATTGAATTGTGCCCTTTACTATGATTTGAACGTTTACGTTTCCCCCAAATTCATATGTTGAAATCCTAATGCCCAACGTGATGATATTAGGAAATGGGGCCTTTGGGCGTATTTAAACCATGAGGGTGGAACCCTCATGAATGGAATTAGTGCTCTTATAAAAGAGACCCCACACACAGGTCCCCCAGCCCTTTCCACAAGGAGAAATCTGTGACCTGAAGGGGACCCCTCACCTAATCATGCTGGCACTCTGACCTCAGACTTCCAGCTTCCAGAACTGTGAGAAATAAATTCTATATTACAAGCCACCCAGGCTATGGCATTTTGTTATATCAGCCCAGATGGACTAAGACATCTTTATTTTGTCAGTGAATAAAAGCAGCTAGCCTAGAGTTCTTTGGGCTTCTATTTAGGAGCCTCCCAATATGCACAGTTTCCTACATCAAAGGTCTGTTCAGTTAAACTTTCTTTTAAAGTAAAATGTGGGTTACAGCTGTTTTTGTTTTGTTTTGTTTGACATAAGCATGATGTAGCCTTTGAATTTTATGCCTGCCTTTTCTGAGCCTTTCTTCCGGCCAGAGTTGAGAACCTTCTATAATCATTACATGTGACAACTTAAGACTTTTTTCATTACAACAAAGCAGAATGAATAAAAGGTGTAGTCTTTTGAGCTGAAACCGCATTACCAACCTGACACTCTGGAAAATGCTAATACTCCGTATATTAAAAGGACAGCCAACTTAGCCTTCTTAATGCCCATTTGTCTGAATTTATGAGATATCATTCTTTTCAGTGGGGTATTTTTAAAATTATCCAGCTAGGAATGAGTAAATTATTTTTTGTCACTAATTCATTAAAAATGCCAGTCATACCGATCAACTCAAGTGAGACCATCTGCCTTTCAGAAAACATTAAATACCCAAAGAGCAAATGGGACCGTATTCTTTGGACCTGAGCTGGGACTGATGCACTTAGAAAGGCACAGGTTCCAAACCCAGGACACCTAACCCCGCTCCAACTCCCCACTTCCTTACCTGACCAGCAGTTGAACTGTTTGGGACCTTGTCTGTTTCACTTGAGAAGGCCTGATGAGGTTGACATCCCAGAGCTGTTTAGGCCCTTAAGATTAACCTTTCTTTCCCTTTTATGAACTTCTGGGGGTGTGCTGTGGAGAATGGAAGCAACCCGTTTACGCACTGAGAAAGAATTGAGAATAATCTTAGTTTATGATTTCTGGTTTCAGTAGTGACCCTGTTTTCAAATAAATATAAAACTGATCTGATCTTAGAGAGAGATAGGGTAAACTCTTATAGGGTAGTTTTTTGGATAGAGTCATCTTTTTCAATACTTAGGATAAATGAATTTTTAAAAAATATTTCTTCTAGAAAAGGGTCTACAGTGAAATTATTTGAAGACCTTAAAAAAAGACAAAGAATGAAAGATGTGGTATTCATTCATCCAGCAAATAGTTACAAGTGTCCACCACATGCTAGCCACTGTTCTAAGTGCTTAGGCACCTGCAGGGAACGAAGTTGGCCCAAATCCCTGCCCTCTTGGAGATGACCTTCTTGAAGGGGGAGGTGGGAGCAGATAATATCAAATAAATAAGTAAATGATGTAGTGTGGGGGAGGATGCAAGGTGCTATGGAAAAATATAATTAGGGAAGAAGGGGGAATTATATTGTCAAATTCTTAATGCAAAAAAGAGATGTGATTATGAGCTAAGCATGTGATACAAGTTATTTAAGGCCACTTTTCATAATCTGGATTGTATCTGAAGCATTCTTTTTTGTTTGTTTTTTTTTTAAGATTTTATTTATTTATTTGACAGAGAGAGACACAGCAAGAGAGGGAACACAAGCAGGGGGAGTGGGAGAGGGAGAAGCAGGCTTCCCACCGAGCAGGGAGCCTGATGCGGGGCTCAATCCCAGGACCCTGGGATCATGACCTGAGCCAAAGGCAGATGCTTAACCACTGAGCCACCCAGGCACCCTCTTTTTTGTTTCTTGAGATAAAAAAAATGTCACTGTATAAAGATCTCCCTCTTCTCTGAGTCTATCCCAGAAAAATGTCTAGTATTTGTGCCAACTCAAGTTAGGATGGTATAGCATTAAAATCTCAGCAGATTTCCTTGATAAGAAGAACCAGGTATGATAAAGCTTACAGATACAGAATTGCTGTTTTTACTTTCCTTACAAAGAAGATGACATGATCTTTGCTTCTTTAGTAGTGAAAAAATTTCATCCCCAATTATTTCCATGCCTGAATGAAGTGGGTACAAATAATAAGTCTGGCATTGACTTCACGGAGGCATCCAGCAGGATGATGATCCGCCCTGGACTGCCAATCAGTAGATATAATACAGTCTTTCTGATGTGAAGGAAAAAATCCAAATGGACGCAGAGCATTCATTTTAACTTTAAAGTTAATCGAAAAGTTTCCTTGGTTTAAAAGAAAAGAAAGGCTTTATAGATCCAGTTGACTTTGCCTTGGGGTAAACAGATCAATTCTACAGGATAGAAAGTATTCTATAGAACAGTTGGTAAACTGCAGATGAATTTCACTAAGTTAACCATATGTGAATAATGCTATCCAGTGATTTTAAGTGAGTCATCTGCATGACAACTAGAGGATATTTAATGCTAACTAGTTTTATTAGCCAGCGGGAATTGAGTAATCATTCTGAAGAGAGCAAAATCACATTTCGCACTCTGTTCAGTTTGGAGAAGGTGGCTGAGGTCTCCGAGCACCGATCCCCACAGCCTTCTCTTCCAACTACCTTCCTGTTTTGGGGGGAACGCTCTGCCTTCTGATTGCTGTTTGGAAGCAATAACCACACTGCCATTTATTTGCTTTCATATTCTAACAAAACAAGACTGATAAACAAACACAATGGAAGTGAGAATAATGCACTAATGACACAGAAAGATTGTACTGTTGTTTATGGAACGAGATTTTTGCCCTCTCCTTTTACCTTTTGGGTTGGACATAAGACACTCTTGAAGTTTCATTTTCTTGCAGGCCATTAGAATATTGTACTGCCAGTTGAAAGGAAGTGTAATCCTATACCATGTTTAATGTGAAATGCTTGTCTGCATAATGGAAGGTCTTGCCAAGAGGTGACTCCTGGGAGATTGGTTTTTGAAGTCCTATAAAGCTGGAGGCAAAACCTTAATCAGGGCACATAGGCCTTGACTCTGCTTTCTTTCCTTGGTGAGGATATGGCCTCCCTAGAGATGAGTTTGCTTCAAGAATCAAGAGATCACAGTGTTAATGATGTAATGTATGGTGATTAACATAACATAATAAAATAAAACAGAATAAAACCGTGTTTAACCAAAAAAAAAAAAAAAGAGAGAGAGAGAGAGATCACAGTGTTTGTAAATATGCCTTGCTGAACAGAAGCCCATACAGACCTGAAGCATAAGTTTCTTCCCGATACCATGTAAGTCTACCTATAAAAGGCCCACACATAGCAAGAATTGGATTTTTCTTTCAAATCTGGCATAACTCTGCCCCAGAGGGGAATGTGAGCAACTGTTGGGTATTCTGGGAGTAGAGGAAAAACTCTCAATGATATGCCTCATCTAATGCTGAACTGTGGACCCACACCCATTCAGTTCTGTGTCTTTTGGAACATGGAGAAGGAGTGCATATAAGCTGTTTTCCCAAACTCTCACCCCTGAAATATCACAGTAACAGTGGCCTTCATGTGTATTTTTAATGCTATAATCTTCAGACACCATCTCATTTTCTTGTTTATATTTCCCTTAAAATGACAAAAATTAATGTGCACATAATATAAAATGTTGTAAAAAAAATAATAAAATACAATGCTGTAATAGGTATAAATGAAGCCCTAGGAAGATAGCTTGTTTTGTAGACTGTTTGCCTCCAAATCTGAAAGCTTTTATCAAAACATTCAACAGAGTTTGCACACATTTCATCCTAAGCCAAAATAGAGTAAAAATAAAACGTTGAGCCAAATTCTCTTACCTAAACTCCTTGCTTATTCTGAAGGAGGCATGTCTGGATTGGCATTAGCTCCTTTAGCTACTAAAGAAACAACTGACTGAGTTATATGTAATTAACAACATGCAGTATGAAATTAACCACTTATCAGATGTACAGTGTGCAGGGTATACTCCAGGGCTTCTCAGCCCGGACACTATTGACATTTTGGGCTGGATACTTCTGTGCTGTAGGGTACTGTGCTCGGCACAGAAGGAGGTTTAACAGCATCCCTCACTTCTGCCCCCTAGATACCAATAGCGCCCCCCCCCACACTTGTTAGTTGAGACAAATATGTCTCCAGATATTGCAAAAATGCCCTTGAGGTGAAGAGTCACCCACTGGTATATACTATAGTGGATAAAAATAATGACATTATAAGACAAAGGTTCTGAATGGTGCAAACCACACCCTTAAGACTTGTGAAGGGGGTGGGAGGTGGTTTCCAGGGGGAAAGGTTGGGGAGGCTACAGGAAGAGGTGAGATTTAAGTGGCTCTTGAAGCTTGTGTATGATTTTGGTTAAACTGTGGCTTGGTTATTGGTTTATCTTTAATGGTATCTTTTCCAGCTGGTGTGTATATTTGAAATATGCCCTATTGGTTTCAAAGCTGCTTAAATTTCTAAATATGCCAAAATTATAATTTGTGCATGAATTAAAACTTGAGAGAATTTAAGTAATTTTTATTTTCTTTTTAAAACTAAGACTGAATTATTTCTGAACTTAATAATGTGGCTTTTTTGGAATTGGAGCATCTGAGGGGAATTGGATTGTGTATAAACTTGCTGTTCTCCATTTATAAATGCCACCAAAAAAAAGCCACTTGGCATTACTTTACTGAAAGGGAAGTAATATAGCTGGCCTTGTATCAATAATGTTACCTTTTGGCAGGACCTCCTCCCAACTCCCCCTACCAAGAAAAAGCAAAATCCATGTCAACTACTTTAGACATTTTATCCTGTATCCAATGCATCTTGTCCAGATCAAAATTGTGCATGGTTGACTCAAATATTTGTTGACTCTTCAATGTAGCTTTAACTTTGAAGGCATCACCTTTCTCAAAGGAAATGACTTGTTGAAAATTGTGTCATGTGTGAAAAGCAGATGTTATTGCATTCTGGTGTATTGAAATGTCATTCTTTTCCTGGTCGCATGCCTCATTAAGTCTGATTGAGCAATAATCAGCCATGCACTTAACCAAGTGTGTGAGATTAATCATGAGTCTGTGTTCACCAAACTTTGTAGCTCTGAGTTATCCAAAACAGAAGTCTTCTGGTATGACTTGCTCTTAAATTCTTCTTCAAATGAATTATTATTCTCTTCCAGGTATAATAATTGTGTCACTATCAATATCACTGTATAACAAATTAAATTGTAGGATTATGGCAGAAGGTGTGTTTGGATAGAAACGTTACTATCCATGTACCACAAATCATATCATAACATGAGTTAGATCACTTCATAAATCAAAGACATCTCAATAACTTAATGCATTCAACCAATGTAAATTTATGAATTGCAACTACTCAATATGGCAAAATGTTCATATTATAAGAGATATACCTTGTACAGGACCCAGTATGTAAGTTCTCAAAAAGTGTTTGAAATAGGCTCTTTGTGATAATAGCTGTCCTGAAGTATGATGTAGAGAAGACTTTCCCAGTTGTGAATTTTGCTTCAATGATTTCTCTCACTTTGACTCTGGCCCTGAACTTCTGTTATTAATTATTAACAGAAATTCTCTTGAAATTATCTTTCAAGGAGAGATCTATGAATAGGACAGTAAATGATCTGTCTCTATCTGACTCAGCTATACTGGAAGGCAGGGTAATAGCCCTAATATTTTTTAGGATCCCTTCTAGTGCTGTAATCAGTACTGAAGTCATATGGCAAAAATTGCTTGTTTCAGAGAATCTATGCCAAAGTCACTATGAAAGATTCAGGTAATGACTTTAGATAGAGTTTAAGGGGAGGAAATTTTGGCTGTAAATTAAATGGAAGGTAATAGAATGTTTGGAGTGGAAACACCTGTATTAAATACGATTTTTAATGGGGAAGGAGTGCCAGATGTTCTGTGGGCTCCTCCTTTTTTGCTGCATCTTATTTTTCTTTGTCCTTAGCAAAAATATGAAATAAATTAAAGCTCTTTCACATCTCTGCAACAGAAATAGAAGAAGAGAACAAATGACATGACTGCTAGATAAAGCAGCACCTAAAATAATTGCCATAAGCTACTTGGAGATTTATTGTGAATTAGATTGCAGGAATGTGCCTGATAAATGTGGCATCTGTTGTTTTAAAACAATATAGTAATTTATTTTAAAATGGACCCGTGTGCACTGCTTAGATTGACAGGTTTTTAAATTTTGATGATAATTTTATCACTACCACCCCCAAGCCCCAGTATTTTATGTGCCATTTGCTTTGGGATTTTCCTTGAATTAAAAATTGAAAAATCTTATTGCAGTGCAGAGAGGATTTCATTACTTTCAGAGGTGACCTTCCAGATTCTATTAGGACAGGAAAATAGCCTTTAACAATGTCACTCAAAACCTGTCTTTCCATCCTGGCTTCACCTCATTCTAGCACCTTCAAATATTCTGTAAAGTCTCTCCTTCCCTCTCTGCCCTTCCTATCTGGAGTCAGTAATAGATATGTGTTAAGTTTGTTTGGAAGTCTTCTTTATCATTTTTGTGTGATTCTGCCACTTGAATTTTTGTTGCCTCAGCCCTTCCGGCTGAAAGTTAGTACTTTGAAGGCAGGAATTGAATATCCTATTCCTTTGTAACTGCCGAGAGAGTGTAATTCAGATCCCTGTACCTAATGGGCATCTCATATTATTAACTGGTTCTTTCTGATTAAATATCCCATTATTCCTTTAAAGAGTGTTTTGATTTATCATGCATTTTTTTTCTTTTGCTGTTCATAAGAACTACAAATATTAATCAACTCTTCTCAGCTTCCCTGTCGAAGATGTAATAGTGCCAAAGGAGGGGGAAGTTTTATTCATTTTACTATATAGCAAGTCATAATATTATTTTTTATTTTAAAGTGATACCAAAATATGTATCCAACCCAATATTCTCAGCTCAGCCCAATTAACTTCATATTTTTTTATTGCTTCAATAGAATTTCTAATCTCACAAACTTTCTGAGGCAACATTCTTGACGATGGTGTCAGATTTCATCTGCTCTAGGATTCCTTAATCCAGTTTTTTTAAAAAGATTTTATTTATTTATTTGTCAGAGAGAGAGAGCATGCGAGCACAAAGAGGGGAAACAGCAGGCAGAGGGAGAAGCAGGCTCCCCGCTGAGCAAAGAGCCCAATGCAGGGACTTGATCTCAGGACCCAGGATCATGACCTGAGCCGAAGGCAGATGCTTAACCAACTGAGCCACCCAGGCGTCCCAATCCAGTTTTTTTTCACCTCAATAAATCTATTTGCACCCACCTACTACTATGCATGAAACTACTTACTGTTTTCTATAACTTCCATTTAAAATTAAGCAAGACCATGAAAATAGCATATACTAAAAATATAATAGCAGTTAATAAGTAGTTTCTCCTCTTAGGAGGGATTGTATAACCAATGGGATATGAGAAATTTGGAGAAGCACCATGGAAAATAACTTTATACTAGAAAATGGAGAGAAAAAGGTATACAAAATAAGGTTGAAGAAATGAGGTCTATTATCTGAAAAAGAGCAATAAGCCACACTAATTTGGTAACTGCTTTCAGTTATATAAAGAATAATGACCAGTGTTTTCTCCATGAATATACAGATAGAGAGACTTTAAAAAAAAAAAAAAAAGGAAGTAAGCTTTAGATGGCAAAGATTAAGGTTAGATTGGATGAAAATATTCCCCAAGTGAAGGGTGTTATGTGTTAGAATGATTTATTTATAAGGACTATGGAATTGTTTCATTAGGAAGTCACAAGAATGAGGAAGACACATAAGTGTCTGAAATGATGGGAACTAAATGATATTTTAAAGAGCCTCCTATTTTAATGGTTTTTAAGATTCACTTCCATTTATTATTTAATTTCTTTATTAACTTCCCTGATTCCGTCAGATTTATCATCATCTCATGATTAAAGGTTTTTTAAATCTTCATTACAAAGGAAGGGAGAACGCTTCCATGTTCAGTTATTTTATTGGAATACATATTTTTGTTCCCTTTTCTTCTTCTATTGTTTTTCTTCTTTTATTGTTGTCACTCCAAGGCAAATCACTAGCTCCAAAATAAAGAAATAATCCAGATTTGCCCAAGAACTCCTCTAGCCTGTATCAACATAGGGTCAACATTTAAGAATATTTATAAAGGAAAAGAATGACTGTAGCTGAAATCCAGCAGAGATCATCTTGCTCTGGGTCTTCATGAACATGCAGAATTGATGTTTTGATTTCAAAACAAACCAAGTGAGTTGTATTTTAAAAGTGAGGTATTCAGAGTGGAAAATTTCTGAATTAGATGCTGTTTTTTAACCTCTGTATGTGTATGTGTGTTGTGAAAATTTTTAAATTCCCATCACTTTGGGACAACAGTGATTTTTCTTAAATTTATAAAAGGGAATAGTTACCAAGAAGTGAAACTTGTAAGAAGAAGGGTCAGAAATTGACATTTCTATATCACAGAACTACACACTCCAGGTCAGAATTACTGGGACTTTGTATAAATGATCACTTGTATCAAACATTATCTTTGGAACTTAGAGAATAAATTCAAGATAATATTAACATCATGGAGATATGTAGAAGCTTTCAGAGGAATCACACACACACACACACACACACACACACACGCATACGCATACATGTACCAACTACCATACATACACAAATTGTTTCAGGACTACGGAAAGGAAATTGAGGACATGAATTTCCACTTAAGTGTTTGCTATTGAGTTAAGTCAAGAATACATCAGATTCTCTTGCCCAGACTGAGGTGGTTTGATGTTTTGTTGAGGTTTTTTTTTTTTTGGTGTTTGTTTGTTTGTTTTAACATGCAATATGTTCAGTATAAAGTATTCCCATACCTCAGATTCTAGCTTTATGGAGAATTCTTAAGCACCATGGACAGCTGCAGCTTTCTTCCTGCAGTTCTGTAGTTTACTAACACTCAGTGACCAGTGATGAACAAATTCGGGGCTCATAATCCACATGTTTACTGTGAAATTTCACCCTTGCATTTTCAGACAAGGCTGTCTCAGGTGAGCACTCCCATTTTCAAAAGGGCCTTTCCCACTCAATTGTTGAACAGTTTGTGTACCGTCTTCTACAAGTCCTTTTGTAGTGTCTGCTAAATTATGGTAGATTCTCAGAAAGAGTCAAATTGATGTCCCCAAAATTAAACTCAGCCTCCTTCAGCTTTGTTTGGCACACACAGAGATATCAAATAGCAAGTCAAGGATTTTTAAGATACAACATAGCAAGGCAAGCATTGCTTGTGTTGGTTGACCACAAAACTAGCAACATACCCTGGCCCCTGTAGGAATTTTATCTTGTGAACCATATCATAGAGCTCCAATAGAATTTCGAGGGACTTTAGAGTTGTCTCAAATAAAGACTAAGACCCTGAAAGATCGTGTGGCTTGCTTGAAATCACATAACATTGTATATGTTATATATATTGCTAAACATTATTTCCAGGTGTGATGAACTCTATGATGTACATTAATGGAAACCCAGAGAGAGAATAATCCAGAAAGGTAGATAATAACATGAGACAAAACATTGTGAGTCATTGAGATGAAGTTACATGAAGTTTGTTTAGGTTTGAAATCCATGTTTTCTTGGTCAGTGAACTTGCTCACTTCTTGTAAATACTGAAGATTTTACCTTAATCAAAAATGAAACTTTTCATAAATTCCTAAATTCAACCCATGCTGATGCCTGTCTTTTTCAGCTCTGCTTTTCATTTTCTGGACCCTTTCTCTTCTGCCATTAGTGGGGGGGGGGTTTAAATGCAAATCCTCCAGTGGTTGGATTCCCTTCATTTCTCAACATCAACTCTTACCCTGTACAACAAAGGTCTAGGAACCAAGATGGTGAAGGCATCTTGAGAGCACTGAGCATCATCTAAGAGCATTGTTAAGAACTCAGATAAAACAACAACAGAAAAAGTTATGTAGAATAGTCTAGGTCAGATATGAAACAATAATAGTGCTTACAGAGATTAGAACTGGATAACTCATCACCTACCAGGTTTTAAGATGGTAGCCATGCTTCCTTCCCCACTAATTTGGTGATAAAGGTGTTGTGATAGGTCCCTTGAGGAATAGTGAGACTCTTTTGACCCAAAGCATGATGCTGATAACCAAGGAATAGAAAGTCTTGTGACTGTGAGCACCAGGATGAGAAGCTATGCCTCAGAAAATGTCAAACAATAAAGACTTAGCAGTACATGCCCAGAAGGAAGATTCATCAGGAATCCTGGCATTTGGGATATTATATGAAGTGGAGGTGGAAGGGAGCTGGTGAGACTCACTTTGCAGAGGACTTACTGCTTTATGCCAATATTCTGTTTGACAGCTTCTTGCAGATGGGTTCCTCTTTCTCATACAAGTGAAATGTGTCAAGGGAAATGTGTCCCAATTTCTCAGACCAGCTCTGAAATTTCAAAAGGCAAGATTCCAGTATAATTTAAGAGAGAGTCATGAGGGAAATAAGTTGACACCACGCTTTAAAGTTCCAAAAGTTGAAGAGGAGTGAAAATGGGTCATCTTTTAATGAGATAATAGAAAGGCATTCCCACAGTGGGAACTGTTGATTCAAGTATTTGAACATGCATGAGGATTCATCTCCCATTCGTGGTGGTCAGTATCCATGACATGGTGACCATAAGCCTGACTATCAAGAAGGGCCAGAGGTGCCAGTGTAAGTAGCCCAGTGGTGCTATCACAGTGCTAAGTCACCCAGTTGTCATCATTGTCTTCATATATCTGAATCCTAACATATGCGGGCATGGTCTTCCTCTAAGGTTTTGAATTTTCAGGTAGTTGAGGCATCAAAAAACTAATTCTTGACCCTTTTATTGGAAAGCCTAATTCAGTATAATCACTGCAAGAAGCTTCAAATAATTTTCATCCTAGAAAAAGAGAAGATGCTGTAGAGAACAACTAAGAAAATAAATTAAAAGCCAGGTTAAAAATACAGAATCTCAAGCAATATATTGGGCCCATATCAGGTGAAGTAGATATTATGTAACTTTATTGTTTATCAGTTTAACTTTCAAATTTAAACGAATTTATATAGACTTCCATTTTTCTAGAACCCTAAAAAAAATCAAATAGGTTGTTGTTATTGTTGCTGTTATTGTTTAAATGTTCTTAATGACCTCTGAGGCAAATATTTTGGCAGCATCTTTTTATTAAGTGCATTCATCCTCATTCTGTGAAAATTAGAAATCCATATATTGTGCATATGGCAATTCTTGGTTAATCAAAGAGTTAAGTTGACTTAACCATTTCATTCTACCACCATTTCCAAATACACTGGAGTGTGCTGGGCTATTTATGAGGCACCTTTCTCCCATGGAACCTTAGTGTAGGTCTCATTCTGATTTAACATTCCCATTTTTTTTTTCTGAAAATGAGAACCAGTGAGTCAGCACAGTATGTTCAAGGTTGCAGAGAAATATATGGCAAAGCTTAGAGCCCTTTGGCCTGTTTCCAGGGTGCTATTCGTTAGCTTTTACCTTCTAATTCTGCCTCTACATTTTGTCAAATGATGTGAGTGTACCTGGTGTCTCCAGAAAAGCTCTCACTGTTTCTGGCAAAGTGAACTGCAGTAGTTCATCCATTATGCAGAACTCAGATGTCCGATTACAAACAATTTCAAGCATCTGAAATAGCACCAAACAAACCAGGTTTGATGAGAGAGAGAGGAATTGCTGGAGACAGATAAATATGTGTTTGAAAGGATCCTTTGTCCAGACTTTGAGCAGACAAAAGTAACAATGGTAACCAAGAAGACTTGGAAACCTAGAGATTATATAGAACCATGGACTGACCAGACTGGAAGCATGAATACACACGCATGAAGACATGACCAAAGCAAAAGAAAGAAGCTAACAGAAGCAGAGAATAGATGACAAACAACAGAGGGGTAGGAAAAGGAAGAGGTTTTTGGATGAGAAGGATGATGGTGGCTATAAGATATAAACACTGGGAGCCTGTGAGAAAGAAGGGATCAACTCGAGGAGGCCAGCAGAAGGGCTTATCAAAACATTATTATAGATTTCAGCAGTCCCACAATACATGATTGGTCCAAAAACAACTATCAGACATTAGCCCTAGGATAACACTGCTGTCTAGGGTGGGGAGGGTCATATTTCAGATAAGGATAAATCAGATACTCCCCAGAGATCACACAAGGGTGTCACTGCATATCAAGTTTATTGAAAGCCTTCAGACATGTCATTCAATAGTGGCTAATGACCATGAGTCTAAAGACCTTTTTCTATCACTGGGACTCGCACATTGCCTGGCATATAGTACTCCACAATATGTATGCTGAATGAAATAATGAATGAACCATCGTCATTGTCATCTGGTAGAGTCTTTGGCTGTAGAATAAAGGAAACATGCAGTTGGATTGGAAGTGAGCATGTTGTAGACAGTACCCTGCTATGGACTGGGAAAAGCAAAGGGAAATAGGAAGAGAAAATGGAACCCAAGGGTACTTGAAATGAGCAAGCCTGGGAAACCTAGCCTGGACAAGTATGTTATTCATTTTTCTTTGTTGTATAACTTGGTTAGAAAGAGATGCACTTCATAAGCTTTCTGATTTTATGTTGTATGTTCTGTTGATGTATAAGCTGCTATGCTTGGCTGAATGGAGGTACCTCTTCTATTTGAGTATTTCTCAGTGAAAAGAGAAAATACCTTTCCCTTCCCCTCCCCCACAATGACTCACAACTCAAAACAATGTGAAAAGACATATTTTAAAGAGCAAATTAAAAAAACAACAGATTCTTAGTTGGCTAAGGCATTGGGTATTTTCTGCTAGGTACTTTGACTGGTTTTAACTTTTTTAAATAGCCACCATATAATGGTGTGTATATATATATGTATATATATATGTGTGTATATATATATGTATATGTATATATATATGTATATGTATATATATACATATATATATAATGCAGCTGTTTATTCCTTTCATATAACTCATTTGTAAATAGTCCCCCACCCTTGGAGTAACACATAATAGTGTGCTTTGGTCACATTTGCCAGATTCGCTGTGGTCTGTCCCTGGTTTTTAAACATAATGAGGACAGGTTGACCAAAACCGCAGGGGCTAGTCTTATAGACTCCTAGAAAATAAAATCTTTACCTTGTAGAAAAAAAAAATCTTTAGTACAGAGCTTTCAAAGGAGTCACGGTGTTGATTCCAGAGGACAGGCTAATGCATAGATGGATGAAGAATACTTCCCAAGAGGTTCCATCATTTTTAGTACCTTCAGGGAAAGATTATTTCAAGTCTGAGTCTTACTTGAGGATACTTCAGCTATGCTCCAGCTAGGCAATTATGGCTTTAACCTTGAAGAGGCAGGACTACTATCTTAGATCATTTTCCTTCCTGCCCATGTATCAACTGGGATATTATTTAGAAAGAAAATAAAAGAAACATTTGATATGTTCTACAAATATTACACAAAACATCCAAACTTATTGTCCACTAAATGCGTTTTGTAGGCATCTAGAATTCTTTTCAAAGTCAAACATTGGGGAATGCTTCAAGAAAAATAGAGTCTGGTATTAAATCTCTGGATGTGTTCATTTTCCGATGATGCTAACGGAGTTAGAGAAAATGAGGCACTTTAGGAGGAGGTTTTCCCCACTTCTTCTCACATACATTCGTGGGCTCATAGTGAGGAATCCTCCTCCTCCACACAAGGGAAATAGATGAGTGATGTGAGTTGCCAAGAGGGCTGACTGAAGAGATCACAAACAAGCTTTGGAAGGTTACTGAGAAGCTAATGAGACTCTAAAAAGAGCAAAGAAGTGTGTGTGTGTGTTTGTTTGTTTGTTTGTTTGTTTGTTTGTTTGTTTTGATCAAGAGAACCCCAGAAGGGAAAGGCTACTTTCAGTCTTGGATTCAGCAATCCATTTTGGAAAAGGCAGGCTTTTTACATTGCCATCATGGTTCTGGACATGCTGCACTTCACCTATGAGAGAAGTAAATTCTAGGACTACTCCTGAGGTCCCAACCCTGAGACCCGAACCCACCCTAGCTTAATGCATATGCACAGTTTCACAAAAGAGCTACTGTTCATAAGGATGAGCATAGGTCATTAACATGTGGGCACGCACACCCGCACACACATACGGGGGCGCGTGCGTGCACACCCACACATACACACAGTTACAGATATTCTATTTTAAAAGAGAAGGAAGTATTGTGACATTGTGTGTTTCAGCAAGATTTTAATTAGTGAAAACTTGGAAATTATGAAAGAATTACTTAATTTTTGGAAGTTCTACTTAATGTATTCAGAAGTTATTTCCTAGAGATTCTCAGGAGATGGAGTGTTATGGAACTGCATTTAATAGCTGGCTAGAATCAAATTCTGTGAGAGTATTCTGACCATTCATATGAATCTACCAGCAGTCAGGAGATATCTTTACCTCCTCCAGAATGTGCGATTTTTTTAGCACTTGTAATTTCTCTTGGATACTTGTAGTTCTTTCCAGAAGAAAGTCAGCATCTTAGAAATCAGTTTAATATGTCTTAAGGAATTCAGAAAGAATATAACAAATTTTCCAAAAAAAAAAAAAATACATTCAATCTTATAATTAAGTAAGGACTTCAGTACATGTATAAACTTACTAGGGCTGGAGACTGGGTAATACCCACTAAACTGATAGGCCTAGCATTACAGTAATGCTAATAAAAACCTCTTAGAAACACATTTTCAACTTATAGGTCTTTAATCAGAGACTTTTGTAATTTTGAGGATGCTTTTCGCTCAATGGCAGGCAGATATCGATATTTATAATGGGTGAGAACATAGTTTCTTGATATGAAATGACTGATTGTAGGTCTCAAAAGCCCATGCTACTCATAAATGTGGTTGACAAATACATTTAAAATGTTTTATTTCTGCATTAAAAGCATCCTTTTAGAGAAGGTGAGTAAAAGTGTGCCCATTATTAGAAAATTTCTTAAAACCTGGCAATTGTTATATGTAACCATCAAAACAGATTTCAGTAACTACATAGAATTGAAGCCTTCCCATTGGTGGCATGTCTCCATTCCCCTAAAATGAGAACTTCCTTTTTTTCCTTCCAACTATGTAAGGGGAACCCTCCTCCTTCCTTCCTTCATTCAACAGATTTTGCAAAGCATCTACCATTGTCTGGGTACTAGGTGTTAGGGCTACAACAGTATACAAAACATTGAAGACAGACAATAAGAACTATCTGATACAAGGTTAGCTAGTGATAAGTTACTATGAGGAAAGATAAAACAGAAAAAGGGGACAGAGAGAGGGGGTTTCTGTTTTAGCCTGGGTTCTAAAAAAGGTTCCCTAGAGGTAACATTTGAGTACAGAGCTCAATTAAGTGAGGGAGTGAATCATGCAGATATCTAGGGCAGTGATTCCTAACTGGGGGCGATTTGTCTGCTCATGGGATATTTGGCATCTGGAGATGTTTTTGGTTGTCACAACCTGGTCTGGGGGTGGGAGGGTGCTACTGGCATCTAGAGACTAGAGGCCAGAGATGCTGTTAAACATCCTACAATGCATAGGACAACCCCCATAACAAAGAATTATTCAGCTCAAAATGTTCATAGGACTGAGGTTAAGAAACCCTCATCTAAGGCAAGAACATTCCAGGCTAAATTAATACACAACCGGACCCAAGATGGCAACTTGTTTGGCACATTTGAGGAAAACCAAGGGGTTTGTGTGGCTGGAACTCAGTGACAAAGCATGTTTACTGGGAAAAGAATTTAAAAGAGAGCTTACAGCCAGGTCCCATGGGGTAACAGTCAAGACCTCTACTTCTGTGTTCTCTGCCCCTGCTTCCCACTCTACTAAACTCCTATTCCACAACTCTCCCAGGAGAACTAGCCAGCTTTGCTAGCAGATGTCCTAGGAAGCTGACTCTGGGTTTTGTGAAAGAAAAAGGCTTCACCTACTTGTCTACCCAAGGAGTGAGTTCTCCTCAGCTATGTTACCCAGCAATGGGGGATCTTCAAGTTGGCTCTCCAGAGATCTGGAAGAGCAGTCCACTGAAGTTCTAGAATGGAGCTTTCTAATATGGTAGTTACTAGTTGCATTTGTAGTTCAATAGTTCAATTTGTAGTTCAAATAGTTACTATTTGAATTTAAATTAATAGAAATGAAATAAAATTAATTCAGTTCCTCCGATGAGTTAGCCACATTACAAGCATTCAACAGCCACGTGTGACTATGGCTGTCATACTGGACAGCTCAGACATGGAGCATTTAATCATTGTTTTATTGGGCAATACTGTTCTCAAATAAATATTAATAATATAAGGAACCTTTGAATTGAGCACTTATTTTTGTGTGTGTGTGAGCTATAAGGAAACTAGAACCAAGAAAGGTTAACTGATATATACAAGGTAACTGTGTCAGTTAATTTTTGCCCCATAAAAAACCACCCCAAAACTTAGCATCTTAAAACAGAAATCATTTATTTAGTTTACACTTCTGTGGGCCAGAGTTTGGTCTAGACTTGGTATGGCAGTTCCGGTTTGGGCTGGGTTTACTCATGACTGCTGTGTCAGCTACTGAGTTGGCTGGGAGTGGTTGATCTAGGCTAGCCTCAGCTATGATGCTCACTGTCCTCTCTAGTAGACAACTGGTCTGGTGCACATGGTGGTGGCGGCAGGGATCATAAGAACAAGACCATAGCCCGGGTTTGCAACTCACATCATCACTTCTGCTTCATTATAATGGCCAAAGCAAATCATCTCATGAGTCCACACTCAAAGGATAGAGACGTTGATTTTTTTTTATGTTATGTTAATCACCATACATTACATCATTAGTTTTTGATGTAGTGTTCCATGATTCATTGTTTGCGTATAACACCCAGTGCTCCATTCAGTACGTGCCCTCTTTAATACCCATCACCAGGCTAACCCATCCCCCCACCCCCATCCCCTCTAGAACCCTCAGTTTGTTTCTCAGAGTCCATAGTCTCTCATGGTTCGTCTCCCCCTCCAATTTCCCCCCCTTCATTTTTCCCTTCCTGCTACCTTCTTCTTTTTTTTTTAACATATAATGTATTATTTGTTTCAGAGGTACAGGTCTGTCATCAGTCTTACACAATTCACAGCACTCACCATAGCACATACCCTCCCCAATGAGACGTTGATTCTTGATGGAAGGAGCTGCAAAGAATTTTGGCCATTTTTAAAAACTTACTACCATCCCACAGGTAATAAGTTGAAAGTTGGAATGCAAACCCAAGTCTTGTATGTCTAGTGATGTTACTCTAAATTTCTCAGGGTTTTCCTGTCGCCTTTCTCTCACACCTTCCAAGTCCTGTTCCATTAGCACTTGTTTTTGATTTCCCATACATTTAGAAATTAAAAAAACAAAACAAAACAAGAGCCTTGGATTCTAACAAATGGGATACTCAATTAGTATTCAATTCATTCTCTCATATTACCTGATATAGGAAAATGACAGATAATTTTAAGTAAATAATTAAAGAACAGAATTTATTTTGTAAAATAAACAGGAAGAATTTTGAGAAGATATTTCAAAACTTGGATATAAATGGTGGCCAAAGAAGTGATGATCTTAAAGCACAAGCCTAATTTTGGAAATGGAGACACATTGAGGGCAATCAGGGAAAAGAAGCTGGAGCACAGGGGAGCCTCAGAGCGGGGACAGAATAGGAATGTAGGGTCAGCTGCTGTGGTGGGTGGAAGAAGACTGTAAAAGATGAGCCCAGGTATACAGTGCAGGTCTTAAGTGGACTCATCCAACATGGCTACAGTCCATGCTTTCTTGTATTATTAATCCTTTAAAAATCATATTGAAATCCTTCTATGAAAATTTGAACAACCTTTATTGAAAGTAGGTTGGCAGAATGCACTAAAAGATTTTAAAATGTTGCTACAGTTTTCTCAGAATTTCCATTTCAAGGAGTTTATCTCAACAAGTGCTCAGATATACTCTCAGCAAGAAGTGTCCATGAATGTTAATTGCAATGATGGTTATTAATGTGAAAAATTAGTAGTAATCTAATTGAGCAACAACAAAGCAATCAGTAAATCATTATGCTAATCATTAAAAATTGAGTTCTTAATATACTTTTTTCATTAAACAGCAAAATCTTTAGGCTACAAGGTTAAATGGTATAAAATGCTCAAATTTGTGTACATAGGTTTATTCTAATTTTAAATAACTATTTTTCATGTTTTATTTTCTACAGTCAAGCATGAATTGTTTTTACAATCAGAAAAAAGGTTTTTAAAATTTATTTCCTATAATATAAAACATTTGGAAACCATTCACTTCTGAGCAGCGTTAGATTCAAATGCTATTGTCTTTAGGCAAAAGGCCAAAAATTGACAGAGGAATAAATAAATCCAAAATAATTCATGAATTTATTTAAATCCTTCTTGCAGTACCTGTTAAGGATGATAAGTTGATAAGATGTTTTATTTGCTAAATAGAGCTCTATGTAATTTTTTTAAAAAGCAGAAGATATTTTAAATCAGCCCTATTTCAGAAATTTCTGGGACAGCCGTCCCTTCAGATCATGACCTGATCTGAAGTCAAGAGTCAGATGCTTAACTGACTGAGCCACCCCAGGGGCCCTCCCTTAATTTTTTAAAGGAATGGTCCATAGGGGATCCTGAAGTCTTTTCAGTGATGGAAACTTTTGAGTGTGGAGCTCCTGGTTTTCTGAGTCTAGTTGCGCATCTTTTCTCCTCACTGTTATTTTCCACATGCCCACACTGCAGCTTCTATTTTGCTTTTCTGCCCACACACCAGAGAGCTTGCTCTCAGCTATGAGTATTACTAAGTGATTCTGTTTTCTAACTTTAAAAACTAGTTTCAAGAACGAAGTATCTTCAGAATCGCAGATAGAGATCTCATATTTCTACTCAGTAAACTGTATGTCGTGTGCTTCAATGTCTTGAGTTAGGTGGCATCCTTAAATCCCAGGTATTATCCTTATGCTGTACAAAAAATAGCTCTGATTTGAAAGGACAACAAACCTCAGATAAGGATTAGGCTCTACAGTCAGTAGAGTTAACTCTCACTCATAACTTTGCTGCGCCCTTGGGAGTGCATGCCTTTAAGATGTTCTTTAATTGCATATAGTAGTGGCTCTCACATTTTGGGGTCTCAGGTCCCCCTTTACACTCTTAAAAATTAGTGGGGACCCCAAAGAACTTTTGTTGATTTTCTATATTTACTATCTTTCAAAATTAAAACTGAGAAAACTTGAAAGCCCAAGACAATCTAAGCACATATAATGATATCCATGACAGCAAATGCATCACAACCAACATTTAGCCTCCAGAAAATTCCATTGTATGCTTTGAGAGAATGAGAGCGAAAAAGGCAAACAGTGTCTTGGTATTAATATGAAATATTTTTGACCTCACAGCCCCCCTAACTGGAAATTCAGTGACCCTCAAGAATGCCTAGACCTCACTTTGAGAACTGCTAGCCTGTTGTATAAACCTGAAACAGTTACTCCTTAAGTAGAACCAGGTATTATGTGACCAGGGAATATTTTTTCTCTTGCTGCTGAGTTAATCTTCCCCTGGCCCGAAGTAGCCAGTAGATCTCTATGGAGAGGGCAGGAAGGAAAAAAAAGGCATTTTTAGGTACATTCTCACTGCTTCTTCCATCAACCCCGACTTCCAGTTAATCCCCAATCTCACTCCATTTGCAATCATCCACTTCCACTGACATTGGCCTAGTTCAGAGTAGGCTCATCTCTCACCTGCATTAATGCAGCAAACTCCTAGCTGGTCTCCAATTCTCCTGCCTTGCCTCCAGTCCTCTCTGTGGCCAGAGCATTCTGCCAAAAACCCCAGACAGACCATGACTGACCCTGACAATGTTCATTGTCCTTTGGGTGAAGTTAAACTTCTTCTACATGGCTCCCAAGGCCCCTTCACAACTGGTTTCTACTGACCCCTCCAATATCACCTCCCTTCTTGCCACTGCCCCCCCCTCTACCCCAAATTAATATTCTCACCCTTTTAGTCTGCTGAGCACCTGAACTCGAGTGGTCTTTCTCACATTTGAGCCTTGAAATGTGGTATTCCCACTGTCTAAAACATTCCAGCCTTTCTTGGCTAAGACCTACTGGTCCATCAGCTCTCCATTAAATGTCATTTCCTCCAGGAAGACTTCCTCAACATCCCCACCCCTGTGGTTGGGTTAGGTGCACCTCTTATTTTTTCCCATGATAGATGGCCCTCTCCCTGTTGTTCAGTTGTTACACTGTGGAGTAACTGTGTTTCCTTGAGTATATCCCCGAGCTGGAAGCATTCTGAGGTAAGGGAAAATGTCTAGGATCATGCACATCTTCTGCCCTCAGAGCAGTTTCTGGCATATGGTGAACACACAATACATAGTTGTTGATGACGAACCAGTCAGTCAATTCTTTAAGCATATCCTAATGCCCCATAATAAATGCTTTGCATGCATTATTTCATTTAGTTCTCTTGACCGAAGTAGAAACTATTTCCCCCAATTTTGTGTAAAGGGATGTGGGCCCTTTACTTCTGTTGCCTAAATGTCCCAGCAGCTAGGAAATTGCGAACCTAGGATTTGAGTCCTTTTCCTACCACAATGTGCTGAAATAAAGGGGTCACCAAAATGGTAAACAACTGGTAGAAAGGAATGAAGTTTAAGGTAAATTTTCCAAGAGAGAATGCAGGCTAAGAATCATTTTAACAAAGCCCCTAGGTCCTCTTTCAGCTTCCAGCCAACACCGTTGGAATCTATCTTCCCAACCGGAAGTCAGAATAAAGCCATGGAAAATACTTGTTAAGGGAAATTGATCTGTTTCATCATAAAAATACTTTCCCAGTGGGCAGTCTTAAAAATGTCTATGCTCCTATAGCTTCATGGCCTTGTTTTGTTTTGTTTTTTAAGTTGTTTGTTTTTGGGGTGTTCCCAAGAGCTCCAAGGACTATAGTGTAGAGGTTACACAGCTTCATTTCACACCTACTGGGAAGTTCTTACCTTCTAAGTCTTTCTTCTGACAGCGTCATGTTACACGGATGAAATCCCTGTGGGTTGTTTTTCTTCCAGTTCAGCCTATTGGTTCATGTTTATTTTTCCAGAAAGAGCTGAGTGGGATTCTGAAAACAGAAAAGGAATTAAAAAGAGAGTTGTATTGTTTTTATTTTTTAAAGAGGCGTGTTCATAATAGCAAATACAGATAAGCCAACAAGAAAGAAAACTTACATCTCCTTAATTCTGCCACTGTTGGGATTTGGGTATATATTCTTCTTATCTGTCTTGCTGTCTCTCTGTCTCTCTTTCTGTCTCTTTCTGTGTATATCTGTCTGTCTCTTATGTAAAAATTGTACATACTTTTAAAAACTTACCAGTGTCCTATTCATAATTTGCATGAAATAGACTTGTTTAATTGACCATTTAATTGCAAATATCTTTCCGTGCCACTGATCATCTACCTCAGTGCTTCTCAAACTTGAATGCATGTGTGAACTGCTGGGAGCTTGGTAGAAATGCAGAACCTCAGAGCTGGCTCCAGACCTGCTAAATCAGAAACTGCATTTTAAGAAGTTTCAGATGAAGGTGATGATATTAGTCCAAGAACCACAATTCAGTAGCGCAAGTGAACACCCATCGTGAAGAGAGCTGTGTCCCCAGTGTCCGTGTGTCAAAGTTGATGTAACTAAGCCCCATCTTGTCAGACATCAGAGTTATTTCCAATTTCCTTGTCAATGAGGCATACCTTTATAAATATTTGTACGCACCCATCATTCTTTCTTTAGGAAAAAAAGCCCTATAAGTAGCTTACTGGATCATACATATTGTTGAGGGAAATAATGTATTTGTAAAGAGACCAAAATCATAATGAAGTCCACCTCACGGCACATAAGACCAAAATGTAGCCACAGTACTTCCTGTCACGTCTGCATTTTCCCCTAGCTGCAGTGAACCAAGACAGAGCTTTCTGTGATATTTTGGGTAATTGTGATCACCGTGTTGTTTTTATTAAAATGCCTTTCTTTGTCTTCAGTTCCTCTAATTTTATCCTCCCTTTCACGTGCTGTTCTCATCTCACTTCCTCCAGAAAGTCTTCCCTCTCAATCCCACTTATGGTGAGCTCACTGGCTAAGTATTTTCACCATTACTCTCTGAGTCACTTATCTGAAAGCACACTTACTTTCTCTGATGTCATTTGAATATGCCACTTGGCATCTCTCAGCTCTGTAGCTAGCTAATGAAATGCTGGAGGGAATGGATTTTCAGCGTGCTTCATCCAAGCCCTCTGCACCCCCTCTCCTGGGGGTTTACTCCCCAGAGGGTTTTGCTGCAGAAGGGAGAGCACACCATCTGAAATGAGCAGGCCTATTTCTGAGGCCCAGCTCTGTTATTTACCATCGGTGGAATCAAGGCATAAATCACGTGACTTCTGAGCCCTGGTTTTGTCATCTGTAAAATGGGAATAATACCTGTGCAGCTTACTTAACAAATAGCGAGGTGGTTGTGCAAATTAAGACTATAATCCATTAGACCATTTCCCCGAATCTAAATAACTCACGGAGTCTCAATTTGGAGTTTATTTGTCTCTGAACTCAAAGATGCAACTCTTTCTTTCACTCCCCTACCCTTCACCAAAAAAAAAAGATGATCTCATGCTCAGGGACCTTTGCCTGACACAGTGTCTAAGAGGCATGAAGAAGTGTCATTTTGTTTCCATTGCATTTATTTACTTTCTATTTATGGCAAGCATTATTGGTTTTGCTAGTTATGGTAGTGATATGAAGTTCATTTTTTAAATGAGCTTATTTAAGTTTAAAAAAGGCAAGACAATTTAAAGTAAAATGGTAAATAGTAGAGCGTAAGTTATGAAAATATAGCAAAAGATCGTGTTGATGTCAGAAAGTGACTGAAGCTTAAGAAACATCTAACTGTAGAAAGCCGCCTTCCAACTATAAGGCAATACATGGATGTCAATTTTTATTTTAGCTGTTATTATGGAAACTACTGGAAGATCAGTTCTGGGGTTTGTTCTCCAACAGAACTGTAGACATAATAGATTCTCAGTGAAAACTACCCATGTGTGATTAAAGATAGACCAAAAAATCAAGTGTTCTGTTATTTGACAAATGACTATCCATTGTTTCAGTTTGCAGAAGTATCCAAAGAGCATAGAAAAGCTAGTTTGTTTCTGATTAAAAAAAAAAAAAGTCAGATATAAATGTAGTGAAGGGAGTTGATCAAAGTAACTGAGATGGCTCAACACATAGCAGTACAATTAGGACAAACTGGAGAGTATGTTAACTTGGCAGTGAGACATTTCTTTTCATTATCAAAAATAATAAATATTTGAGGAACACCGATTGTACAGAGGATACTTTACTGGGAAAGATTTGACTGAAACCTGCATTCATGGAAAACAACAAAAACAAAAGATTTACTATGCTCTGCTATTGTATTAGAACTCAAAACAAGTTCACTTAGAATTTTCCAGGTAATGCTGTGACATCTCTCAAAGAAGGGGCAGATCTTCTTAATTCTATCTCTACCTAAAGAAAGGAAATCAGTCAAGAGAGAGATTAAATGATTTGACTAAGATCATGCAATCATGCAGTTATTTATAGCCAGAATGAAAACTAAGAGATTCTGGCTCTGCGGATCTTATACTTTCATCCCTGATTTCTCTCCGGGGCTGACTTCTGGGAGGCTACATCTTCCTGCTGGTCCGGGGAGGATCAGATGATTCAGTTCAATGGTTTGAGACCTGGATTGTGCAGTAGTGGGGTTAAATTAAATTAAGTGGGATTAAGATGAGGACCAGTGTGATTGGTTTGAGGAGAACAGACAGAAATGATCTTCTCTGAGAACAGACAGAAATCTTCAGTGTGAAGGATCCTGCCCAAACTCGAGATGCAAGTAGACCAAATCGTGGGCAGCTTATTTTCATAAGACCTGAAGGAGGCTTCTTGAATTCCTCTTCTCCATATAACCAAAACCAATGCAGGAGAATACAGTGATTAAAGTCTCAGGCTCTGGAGCTGAACCTGTTTAGTTTTAAATCCTGCTTTGACCATTATCCGTAGTCTCTTGGACAAGTTACTTAATGTCTCTGATCTTTAGTTCAACTACAAAATGGGAAGAATAATAGTACTTACCGCCTATGCTTATAACAAGGATCTAATGTGGTTTAAAAAAAATGTGTTTAGGGACACCTGGGTGGCTCAGTCGGTTAAGCGGCTGCCTTCGGCCCAGGTCATGATCCCAGGGTCCTGGGATCAAGTCCCACATCGGGCTCCTTGCTCAGCAGGGAACCTGCTTCTCCCTCTCTCTCCCTCTGCTTGTGCTCTCTCTGTCAAATAAATAAAATCTTAAAAAAAAAAAATGTGTTTAGAACAGTGCCTGCCTGTGGTATAGAAAGTACTAATAAGATTAAAAATATTTCTGGGCGCCTGGGTGGCTCAGTTGGTTAAGCGACTGCCTTCGGCTCAGGTCATGGTCCTGGAGTCCCGAGATCGAGTCCCGCATTGGGCTCCCTGCTCGGTGGGGAGTCTGCTTCTCCCTCTGCCCCTCCCCCCTCTCATGTGCTCTCTCTCATTCTCTCTCTCTCAAATAAATAAATAAAATCTTTTAAAAAAAAGATTAAAAATATTTCTAAAAGGGAAAGCGTGAGCCAGTGTTTTAGACATTTCAGGCCCCGCTGGGGTGGAAGTTATTCTCCTTACTTCAGATGATGCCAATGCCCTTTGGGTCTCTTATTTGTTTCATTAACAAGTTGTTATCAAAAAAGTCTTTAAGCACAACATTTTCTATCCTGTCTCAAGGACTTTACCTCATAGAAGACATTCTATTCCTTTAATATTTCCACATTGTCATCCTGATGTCACCCCAACTAAAACAGAACTCGGTATCTCCTTCTCAAACTCAGATGCCCTTCTGACTCCCCAGACTTAACATTCTCCCATAATGGCCCAGTTCACCTTCCTTGACTCTTCCTTCTGTTTACCATAAGCTTCTGCCTTTTCAATTTTGGTTTAAGTTTGGGTTCCCCTGGAAGCAGACCCCAAGACAAGGCTTGGAGTGCAAGTAGTTTACTTGGGAGGTCCAGAAAACACCAAGAGCAGGGTGAGCGATAGGAGAGGTAGGAAGTAAGCAGGGAAGGGAAAGCAGACAAATATGGTGCATTATAAAGCCACCACCACTGGGGGTGATTAGAGCTTATTCCTCAGGAGGAAACTGGGGGACAGTGTAAAACACACCTGTGGTAGCCCAAATAATGCCACCCCCCACCAATGGCCATGTCCTAATCCCCAGATCCTGTGAATATGTTGCTTTATATGGTAAAAGAGACTGCATATATGACTAAATTAAGGCTCTTGAGATGGGGAGATTACCCTAGACCATCCAGATAGGCCCAAAGTAATCTCAAGGCTCCTTATAAGAGGGAGGCGGCAGGGTCCAGAGTCAAAAAGAGATTTGAAGATGCTAAGCTGTTGGCTTTGAAGATGGAGGAAGGGGCCGAGAGACAAAGAATGAGGGCAGCATCTAGAAGCTGGAAAGCAAGGAAATAGATTCTCCCCTGGAGTCGCCGGAAGTAACCCAGCTCTACTGATACCTTGATTTTTAGCCCATTTTGGACCCATTTTGGAGTTCTGACCACCAGAACTATTAGATAATGAATTTGTGTTGCTTTGAGCCTCTGAGTTGTGGTCATTTTTTTACAGCAGTAATAGGAAATAAATATAACACACCACAGAATTCTTCCACCCAGAGGGCAAAGGAATTGGGATGTTTGTGTATTAACCCCTGTTAGTTATTTGACTGAGTGCATGGAAGTGTGAATCCTTCAGTTCACTGGTAAAGGGGGGTAGACACTGATCCAAAACCAGCCAGAACATGCTAACGTGCTCAGACTCCAGGGAAATGGACAGGACACCAACAGTCCATCCTAATGTGTCCTTCATCGGCTCGTCCTGTCTAATCTGCCTCCTGGATCACCTCCCCTTTGGATCAGCCCTTTCAGAAAATACCCCAGCATCTTACAGATTAATTTTTCCAGAACAGGGAGGACCTTAACGTGAGTTGCCCCCTTTCTCAAAAATCTTCAATGCTTCCATAAGGAAAGATTCTTGCAAAAGGAAGCCCCGAGGTCAAAAAAATAAAACTTAGGGCTGGATCCCCTGATACTTTAATCTCACCCTTGAACTTCTAAATTTGGTTGTGCAGAAGAGACCGATGATGTGCTTAGGTATCTATTTGTGTACAGAGTTCCAGGCTGGGCATATGAACCTTTAGAGCCTTGAGATATGGATCCCTTAGGTCTGCATTCCTTAGAATAGCAGTAACACCAGGAGGAAGTGAGAAAATTGATTTGAAAATGCAGGTTAATTAAAAGAAACATTTGAGATGTGCACTTGTCAATTGACACTGGAGAAGCCGAGCCTGAGAAAGTCTGAGTTCTGCACATTTACAGAATGTCACACGTATATTGAGATAAGCCCTGAATCTAAGGAGACATAATAGGCTGAAATAACTTCCACGCACAAAAGCAGGGACACTCACCCTTCCTACTCCGCCTGCCCTAATGGGAAGCACTGCAAACTTCAGAGCCTTTGTGTGGCCAACTTCAGGGCCTTTGTGTGGCCAACTTCAGGCTTGCGTGACTCCCTTAGACTCTGTCCACATCCTCACCTTGACTTTCCCAAGCTGCACTGACTCTGGGCTACTGGTCCAGACCATTAAGGGGCAGGAAAAGGGGAAAAAAGAGTCTATACATTTTTAACACACCAAAAATAAATATGCTGTAAAGTTAGAACAGAAGGTGCTTGATGCTGGAGGGGTTTTGGTTTTGGTTTTGGTTTATCCTTGTTTCAGAGTAAGGGTGGAACAGTGAAAGACATAGCCTAAGAAAGGAAGGAATGGAGACTGCACTGAGCATCTCACAGGGGTTTGGTTCTCACTGACCCCTGGAGAAGGCATTGATAGCTCACTTTACAAACGCTGAGGCGAAGGTTCGAAGAGGTTACATAATTTGACGAATGCCATGGAACTAGAAGTTGATCAGATGCGATATGGGCCTCAGTCTGATTCTAGCATCTGTACTCTCTTGTCTTTCTCTCATGGAAGGTGTCATTTGCATCTATAGAATGTTTTTCAAAAACATTTTTTTGGGCGTCTGGGTGGCTCCAATTGGTTAAGCATCTGACTCTTGATTTTAGTTCAGGTCATGAACTCAGGGTCGTGAGATCGAGCCCCGTGTCCTGCTCTGCGCTCAGCGTGGAGTCTGCTTAAGATTCTCTCTCTCCCTCTGCCCCTGTCTCCCTCATGTGCTCACATGCTCACTCTCTCTCTCTGAAAATAAAAAAGGCATTTTCTTTTGTTCTCTTTAAATTTCATCTGTGGCAGACATCAACTGCCACATTTAATGGCTAAAATTACAAAGGTTCAGAACTGTTTTTCCCAAAGACATCCAGCTAGGAAACAGTAAAACAGGTCTGGTTTATAGGGCTCGGGTCTCATGGTCTTTTCAGTCCATCATTGTGTCCAGACCAGAAGGGGCTGAGTCATGGTGGCCTGAAACGAGTTAGTAGCAGGCAGTTCATTTCAGAGAATCAATCTGGTCCAAAAAAATTTAACTTGAGACTTAATTGTTCTCTTAGTTATTAAATTAATGGGGTCTGCGTACAGAAAATTTGGACAACGTAGAAAAAAAAGAATAGAAAAATTACTTGTCATATCAACACCCAGAAATGATCACAAGTATTAGTTTGATACATTTCCTTCCAGTGCTTATAATGCAGGTATGCATGCATATTGGTTTTTTTTTTAAGTAAGATCATGTTGTATAGAGTTTAATACCCAGGCTTTCTATTTAACATTAGAGGATGAGTAGTTCCCCAGGTCATTAACTAATCTTAAGTAACTGTCTCACATACCATAATATTGCAAGAGCATAACCTTAATTTATTTAAACATTCACTTACTGGTGAACATAGAAATCATTCTTGGTTGTAAACTATTAGACATGATGCTGCAATTTTGGTATCTAAACGTAAAATTTACATCTCCAATAGCAGTGGATGAGAGGGGGGATTTCTCCATCTTGCATGTTGTTATTTTAAAACCTTTGCAAGATTTTGATAGAGGAAAAAAAAACTTCTAATTGGCATCATACAAATGACAGCCAAGCTGAACTTGCTTCTGCATGTGTATTTTATCAGGGGTTCTGATCCACATACGATACCACCATCCTCAGAGACCCAGCAGTGGGTACCAAGACAATCAGATGTTAAAATATTCCCAGAACTCCCACGTCGAGCCAGTGCCTGCATGAGAGCACAAACACCTCTGGGCAGGAACTGGGTCTTATTCATCTTTCTTGTCCCCAGTTCCTGGCTCTGAGCCAGACATGTGCCAGGTTCTCAATACATTTGTTGAAAACATTACAAAAGAACTTATGTTCTAATTTTAGCCTTCTGACTTGCTTTGTGACTTTCAATGAGTTAGGTCCCCTCTCTGTGCCTCCATGTCTCTGAGTATAAATGAATGGAAACACGATGTGATATGCTGCACGGACAAAGGCCACAGAAATGCTGTAGCTTCCATACAAAAGTCTCTGTGTACGAGCACGTGTCACCTGGATAGGGTGCCTGTCCTTCTCCTGCAGAGTGTGGAGGAGTCCATATATAGTAGAGACTCAGGCTTACAGTTCATTCCCCCTTCTCATGCTGATGTCCTGTGGCTAGAGCCCATTTCATGTGGTTTCTCTCTCTATTCTCAGAGTCTAGCACAGTGCATGGCACACAGGATATATCAGGAAGGGAGGCAGGGAAGGAGGGGTCATTCATGATGAGAGGATGAGGGAATGAACTGTTAGCGCTGGAAGAGATCTTACAGATCTCGTTTTAGAGGGCATCTTCTCGGTCACTGTTTTATTTTTGTAAACGTAGCTATGCTAGCATCCTCACCTTATAGGCACTTGCTAGAATAAATTTAAATAACTAGCTGGGGAAATTAAATTGGATACAAATCTTCCATATTAAAACATTTTGGGCCCTTTGTGTTTTGCTTTGTTTTGTCAGTGGTCATGGTCTTAATATGTATTTACTAATCCATAAAGCATAGAGTTTTCACTTTTAGAGGAAGCACACTATGTATAAAGCAATGATTAGATAACAAATGAATTTTAAAGATGAACTTTACAATCATATCCAAAAGTGGTGAAGTCACTTCAGTTTCCAAAGCCAATTTAAATGAATACTTATGAAGCCAGTGAAAACTGGAAAGTACAAATTGTATCTTCTTTGAGGCTCTTTTTTCTTCCTAAATAATGAAACATGTTTATTTTAACCTGCTAAATATGTTTATCCTTAAATGTTTCATTCCTTGGCGTACAATATTTTAAAATAGACAAGGTTTCTAAAATGACAATTAAAATGACAATTTTAGCTAAGCTGGAAAAGGAAATTAAAACTAATCCACTCACAACTTTCATCATTTATTTATACAATTAAAAATGACAGACTTTTATGCTTTTCTCAATTCCCAAATGATTTCTCTAGTTAGAACAAATTAGTGCCAAAGAAAAAGGCATTTGTTATGTAATGGCAGAAGTTGTTATTACAATTTTAAAAACCTTTGATGCAGTCACTTAGCTGAGGGACTGAATTCATTGATGAGATTTTAAACATTGATAAACATGTTGTTTTTTAATTTCTTAGAGTTTCTATATTGGACTGTGACTGCTAAATGCCTAAAATATAATCAGTTTCTCTTCTGTAGCAATTCATCATTTTCCCCAATACTTAGCATAGAGAACATCTAGAAGAAAATGACCGTACATGGCAGTATGACCTATTGGGACTAATCTATAGAACTTTCCAAACAGGTACACGACTCAGTTATATACTGTTATTAGAAAAGAAAAACTCAATATGTTCTAGAATGATGTCACTGGGGTTAAATTTAAATTATGTATTTGAAATTAAACTACAGAGATTTTTAAAGAAAGCCTACACATTTTCATTTTAGATTTTAAAGCATGGGATAAGTTGACTACCCAGTAAATTTTCTTACAACTGTGATTTTAGAAATTAATTCCTACTTCATGAATGAGACTCAGTACATTTTATTGGATGCCATATTTTCTTTTTATCTTTCTGAAGATACTAAAAAACAGTTTTTATACCATATAATCTAAATTATACCAAAAATATAAAGGGATAGTACAACGAGCAATGTAATAAATGAACCATTATAAAGTCACAATTCTCCACATGCCCCTCCCAGTCACGCTTCCTTCCCACCCAACTTCTGGAGGTAACCTCCATCCTGAATCTGGTAAATAGCTAAAATGCATGGCCTTACAGATTTAGTAGACAGGTACAAATCCTTAAGGATACATAGTAAAGTTGTACATATTTCTAACTTTAGGTAAATAGTATCTCAATGAATATGGTCTACTGCAGTTGGCTTTTTTTAAGCCAACATTAGATTTGTGAGATTTGCCTGTATTGAAATAGAGTATTCATTTGAAGTGGTTTACGGTATAGAGTTATATGAACAGACTGCAATTAATCTCTTCATTCTCTTCTTGGTGAACAAAAAGAATGTTTCTACTAACAAGTAATGCTGCCATAGATAATCTGTGCACCTGACCTAGCACCCTGCACAGGAGTTCCTCTGAGAAAAATCCCTGCGATAGGAAATGCTGGGTCACAGTTGGTTCACTTGCAAATTTGCTGGATGTTGCCAAATTGCATGTTAGGCTCAGTTGTACCAATTACAGTTTTTCTTTTTAAGTGTTTTGCATGGTCTCTGTTTCCTCCGATCCTTTGCTCATACTAGGTTGTTTTTCTTATTAGGTTGGTGTTTGTTTTCAGCTCTGACTTTCACTGTGGGGCTTTCTTCAAATGTGTGGTGAAGGGTCAGCCGTTCATACTTAAGGACAAAGTCTGAAAGAGCCAGTTGAGGGCCTGCATGAGTGATGGGAACAGGGGACCAAGCATGACCCATGAGCTTCCCTCGAAGACAGGGTTCCTCGGCAGCAGCACCACTGACATTTGGGGCTGGACAATTCACTGTGGGGTAGCTGTTCTCTGCAGTGTAGGATGCCTAGTCATGTCCTGGGCCTCTCCCCATGAGAGGTCAGTAGCACCACATGCCTCTCTCTGGTTATGACAATCAGAGATGTCTTCACATGTCCCCTGCTCTAGGATGAATAAGGGGCTGGCTGGCCCTTGTATTTCCTCCAAAATTAAGTCCCTCAGAGAACTTCTCTGGGGTCATCCACTTTCTCCAGAAGGGCTCTTCCAGTGTCCAATTCCTGGTGGAGGAGAAGCGGAGAAAGCAACCTGGTGAAGAACTGGGTCAGCCTTTTCCTTTGTCCTCCATTTTCTCCTGGTACTCCATGCCGGCACTTGGCGCGGTCTGGTATCCCTCCATTGTCTCCCAGATTAAATTTCCTGACATTCAGCCTCCTGGCTCCATAAGGGAGTCTCACCTGCCTGAAAAGTGTGGGGAACAAGGATCTGCAAATTTTTACCTCTATAACCAACATTGGCATCATTATCCTCGCATAGCAAATCTTTGTGCATATCTGAATTCTTTATGATAAATTCCCAGAAGTGGTATTAAAAAATACATGCAGTTTTTTTTTTAATGTAGGCTCCACACCCAGCATGGAGCCCAACTCGGGCCTTGAACTCATAACCCCTGAGACTAAGACCTGAGATCAAGAGTCAGGTGCTTAACTGACTTAGCCACCCAGGTGCCCCAAAATATGTGCAACTTAAAATGCACTTCTGGGCCTATGCATTTTCAACCCTTGATACATACTAACTCTGCATATTCATCTAATCAGTTCTTTTCTTTCCTTTGTGGTCAGCATTCATCTTTAGAAAGTCTTTAGCCTGTTACTTTTCCTGTAGGCTTCTCTTTGTCTGCGACTATAAGTAAAATAAATTGTAAATCTTCAATCAAACAAGTATTAGAAAAAATATCTTGTTGGGGCACCTGGGTGGCTCAGTCGGTTGAGCATCCAACTCTTGATTTTGACTCAGGTCGTAATCTCGTTTGTGAGATCGAGCCCTATATAGGGCTTCGCACTGTATGTGGAGCCTACTTAAGATTCTCTCTCTCCCTCCCTCCCCCTCTGCCCTCCCTGCTCTCCCTCTCTCTCTCTCAAAAAAAAAAATATATATATATATTTATATGTATAAATATATGAAATAAAAATATATGAAATAGATATATGAAAAAATATTTGTATTAATATAGATATATATATGTTATATATTTTATATATATATACTTTGTTTTTCCCTCTGCATAACAAATCAGTTCTTAAAGAAGATATAAAGTGGAAGGAAAATTCTCCATTGCTGGGGAGAATAAATGCTTAGGTAAATGTAATCTGTAAAATTCTCGTTGCCCTTCCTCATATAAGATATCTCTAGAGGCATTTAAACTGGGTGGGAAAATAATTGCTAAGACAGTAGTCTATAAGAATACCTCTAACCTGTCAGTTGCAATTCCATCATTTATTATTTTCCTATGCAAATAGGCCATTATTTTTCTAATGTTTTAAAAATGTATTTATTTAGAATAGACATTGTAATGATTCAGGGTCTTTGTAGAGCATACCATTTGACCACGTTTGAACATGCAACTCTGTTATAGTTCAACCAGTTCATTTTGCCTTCATGGTGAAAATCCTAATTTGAAGAGGATTTAATGTACATTAATCTTCTGGGAAATCTTCTATGACCATTTTTTCTCCTCCCACTGATTCTATGGCCATTTTTTCCTCCTTCTGACCTACCTAGTTTTTTAGATATTTATCTTATGTGAAAACAACCAAAAAAATTTAATTCTAGTTAATGAGCAAAGACCCTTAGAAGGGTAGAAGAGAGGGAAGGAGGAAGAGAGGGAAGATAGACAGGCAGAATGACTTAAAAAAGAAAGAAAGAAAAAGTGTCTTGTAAATCACCTTCCCAAAACTCAAATTCCTCCTATTTTCTGTATGTGAGATGCATCTTAAAAACAAAACTGACCTTTTAGGAGAGACAGAAAAGACTTCCGTGCTTATCCGTCTCGTAAATGTCCTGTTCTACTTTTTGCCCTCTAAATGTACTTGACTGGGGAGAACACTGTGTTTTTAAACCTCTTCATATTAGAGATACATGATGAGTAAGAGTTAAGTTATATAGAGGTAGTGCTTTCATCTATTGATTACCTGTCCTTGGTTTTGGACAGGACCACCAAGAACCAGAAAAGAAATAATTCCGTTCTGTAGTAAAATTGATGACTGAAAAGTGAATAAACTTATAAACATTTATGGTTCACATACTATGGGGTGGATCCTGTATCATTCATACATGGATAAACACGTGGATAGATACACAGGATGCTAACAGAGAGGGGCCAACACCTCATGGATGTTACCTCATTTTATTCTCATAAATGCTGCATGAGTTGATAGTGTCTCCATTTTGTAGAGAGACATAAACTGTGAGAAGTTATATGGTTAAATGACCTTAGCCAAAGCTCAAATGGCTAACAGGTGTATATTTTTCAGATCTGCTAACTGATGAGTAGAGCCTGCAAAATGAAAGGATTTGGTAATTGTATACATTTGGTCATTAATAGTCATTCATCCAACAAATTTATATTGAGCACCTTCTAGGTGCTGGGTATTTTGCTGGGTGTTGGGGAAACTACAGGAAGAAGAAAAGTCCCTGTCTTCATACATTAGACAGTCTAGGGGAGGAAAGAGACAGTAAACACAGCAAATAAGATAGTGACACATAATGACAAGTGCTAGGAAGAAAAATAAAACAGGTTGAGAGAGTAAAGAGCGATCGTTAGAAAGAAGAGAAGAGATTGCTCCATCTGAAGTCACAAAATCTATGAGGCATTTTTGTCCTACCAATTCAGAAGGAAAACCGTGTTTTATGCTTTACTACTGGCATATTTTACCCACAGAGAAGCTAAAACATGTTAATTGAAAGAATAAAAAAAGGAAAGACTTCCAGTTTCATCTTGCGATTTTGTAGTGTTGTCATCCACCATCAAGCAATGTCTACATTACAATCATGCTTTTTCAAGTATGACTAGAAGAAAATCAAAACAGGTCATTGTTAGTGTCTATAAAATTCAGATGGAAAAAAAAAAACAACCACTGTTGAAGCCCATCACTGTTGAAATCAGTCTCTTGCCAAAGTTCAGGTGGCAACTGTCTTGTGCCTTTTAAAGATAGATGGCTTATGTCTGCTTAATATTGTTCCTACTAAGCCTTGCTGGAATAAATTATGTGTACATAATTCCCATTCACTTATGACATAAGTATGTCATTTGTATCCACTGCCTCTGGAGATGGGGTCATGCAGTGAACTCCTTGGTCATTCTTTACTCCTTCCTGTGGACAGGAGATAATAGAGGAGGCAAGCCTCTTACAAAAAGTCCCACATTTGACTGTTTTACTCTGCGTTCTGATTTTTGTATTTGCCTGTAGACCCATCCTCCCTTGGAATGTAAACCTAAGGCTTTGGAGCTGTGTCTGAGCAGAGGACAGGAGAAAAAGAGGGGTTTGTGCAAACAGCACTGAAACGCAGGCTCCCTGGGACTACTCAGCATCTCAGGGGAAGAATGGTAGGCCCCACATGTGCTGCGTCTGACTTGGGGTGCAGTCATATAGTCATTGTTCCATAGACCATACCTTGCCATGAGTAGCATAAACACCACAGTGGCACTTGAAAGGATTTAGGTGGTACGACAAACATTTTTCATGATTACGTGCCTACTTTAATGTAAACTAGAAAAAGTATATTAACTGGTACTAAACCCCTGATTTCTCCCAAAGGCAAGGGAAGCAAGGGCAAAAATGAACTATTGGGACTTCATCAAGATAAAAAGCTTTTGCAAAGCAAAGGAAACAGTCAACAAAACCAAAAGACAACCGACAGAATGGGAGAAGATATTTGCAAATGACGTATCAGATAAAGGGCTAGTATCCAAAATCTATAAAGAACCCATCAAACTCAACACCCAAAGAACAAAGAATCCAATCAAGAAATGGGCAGAAGACATGAACAGACATTTTTCCAAAGAAGACATCCAAATGGCCAACAGACACATGAAAAAGTGCTCAATATCGCTCGGCATCCTAGGGAAATCCAAATCAAAACCTCAATGAGATACCACCTCACACCAGTCAGAATGGCTAAAATTAACAAGTCAGGAAATGACAGATGTTGGCGGGGATGCGGAGAAAGGGGAGCCCTCCTACACTGTTGGTGGGAATGCAAGCTGGTGCAGCCACTCTGGAAAACAGTATGGAGGTTCCTCAAAAAGTTGAAAATAGAGCTACCATATGATCCAGCAATTGCACTACTGGGTATTTACCCCAAAGAT